>NW_024498573.1:9893219-10384605 GCF_017590055.1 Onychostruthus taczanowskii
GAGGCACCGGGCAGGGGCAGCCGCCGCCGGAGGAGGCCGAGGCGGAGCGGAGCGCAGCTGCCGCCGCGGCGGGGGCAGGTAGGGCTGTCCCGGGCGGGGGTCCCGGGCGGTGCGGGCGGCGGGACCCGGAGACGGGGCATGCGTGGGAGCGGGGGCAGCCCGCAGCGCCCCGGGCGGGTGTGCCCACCCGCGGCCCGGCGGAACGGGGATAAAACTGTGTCCTTACGTAATGCCGGGCATTGCGACACGGGGGCCCGCTGGGGAGGCGCGGGTGGCCGGGACATCGCGGGAGGCGGGACGGCGGGCGCGGCGGGGTCCCGGCGCCGCATCCCGGGATGCCGCCGGCCGCAGCGCGGAGGCCGAGCTCAGCGAACCGGGAGCTGGCCCCGTGACGGGAGGAGAAAGGTCACTGGGCCACGGCGGGCGTGCGGCTCCTGCCGAGCGCTTCAGCATGCGGGATCGTTCTGCTCCTTCCCGGGAAGCAAAGGTCGAAGGTGGCCGTGCCTCGCCGCGTTTAGCACCGTCTTGGCTCTGGCGTCCCTTTCACCTCGCTCCTCCGCACCCCCGGCATCCTTCTTGCAGCTTGGCAAATTCATTCTGATATGTACCAAAACCTCAAGCCAAGCAGGCAAACTGATTTCTTCTTCCATTTCATTCTGCTTATTCTCAGAATATAGGTTTGTACTTGTGGGGAATAATGTCAGTTTAAAAATCCCCATGTCTCTGCTTTCCGCTCCTGTACTGAGCACTGTGGGGCCACAGCAGCAGCTGCCTCGATTCTGCCTTGTCACAGCCCTTGCTGGAAACAACTCTTGCTGGAGGGAGGAAAGTCTTTGACTCATTCAAGCTTTAGGTATTTGCAAAATAAAAAAAAGAGTAACAAAATTTTCAGAAAATGGAGTGGAGCTGACTCATCACCAGTGACCAATGCAGGGTTGTGTCTCTGGGGAATATTTATAGTGATTCCAGCAGAAACAGATCCCAGCTTGTTTCTCAGATGACTTAGGGAGAATAGAGGTGTGTTGCAGTTTGTTTTGTTGGGTACAGTGCATGGTTGAATAATCACCTTTCTCATGGCATTTCACCTATGAATTTTTGTCACAAACGGGCTTTTGCACTATTGCAATGACATTACAGAATAATGCCTCCCCCCATCACTCTCCATCAAAGGCTTGCACTGATTCACCTTTTCTTCCTGCCCACATTTTGGAGTGTGTGTATGGGGGTGTGGGGGACATCACTGTTGGCTGCTGTAGGAGCAGGAGGATGTCCCCAGCTCTGGCACTGTTAGGATGGAGGCAGCATGCACAGCTCAGGCCCTTCCAGGCTTGGCATCCACTGCAGGTAGGGAAAAACACATCCACCGGTGTAGCAGATGCTCCTTTCCTGCGTGAGCTGTCACATCGTGCTGGAAGACGAAATTCCATTTTAATTACTCATCCCCATTGATGTGGTGCTGGGTGTTCCTGCAGTGGGGTGGGAGCGAGGGACATGTCCCTTCCTGCGTGCGCTGGCCTGGGCCCTGCCATGCTGGTGGCACAGGGTGGGACAGCAGCACTGCTCTTCTCCTCCTCTGCAGGTTAACAGAAACAGCTTAATTTACCATGTGGGGATGTGGTTCTATGTTCTTCCCTTGCAGTTTAGTAGCTACAGTAGCTACAGCAAGCTGTGACTTCCCCCAAGTTAATTTAATCAATTCTTATATGTGATGGTTTAATAAGGGGCTGCCATACAACAATGCAGCTCCTAATGTGTACCCATACGATTAAGAGCAGGCTGTCTCTTTCTTTAATTCCATAATTAGCATAGCCTAATAATTTTTACATTTGTTTTTAAGGGGTTTGTTTCCTTTATGCTTCTCTGTTTATTGGGTGACAAGGTACTACATAAACCCTTCTTTAAATCTGCTCCATCATGCATGCAGTTCCAGAGCAAAGCTCCAGCAGGAGGGCTGGGATCCTGCAAGTGTCACAGGGATGCTGAATGGCTTTATAATGCCTGCAACAAAAGAAATTGTGGACTCCCAGTCTTAAATTTTGAGTCATAATGGTGCATGGATTATATGATGCTGGCACAGTAGCAAGTTGGGAGAAAAAGTGTTGTTAAGTATTGTGTCTAATAATGCCGAGTATTTACAAACCACGTGCTTTTACTGGCTTCTCAAAAGCCTCATGAATGTGCCCAACTTGATGTTTGACCTCTGTGTGACTGTGCATGTATTTAGGGGTAAATGTGCTCTTAAATCTCTGCACAATGAGGCTGCTGAACCTGATCTGAAGCAGACTGTGGGCATGACTTGAAGGGATTTGGGACCTGGACCGTAAAACCCAAAATGTGGAGCCAGCACTGAGCTCCCCTGGGAGGCTGGGATGTTGTAGAAGGACGCTGGTGCCTCCAGGCAGCCATGGGATGTGGAGGGAGCTGGGCCCTGCCCTGTCTGAGAGCAAAGCCCCATCCTCTGTGGTGCACTGACACAACAGACACTGGCTGGGAAACGCCACTGCCCAGGCTGGGCGTCCAGAAAGGCATCTGAAAGCTGCTTCATTTCAAGGAATTATTTTTCCTTTAATGAAAGAGATAAATGAAAAATAAATTAGTATTCTTTTTAACCTTGAGGCAAAAGAGCCTCATGTGGGTTTTTCCCCATGCAGGCAGACTGTACCTGGTCATGTAACCAATGCTCTCTGTCCCTCTGCTGTTCCTAGCAGCTGTAATGTGTCCACCCTGCAAGTAGCATCTTTTGCTACTTGCAAAAGTAGCAAGTACTGTGCTAGTTTCATGCTTTTGGAGACAGGGGAGCTGGAATGTTCAGAACTACTGGTACCATCAAGAAATGGTACGTGAGTTCAGATTTATTGGGAATGAAATGTGGCTGCATAAGGATAAATCCAACCCTTTTACTTGCTTAGCCTTGAATCTGATAGACTTCCATTGTCTTCATGGGAATTTTATTCTTATAATGAACTTGATTCTTATCTTAAATTTTTAGATCATTCCTTTCCCCATGTAAATATCATAAACAGGATAAATATGTGCAGGGAAACTTTAACCTAGGCATGTATGACAGTTATCAGGCAGAGATGAGTTTTTCTTTGGTTGCAGCCAATCCTTGTATTTGCCAGGGCACCCTGTGGGTTTGCTACTTTTTGGACTGAATTTGATTTAATTGCCCAGAACTGCACCAAAGAGTGAAAATTTTGCCATCTGTGACATTGGAAAATACTCAAATTTTGCCTGCTGTAATGAAGTTTTCACTGGGGCTGCCTCTTGGGTCCTGCAGCTCCAAAGAGAACTCTTGTTTTCTCCCTGTGGCAGTTATAAATCAGGCATTCCTGGAGCTATGCTCACAGCAGCACTTGGAGCTCACTCCTCAGTTCAGGTTTTCTTCAGTCATCACTTGTGCTATGCTGTTTCTTACTGAAGAAAACCAAAATATTTTCCCACTTAGAACACGTTACAGATATTCTACTTGGCCTGCTCTGTGCGAGCGTTGAGGTCCGGAGTCACGCTGAGCTATTTGCACAGTTGGACAAGGATAAAAGCAGTGAATTCATTTCAGTCCAAACCTAATCTGAGTTAATGTGCAGGGATCCCACTGGTGAAAAGCAAGGGCACTTGGCCACGGCCATTCCTTGATCCTTTAAGAGTTTGAATCCCTGCTAAGCATGCTTGTCTTACAACCTGTACTCGCACAGGATGTAATCAGGTTTGTTTTCCATCTGTTAAACAAGAGGCTTCTTATTAGCCAGTGTAAACAGAAATTTTTGTTTTGTTCTTGCTGACAATGGCAAGGTTTGCCAATAAGTACACAGCTCCTAGCGTTTTTCACACTCAGCAATTTTAAACACCTTGCTCTGTGTGTGTGTGTATTATATGATTTGCCTTACAACCAGCAGGGATTTGGCTTTCAGTATTGTCCCCTAATTATAGTAATTGTCTAAGTGGAGCTCTCATGTCTCCCACTGTTCTGGGCCCAGACTGCAGCAGTGGAGCAGCCTGGCACAGCTCATGCACCTGACGAGCCTGGCCACAGCCAGAGGGGATACACAGGCATCAGGGAACAAAACTTGGCTTCATGGGTTTGGAGAAGGGAAAAACATGACTGAGAAAATCCAACCCAAAAGCATACAGCATTCACTTATGAAGAAAATATTTTGATTTTGTGAAGTGACTCAAAGGGACTGTTGATGAAATAGATCTGATAGATTCCGAGATGCAGCTGGCAGAGCGGTGCATTATCTTTCAAAGCAATGCTTATTTGATTTTTGGAGTGTAGAGATTTGTAATATTTTTAATTTTTGATGATGCTAAATGGTAATATCCATCAGAGGGTTCTCATGGGGCTGGGCTGCTCTGGCAAGGCAGAAGCATTTGCTGTACACAGACAGCTCTTAGTGACTCCTGCCATCCCTCTCCTGAGTGCTGCCTGACTTTGGGGGGTGATTTACAAGCAGGGCATTGTATCTGTGACTTCAGTGAGGAGCAGAGGAATTACTTACACAAATATGGTAATACTTTCTTATGGTGTTTTTCTGCTTATGTTTTTGGGTTTTTTTTTTTTTTCTTTTTCTTCCCCCTTTTTAAGGCTGATTTTATGTATAAAAATTAAATCCCTGCTTTTATATTTTCACAAAACAAACCCAAGCAGAGAAAGTTAGGTGCCATATAAGCAGCTAGAACTGCTTTGGAGTATGAATTAAAAAAAAAAACCCAAAAAACTCTTTAACTGGTTTGGGGATGCATTTTAATAGTGGATATAGCTGGGAAGAAATGACATGCACCCAAGTAGTCTGCAATTGAAGCTACATCACAGTATGCGCCCTTGTATCCTACTTTATGTTCTGAAAAGTCTGTTTGCTTTTTTTTAGCCACCAGATCTGTTTTGTTCCCTGTAGGATAGGGATTCTTTCTTTATGCAATAGCAATATCCTGCTTTAACAGGCACCAGCTTGTTGTCTGGAGTGCTTGAGGCGCTGAGTGACTGCTGAAGTCCCTATCTGATCTCCATGGGGTGGTGAGCTTGCCTGAGAGCTGCATCCCAGGCTGCAGCCTGAGAGATACTAAGGCACCCTCGTGTTTGGAGCTAGTGGGTTTGTGTGGGATTTAAAGGAGTAATTTTCTGCTAACATTGAATACTCTGGAGTAAGAATGTCAGGCAGCTTTTTAAGCATTTGCATGCATATGTAGTAAACTGCTTATTACTTTTGAATTGCCAAAAAGTTTGTGAATATAGAATTTTAGTGCAACATCTGGTATCAAGAGGACTAGCTTTATAAGTATGAGTTATCTCCTTTCCTGTGTAGAATTCAGAAATCTTGTCTACAGAGACAGAAGATGTGCACCATTTCAGATTGCTTGACTTTGTCTCCCCTAAAGAAATGACTTTATTTGAATAAGGGAGTACTTGGATAAAAAAGCAGATTCACTTGGTTTGTTCCTATTTTCTCCTCTGCATATGGTGAGACACTTTTCCCAGTGGCAGAGAAAATGGGATGCATTTACGTCTTTTGCAGGAGGCCACTGAACTAGGAATGTCAGGGCCTGCTGAAGATGGGAAAGTGAGGACCTCCATGGCAGTGTGGGCATCCCTAAGAAACAAAACACAGCGGAGGAAGCTGCCCCTGCAGTGTCCCCAGCACTGGGCTGTGCCTTTGCAGGGAGCTCAGTCTGCACTTTGCTGCTGAAGCAGGGTTGTGGCTGCCCTCCCGATGGCCTGGCTCCACAGGGCAGCCTCCCTGCAGGCTGAATTTTTCTCAGCAAGGTTATTTTTTCTCAGCAAGGTTATTTTTTCTCACAGCAAAACACTTGAAGGTCAGTGTCTAAGGAGAGACCTTAACCCATTAATAGGGATAGCACAGTCAAAGAAAACTGAAGCATAAGAATGACCATTTATTGATTTTGCTGACATAAATGTTATCCATTTCCTGTTCTGAATTAGGGGAAGAGAGATGTTTCTCATGGTAGATGCTTGTTCTGGTTATACTTCCTTAGTGAATGAGTTGGGGCCCTAATGCTTTACATCAGAATGCAGAGATCCATTGCGAGAAACAGGAGAAACATTTCTGAGAAATGGTTTGAAAAAAACATAAGTTCATTCGTGCAGTTACACTGATAAGAAAACAACAGTTAACTCTTTGGAAAGGCACAGACAGTTCCTTTTTTTTTAATATATATTAGCTCTGCAGCCTGTCTCACATGCTCAGTGGCAAGTACGTGGTCATTGCTGCTGCTGGCTCTTGAGCAAAATGAAATCACACTGTTTGCAATAGCTGCTTTCTTGCTGTATTTAAGTGGTGGGTGGGGGATACAAAATGAAAGGGGCTGAAATGGGCTTAAGTTTCTTGTTGCTTAAATGAATTAAGTAAATTTCTGAACGCTGTAGTTTCATTTTTTTATTTCTTAAATCTTCCTTTCCAGAAAATGGCTGTTCCACCTGCATATGCTGACCTGGGCAAATCTGCCAGAGATATTTTCACCAAGGGATATGGTAAATAAAGCCAAAATAAGTTTGGTCTTTTGCTGTCTACCTGACTCCTGAAACTGTTAGGATTTTATTACTTTCCCCTGAGAAATACTCCAGTTATTTACATTAGAATCCACAGAATCACAGCTTCATATTGCCCTTGCTGTTTGGAAAGGGAGGGTAACTTACTTTTCTTTTGATAAAATTCTTCCTGTTCCCCATAGAACTGTTGTTGGTTTTGTGACAGAATTGTGTGCTGTATTTTGGCTGCACCCTTGTATTGATGAACAGTAGTTTGCTTATGAACAGAATGCTGCTCACTGGGAATAAAAGTATCATTACCTAATTTGGTCCCAATTGTATTGCTGAGGTCAATAGGATTCATCAGTGAAGTGCTATCCAAAGTGAGTACAAGCTGCTTCTTAGAAACACATGGTTTGATAACTGTGCCCTTGGTTTAACTATTTAATAGTTCATGGGTGATTTAAGAGAGTTTTAAGAAATAAATCAGAAGTGCTTTTCAAATCAACATATATATGATTCATATTTTTTACTCTCTAGGTTTTGGGTTAATAAAGCTTGATTTGAAAACAAGATCTGAAAATGGACTGGTAAGTTTGGAGGCACGCTGAAATCCAAAACATTGCAGTGGTTTTGTGATTACTGTATATTTCTTTTTAAAATAAATATATTTGTATTTATATGAACTAATATTTAACAAATTATAATGACTGATATGTTCTACAAGTATAAGCATTTGCCTGATTGCATCTGTGCATGTATTGACAAATACATATATTATATGTATAATTTTTTTTTCTTTTAGGAATTTACAAGCTCAGGTTCAGCAAACTCAGAAACAAGCAAAGTCAGTGGTAGTTTGGAAACAAAATATAGATGGGTGGAATATGGATTGATGTTCACAGAAAAGTGGAACACCGACAATACACTAGGCACTGAGATTACTCTTGAAGATCAGGTAATTTCTGGCTCCAGTAAAGCAATTTGCAAATTCATTTATGCCAATGCTTAATTAGAAATCCAATCACTGAATTTTTTTTCTGCTCAGCTTGCACGGGGCCTGAAGCTGACCTTTGACTCCACCTTCTCTCCTAACACTGGGTAAGAAATGAGTAAGCTAAAGCAACAAAAAAGGCATTTTTAATTTTTTGTCCTGAGATATCAAGATAGGTAATAATCAGCCTGTGTATGATGAAATCATGTCCATGTCACCTAAATCTTAATGTTAATAATCCCTTTTTAATCCTTAACCATAGCAAACAAACTTAAACACAATAGCTTGAAAATTATAGTTAGAATTAGAGAGTAAAGAAAAAGTTGTGGTTTTGCTCCATTGTGTATTTCTGGCCATGTCAGAGGATGAGCTGATGCCTTAATAAAAGCACTGAACAAGTCAGCTGTAATGCAAAGCTTAACGAGCTCCAGGGGCCAGTTGGCCACAGCTCTGATAGGCTGACACAGAACTGGGCTCTTGTCCCGAGCTGAATTTATCATCCCAATTCTTGCAGGCCCCTGTGTGCCTGGGTGGTGGATGGGTATTTCTGACATGGTGATTGGATGCCATGTTTTATGTGGGCCAGAGGGATTAAGCAGCAGCTGTAGGTCTGCATGTTGGTTTATTTTTTCCCCCTGATTATCTTTGTGCTGCCAGTGAGTCAAAATACTCTGCACATCAGTTTCCCAGAGCAGCAGACTGCACTGCAGGCTCTTGGGGTAATAGTCCCAGGGGAGCTTTCACCCTGTCTTTTAGATTTAGTGTTCTGCATTGTCAGCTGCTTTCAGTCCACTCCTAATTCTAGATTAACAAGATATTTTTGTTAAACAGAATAATCTCAAGTAGATTTTTATAATTACTTCTCAACTGGTAGGATTCTTAGAGAAATTAAAAGGAAAAACCTTGTTCAAGAATGTTGTAACAGGTCTAGAACTGTTTATTGGGCACTTCACAGAGACTGTAGTTATGATTGCCTCGAGAGAACTGTTAAATGTGGTTAAATGGAGTGAGATTCAATCCTGGTGTAACCTGGCTTAGTTTGACAGTGATGCACCATGTCTGAATATGAGACTTCTGCCTCTCCTCATTACTTAATGATTGTGAGGAATCTTTCAGCAGGTAAAGTCATTTTTTGGAGCACTCTGTGTTCTTACCTCTGTCCCTGTGACATTGGTGGGAGAGGTACTGCTTGCTTTTACAGAAGTTGCAGATGAGTGCTTTTGGCACTCATCCTGCACTTTATTTCTGATTCTGCAAAACACAAGAACTCCCTGGGTCTGAGCTAATAATAACAAAAAAGACATCAGTCTCTGTGTGGGTCTGATACAGCACTGATACTCTTCTTGGAGGTTGTCTTTGTTAGCTGATGTGAAAGGTTGATTTGAAATTCAAAAATTTGCCTGACTTTTCCAGAAAGATTTCAGTAAAGATTTGGTCAAAGACAGAAGACACTTGTAAAAAGAGAAGAAAAAAATCTTAAGAGTAGCTGAATATATTAGACACAACTCTCTTGCCTTGTGAAAGTCTGCACCCTTGATGTAAATCAACCTAAGAACACATGAGGAAAATACTGTTCTGGCCAATAGTATAAAAATAAACAAGTGACTCAGGAAAGTTTATTTCTGCCTTAACCTGGCAGCTTTCTGGTGGCTGTAAATGGCTGTAACCATTACAGCTCACAAAGTACCGTAAGGAGAAATGGGGATGTCAGAGCCACTGAAGCAGCCTGCTTGCTTCACAGCAGAGATTTCCACAAAGTAGTGATTTCCTAATGTCTGTCACAGTAAATAAAATTACCCAATTCACTAGGATTGTCTAAAAATTGTTTGCCTGGAACAGGCAAAATTTTTTTGCTTGGGACAGGCAAGCAAGTCCACTACTGTGGACTTCTGGTGGCAAACCTGTAAACTTCTACAGTTTCCATTCCTTCCCTGTATGTACCAAACTTCCAAAACCATTGTATCAGTTGGAGATGAGGATATGGTTTTGTTAATTCCCATCTGTGTGCAGCTGCTTTTCAGAAGACAGTCCAGAAGTGCTTTGTGGGGCACCACACCACATTTTATAACTCATTTGCAGAGAATTCACTATAGCTGACTTAAGATTTTTAAAGGTGAACACTGAGGTGACATATCATGTGGCTCTCTAGGGATGTACACGTTGTCTTCAGGAGCTGTTACACAGAGTTAAACTAAGTGATATGATGGAATTGCTACCTACAGGTGTACCTTTGCAAAGATATGATATCTGCCTTTTCTCTTTAGGAAAAAGAGTGCTAAAATTAAGTCGGGGTACAAAAGGGAGCACATCAACATCGGCTGTGACATGGATTTTGACATTGCGGGCCCTTCGATACGTGGAGCTCTCGTGCTTGGCTACGAGGGGTGGCTGGCAGGCTACCAAATGACTTTTGAGACAGCAAAGTCTAGAGTAACCCAGAGCAACTTCGCTGTTGGCTATAAGACTGATGAATTCCAGCTTCATACTAATGTGTAAGTACTGGCAGACAGGCACTAAAAAGGAATTTGGAAAGATTTTGCTGCTTACTAAACAATGAAAGGGTCAGAGGTTCAGCAATGGTGAACAAGGGAATGGTGAATTGGAAATTAATTCTTCATTAAAGATGTCAAGCTGTATTTTTTCAGCTGCATTACCTTTTCTTTGAGTTGTGTGGGTGAGGGAGTGCATGATGGAAGGAACTGGAACTCACTGAGCACTCAAGGGTCCAAAGTCTGTCTAACAGATAAGGACTGTTAGAACCCATTAGTGGCATAATAAAAAAGTAAGTTATAAAAATACTCTTTGTGAAAGCTGAAATAAAAGCAATGCTTTCCTTTTACACCTGTCAACATCCAAGCAAAATGGTGGCTTGATGTGTGGATGAAAGAGTTAATCAGAGGATGAACAAGAACAGGCAAAAGGGAGTGACTGGAAGAGACAGGGACTGGGTTTGTTTCAGTACTGGAAGGGATATGGTGTATAAGTTTATTTGGTATTGCAACTTCTAATAATACATTTACACAAGTATGTGTCCTTTCTGAATGTATCAACAGTGAGAAACCAGGATCAAATTCCATGAATTTCTCTGTCTCCTGTTCCTCTTAAAAAGGCAGTTTATGCCTTTGGGGAAGACAGTTTTTTAAGATTAGGCAATCCCTAATCCGTTCTCCTGCCCCCCCTTCTGTGCCCCTGGGTAATTGGATATTTTGCATGTAGCAGAGCTGTTCCAGGCTGTTTCCATCTGGGGGCTGAACAACCATTCTGCCTTCCTAGAGCTACTTCTTCAAAGGCCTTCTGTTCCGTTTCATGCTGGTTTGCAGCGATCTGGTTTAGGAAGCTCCCGCTGCCTTACAGAACAATCGAACCCCCACAGCCCAGACAGTATGTTTGAAGGACTGCCAAAGCACAGAAATGTGGGCAGAAAACTTCCATCAAAACAATATGTGGGGTCCCCTTCCACTCAGGAGTTAGAAGTTGCTCCTTCAAGTGCAATGACTTTCAGCTTAGTTGTGCTGTAGCAGTTCAAAACATTGTATTATTGGCTTTTGCTATAAAATGCTGTGGTTATTATTGCTCTTAATTAAAGCAACAGCAGAAACTCACTGCAGCAGCGGGGGCTCAGGTCTGTTTCTTGTATTCCTGAGGGTCTGCTTCTCAGGTTGCTGTTATTGTACAAAACTGTAGATGTATGATACAAATAGAAATCTTATTATTAATAATATTTTTAATAATTAGTTAGGTGATTCATGTATTTCAGCTTTGAAAACATGTCAGAACTTTTATATAATCCCAGAAAGAGTAGTGTATGGAACTCCCCTCACTAGGCTGCTTGGTTTTTACATCTACACAGGTCAGTGTTTCACTGGGATACTGTGGCAGAGCAGATAACGTAACTAGGCGGGGCATGAAGCATGATTTTTTTGTTCCTGGCATCACACAAACCAGGTGGGGACTCTAGAAAGTTACTTGCCATCAGGGTGCCTTAATATATTAATTTTCATAGGGGGCTAGTGTTATTTTTTTTACTATAACTACATTAAAACTACATGCTATCATTGGCATAAAAAAGTGCTATTATTACTACTAAAGTTTAAAATAAGTTGATATTATTATTATTATTATTATTATTATTATTATTCTTTAATAATAAAACCAAGGGAGGTAGGGCTGGATAATTTCTAGTTTTAAATATGACTTTCCTCATTTTTTAAGCATAGCTCAGACCGCCCCCCCCCCCCCCCCCCCCCCCGTCGGTAATGTTGCAGGTCAAGACAGAGCTGTGTGGGAACCTTGCACAAAACCTGCCTGTATAACCAGCTCTCCTCAGTCCTTTTTAATCCCTCCTTTTCTTGAGAGCCAAGCACATGCAGTTAATGTGAGCTTCAGTCTTATCTGAAGTAAGTATTGTAGTGTTTTTCTGGAAGAATTGCTCTAACAATTTAAAAGGCTGTTGCTATTGCTTGAACTTCTAAATAGGCATATCACTGCTGTCTGTGCAACTGTTATGAACTAAAGAATATCAGACCAAAGGGGTAAAAGGGAAAAGATCCTAAATTGTACCCCTTTTTGTAATCATTAAAGGTCTGGTGTACTCTAATAATTGGAACCAGATTATTTCACAGTTTAGAAATAACCCCAGATTTTCCTGGGGTTTAAATCCTGTTTTCTACAATATGTTTGTATCCTATCTTTAAGAAAATAAGCAAAAGTGGAAATTCAGATGCTCACTGGTTTATGAGGAGTGCAAGGCCTTTAGCAGTCTTTTGGTCTTGTTTTTATGATCTGCATGCTGTAACGTTTTGCCTTTTATTTACCACACTTTATTCCTGTGTGACAATAGGGCAGTAGTAATTGGAAGTTGTGCTACTCACCATTCAGCTGTGAGCCAGTGCTCTCTGCAAAGCAAAATTAGTTCCATTTCTGTTTCTAGTCCACAGACCATAGCACAGATGTACCGTAAAGAGTGTTGCAAATGGAACTCGTTTGCAAAAGCCTATAGACTTGCACATTAAGTTGGCATCTTCACCTGTGATACAGTTCCTCTGTGTCTGATAAAAGCATGCTGACATAGCAGTTCTGGGATGACTCAGGCTCTGTGACTGGGGTACAGCCCTCTCAGGGCACAAGGAGACATTTGCCAGGGAAAATAATTATTTCAGAGACACACAGGGAAAAATAAATCTCTCTACTAAAAAGATTCCCATCTACAGGAAAGGGAAAATTAGAAGCTGTCATCGTTGGTCTAATTTTTGATAGTTTGTCATGGGTTTTTTCAGTTTCAGAAGTTGTTGAAATATAGTAATCTGCAATGAATTGAAGTGTCTAAAAATAGCTTCATAATCAATCTGGCCTAATGTCTCTATCTTAGTTGTTATAGGGATATTTAATGAGGTGTAAGTGGATGTTGTGCAAATACAGCTCTTACTGGAAAAATAAAAGCTGATTGTTTTGGGGTGCTGTTTCAAACGACACTAATGCATTCCTTCCAGGAACGATGGAACAGAGTTTGGCGGCTCCATTTACCAGAAGGTGAATGATAAACTGGAGACTGCTGTGAATCTGGCTTGGACAGCTGGAAATAGCAACACTCGCTTTGGAATAGCAGCCAAGTATCAGATTGACCCAGATGCCTCTTTTTCTGTGAGTCCTGTGCATGTGCATTTATATGCATTTGAAAAGAAGTGCTTGCAATGGAAGTGGAAAGCAGCCTTTCCATCAGCAGAGCATGGTCCTGATGCAGTTCTGTGCTCTGTAGTTGGATCTGTTTGTTTTGGTTTTGGCAGCCTGAGAGCACAGCTATTGGATTTTCCTTAAAAGAAACACAGAATGTTTTATTGTAATAGTGGGCACTATTTTGAGACTGTTTTTGTGTCAGTCTGGAAAAAATTAAAAATTCTCTTAATAAACCCATTCTTTTCTACAGTAACTGTAGATTCTTTGAGATTTGGGATTTAAGTTACAGAAAAATTAACTCTAGATTTATCTGGGATTTAAGACTTGAAATCCCTACATGCTTAAAAGCTGTTGCATAATTCTCAGGCATGGAGAACTTTGAAGAAAGATACTAAATTATTTACTATTCATTACTAAACAATGCTTTATTATTTCCCTTTAAGGCTAAAGTGAACAACTCCAGTCTGATTGGGTTAGGATACACTCAGACTTTAAAGCCAGGTAAGTCTATGCAGAAAAAAGTCAGAATCAATAAAGCGATACTTTAATCTTGAAATACCAGAAGTTTTTTGGTGATAAAGTATGATGGGTTTTGTAAGATTGCTCTTCATGCTTGGCAAGCCAGTGATGAATGTTTCTAGGGATTGTTCTGTTAATTTTGGATATCTGTTTGAAGCAGAATTATTAGAGACCATTGTCCACTGACCAGTCGAATAGTCTCTCATGTTGATATAAAATATGTGTATATTTTTTTGTGTCACAGAACAGTAAATAAATTTTTAATATTTCAGAGGCTTCGTATTACAGTTTATTCTCCTTAAAAATGTGACTTTCTCAAGGTCCCCTGGCCCAGGAAGAGGGCAATCTTTCTGCTGTAAAATTGGTTTTAATGTAGTGTAATAAATCTGCTGCCAGAATACTGAGCAGATTGACATGAGATATTACAGCAGATGGGGCTTGGGCTTTTTCATACCCAGATTTTAAAGTGGTTTAGAAAGGTGAGTATGTATCAAGGTCCCAGGTTTTTGTAATTCTGGACTCTAAAATTAGATTAATCAGTAGACCAGCAGCAGTGAATTGGCTCAGAGCTTTAATTACTTGAAGTGATAAAAAGCAGAATCTATCATCATGGTTTATTATAAATTTCATAATTCAGAAAGATTTCTTATCTGCAAATTGTTTTAAAATGCCCAGTCCTTCCAAGGCCAGCTGCCAAATCTCATTAAACTTGGCTACCCAATAAATTAAAGCAGTAACAGACATGGCATGTTCTGAACATAAAGCTCATTCCAAATCTTGACTTTTCTCTCCCTTTTCTCTTTTGCAGGTATCAAACTGACGTTGTCAGCTTTGTTGGATGGCAAGAATGTCAATGCAGGGGGTCACAAACTTGGTCTAGGGTTGGAATTTGAAGCATAAGGAGTGATTTCATAATTGCTAATCTGAAAATACAGCATAGCTACCTTCAGAAAATAGTGTACCTTTCAATGTTTTGTCTGGGGTGCAAGTGTTGCTACGTATCTGTCCTGCTAGTCCTGGTTAAAGACAGCTAAGCTTTAAAAATGATGTTAAAGAAGTGGAGACAAAATCATAAATAAAAAATCCTAGCTTTTTTCCTTTATGTAACTGCTCATCACATCTGTCAGCTGCCACATGATAAGAAGAAGGAAGGTGTTGATTACCTCTACTAATATATTGATGGCACAAGGAATGTGTTAATGTGTTGTAAAACCTGGGAATTGCAGACCACTATATTGTACTGTTCATTGTGTAAGCAAAATGTTCTGACACCTAAGGTTTCAGTCAATGAGGGAATGTGCAAAATTGTCTGAAAAAGGGATTTTAAAATTTATTTTTTTAGATATGTGTTTCATCGATGGTTTGTCTTTCTTGGTTATCCCACACCTACTGCTGTCTCCAGAATGCTTTAGGTTGTCTGCCTTGTCCAAGTCCTTGTGGAGGAGGTTTGGTGTGACTCAGCCAATGCTGCCTGTCCTGTGTTGTGGTTCCTTCCCCTTGCACTGATGAAAAAGCTTGTAAAATGGACATAATCAGGGAAGAGTCTTTGCAACTGCAATCACATAGTTGCATCACTAATTCTAAAACGGAGTTTTCTTTTATTACCACTTTTTTTTAGCAACTAAATGGGTACATTTTTAGAGAGTCTTCCATTTTGTGTGGAACTAGACCCCAAAATGCTGTACTTGACACTACTAAAAATGGATAAAAAACCCAAACCTGACTTGAATAAAATATTGAAATGTCATCTTTTACTCTGTCTTTATATTAATTGTGAAAACAATTTCATCTACATTTGTGGCTCCAGCAGAAGACTGGCAACATCTTGGTGCACGTTTTGTGCCACACAAACCAAAAATACTTAGAAGAATTAAATTCCAGATGTGGGCACTGTTCTTAGTGCTGTCTAAGCTCTGACAAGTGCAGGTTACACGTGTTTATCTCATGGATAGAACCAAGCTAACGTGACTTATTTGTCCTTTATTACAGAATTCAGTAAGTGTGGGCAATGAACAGCCTGGATCACCTTCAGTGGCTGTTGATCAGTATTTGTATTTTCCCCGAGGAGGCCGTGGGTGGCTGCAGATGGCGAGAGCTGCGGTGCAGGATGTGCCCGATGAGGCAATGCCATTGCGACAGTGCCACACTGCACGGCCACCGCAGCGACAGCCCACAGCTTGGGCAAGGCTGGCTTCCCCCTCACCATCCCTCAGCACTTCCTATCGGACATTTAACCCAGCACTGCTGGGAGAAGCGGAGCCCTTCAGCTCCCAGGAGCGTGGCAGGCGCGAGCAGTGAGGGAACCAGAACCGGTTTAAAGCTGAGATTGGATCAGTCAAATCAGATATCTCAGATAAAGGAAAAACCTTTTCTCTCTCGGGGTGGCCGAGCATTGGACCCCGTGGCTGCCATGGAGGCGGTGCAGTCACCAGCCCTGCAGGGGTTTCACAGGCGCCGGCATGGGCGATGGGGTTTAGGGGTGACGGTGCTGGTGGAGGGTTGGTCAGGACGGTCTGAAAGCTCTCCCAGCCCCGCTGGTTCCATGCCCAGCAGGTCACGCTGTGATCGCTGCTGTGATTGCCAGTCCGTGACCCCCCGGTTCCATCCCCACCATTCCACAGTTCCCCGTTTCTGTGACGCCGCCGCGCTGCCCTCGGCGCCTGCGCGCGCCCCGCGCCTTCCCGCCCGTGCGCGTGCGCGGCTGCCTCACGAGGGGCGGCGCCATCGCCACGTCCGCGGAGGGGGCCAAGATGGCGGCGGCCGGCGGCGAGCGGCGGGAGGCGGCGGGCCGCGCCTTGTGCTTGCTGCTGCTCTGCGGCTGTGCCCTGGCTGCCCGCGGCGAGGAATCCCCCGGTGAGCGCCGCGGGGCCGGGCGGGGGGGCTGGCTGCGGGCTGTGGGCGTAGCGCGGTCGCCCCGCCAGTCTCTGTCACCGGTCTCTTCCGTTGGGCCTGGAGCGCTGTGCGGCCTCGGCCGGCGCGGGTCGTGCCTTGAGGTGACCGGTACGGCCCCGGGCCTGGCCTCGGCCTCCGGTCTGTGGGGGCTGGGGTGTGCGCAGGGGAAGGGCAGCGCCCCGGCGGGGGGCGGGAGGCTGCCTGCCAGGTGTGCAGAGCTTTGATGCTGTGAAGAGCAGTTTGGCTGGTTACTTCATTCATCAGACTTGGGATTCTTTTTCTAAATACTCTGGCTGCGTGCCTTGTTTTAGTTTTAGTCTCCCTCCTCTAGAAATTAAGCTTATGTTATTCTGCAAGTTAACTCCTAGTTAAGTGTTTTCTTAATCCCCCTTAAAACTACAGACGGCTGTAACGAAAGGCTGGTAAGAAATATGTGTTTCAGGGGCAGTGAGTTTCTCTTTGTTTTGGATGGAGTACGGCTGGGCAGTGAAGAGAAAGGAATTAGTGAAGGAAAAAAAAAGGAAATTGTTTGATCCATCAGTTCCTTCCGTGCTTGTCAGTCAGTGTCTCCACACCAGCTGTATTTGTGTTGCACCTCACCTGCTTTAATGGGTAGGCAGTAAGAATTTGGGGCAGAAATCTGTAGGAAATGGAGTTTTTAACTTCAGGAGTCATGAAACAACTTGCTCTCTGAAAGCAGTTTTCCTGGGAGTGAGTTTTAACCATGGTGTGTTTTTTATGTGCAGCGTTTGTGTTGCTAACTCTGTCACCATGACTGAACATTAGTATCTGTTTGTGAAGCTGAGGCATCTCTGGATCTGAAATCATCTGACAGTGTTGTGTAATCGTAAACAGTGCAACCACCGTTTATAATGCCAAATAGTGTTGGGTAAATATCATAAATCAGTTGTGGTTTAGCTGCTAAACTTCCAGCTGCTATTAAAAACACAGGCATATTTTAGGAATAATAGGAAATTGCTCTTTCTCAGTCTGAAGGTGCAGCAATAGCCACTGGGAGTTCCTTGCATTTAAGCATATATCCTTCAAAAACTCCAGTGTTAAAATTAATTCAAGATTAACTTGAAGTGTAAGGTCAGATGCAGTATAGTTTTACAGGCAAAATATGCTTGTTTGTATTTCAAACAGTTTAGCTCTTACTCTGTAATAGTTTTTGTGTGTTTGGGGAGGGTAGCAGGAAGTTGACCTCACTCACAATAGCCAGCTAGCTGTGAATATGAAATTATCTTGCAACTGCCTTTCCTCATATTTATCTCTGCATATGCAGCTAGCTGGCTTAAACCTGAGGAGAGAGCAGAATTCCCTAAACTTGCCCTGGGTAAGAACTGAACAAGTTAGTGTTGGTGTGATAATTCAGATGAGTAGTTTTTTGAGCAACAAAAAGTGTGTTAGACGTGAAATGGTTGACTTTGCATTTCAGCAGAGAGGCACCGTGGTGTCTGCTTCACGTGAGACGAGTCTTCTGTGTTTTACCTTTGGTTAAAGAGTAATTCATGCTGCAGAAGTGTGCTGTGTAAACACGAGCTCTGTTGTAACTGAACCTCAGCAAATATACAAGTTCCATGAATAACATGATTCAATGTCCCCTCCGTAATATTTTACTTACAAGTAACCTGACACGAGAAGTTGCTTGAATGCTTCATTTCTAGAGTCTGTAACTTTCCTCTGAGCCTTGAAAATGTTTAATGAAAGTATTGTTGCTTTTGTGAAATGAAAAATTAGTTTGGCATGCCGTGCCAAAATGCAAGTATGGTTTCCCATTTTAAGTGAAAATGCAGGCTGAAAGTCTAAAATTTGTTCTACATTTTTTAAGGTGTTGCTGGATTTGAATCTGGTAGTGATGTGCTGCAAACATGAATAGTTTGCTCATATTTAGGCTTAAAAAAATTGGCTGTTAAACTCTCTGCATATTTCTTTTTACTGTCCTTTGGATAAAGAAAAGGGACATCTCTCCTAGCACTGGAGAGATGCTGAGTTTGCCTGAGGGTGCATTGTTACTGTGCTATTTCTGACTTACTTCATTACAATAACTGCTGCCAACAAAAGGCTTTCCTCCAGGAGCATGAGCAGCATTTGTTTTTAACTCGTGGTTCAGTCCTTTCATTTGAGGTAATATAAGATTGAAAAACTCTTTCAGTGTTTACAAATTCAATAAAAATTAGTGCCTGGGAAGAGATGCTGCTGTCTTGTGTCCTGACTGAACAGGACTTCACAGTGTCTTCTCATTTTTGTTGGTAAAACATGCAATGGTGAAAGATGAAAATCTTAACTGCAGGAAAAGCTTTC
This sequence comes from Onychostruthus taczanowskii, assembly GCF_017590055.1. Classification (NCBI taxonomy): domain Eukaryota; kingdom Metazoa; phylum Chordata; class Aves; order Passeriformes; family Passeridae; genus Onychostruthus; species Onychostruthus taczanowskii. Next base: position 9,912,086 of record NW_024498573.1, read on the forward strand.
CTGAGAACATCCTCCTTTGTAGACCTCAGCTCATTCTGTGGGAGGAAGAATTTGATGATGGAGAAAATGCTAGTCCTGTATGATTGTACAAGATGTCATGAATCCACAGAGGGAAGGATGACATCTCTTTGAAGTTCTTATGTCTGGAAAACAGGCGTGCTGAGTTTTTCAGGGACACTTTGCCACACTAATCTGGAAGGCATGTGCTTCCAAACTTCAGTTCCTGTCCCACTCAAGACTTTTCTTTGGAAGTTGCCGAAGTGCAGGAGTATGTATTTCTGCATATGAATGCTAAAAAGTTTGCAGTATGACGTATCCTGTGTTCTTCATGTGATTTCTTGTCTATGAAGGAAATTTGTGGCAATAGTTTTCTGTCAGAGAAGTTAGTGCCTTGTGCATAGTGCTGATTGTTTCTCATCCTTTTCTCAGGTTCTGTGAAAGAGGATATGCTTACAAAAAATATTTCTTCTACAAGTGAGAATGAAACACTGAGTAGATCCCAAAATTTGACAGACAGCTTGCAGAGTTTAACCTCAGCAGGAAAGGAGGCCAAAATCAATTCGGTGACTGCCGGGAAGCCACCTACAGCAAACGGTGACTCTTTGTCACCTGATGTCCCTGCTAGTCCAGTATCACAGGTGGATGTAGATGCTTCTGAAGATACTAAAATTGAGGAAGAAGATCTTCTAACAGATCTGAAAGACACACTAAATAGTTCCCCACCCATCATCAAAGAAACTATGGAGTCAGATGGAGATGACTATGCTTATGAAATGACACCAAATTCCAGATACAATCCAGACCTTCTAGAGATGTCAGAAGACGACAACTCTGACACCATCAGTAATTACAATGAGGAGATCAAGACCCTTGATGAGAAGATAAAAGCTGTTTCTGTCTCAGGGTTGGATGAAGAGGAAGACAGCCATTTCTTTTTTCATCTGGTTGTAGTTGCCTTCTTAGTAGCTGTTGTTTATGTCACCTATCACAATAAGAGGAAGGTACGTGTGCTCTGAAAGGTTAAGAGAAGCAGCTGGAGTGTTTAAAATAAAGTTGCATTCCCTTGTACGTGTTTTTAAGAAAAGGAGGAAAGCTTTTTGAAGAATGAAATCTTTGACTGCTTAGTCTTGTGATAATACTAATATGCGGATCATTAGTGTCATTTTTATCTGCACAATGAAAACGAACTTGAATCAAATATTTGCAATAAGAAAATGAGTTAATTGGTAACATCAGTAATCAATCAGTACAGTAATGAACACTGGCAGTGCACAACATGAATTCTATAAAGGGGACCTGAGCCAAGTCAAGTGGGGGTGAATGATTAATTTTTTTCTGCACAGGAAAACAAGAAATTAAGGGAGGTTTAACTGCAAATGGCGTGGGAATGTTCTTGTTATGATTGTGATAATCTTTCTAATAGTCACTTTAATATGGTCTTTATATCATGGACATTCTGAGGGTGTAGCTACAAACTTTTAGAAAATGTTTAGTGCTGCTTCCAGTTTTACAGAGAGAAGCTACTAAGTTACTATTTTCAGGTAAATGTTTCTTCAGTACAAACTAATTCTCTGTGTCTCAAAAACAGTCTGATTGTTGTTATTCCAAAACGTATTGCTAGCATTAAAAGTTAACTTCAGCCCAACCAGACACAACAGAGGTGCATGCACAAATTTGCATTAAACCATAGATTACTTTTTAGATATGAGGAAAGTTTAGTGTTTATCTTTGGGGGAGAATACTGTTCTGGGTGAGGATTTGCAGGACTCTGAAAAGAAAGCAGCTGAAAACCCAAAACCTTATTTACTGTGCAGTGGCCTATCTGTAATGTGCATTGCCAACTCGTTATAGGGGAAGATGCTGAGGACTGTTGCATTTTGAAAATTTATCTGAGAGCACTTCAAATAATTTAAAAATGTATTGGCTTTGCTGCAGTAATGCCCTTGCCAGCATGGGGGGTGAAACCATGGTGTCAGTACCACTGTGAAGCTGTCTCTCAAACCCAGAATGTTTCTGCACAGCATCTGTAAGTTGTCCTGTTACTCTTTCAGATCTTCTTACTGGTGCAGAGCCGAAGGTGGAGGGATGGCCTGTGCTCCAGGACAGTGGAATATCATCGTTTGGATCAGAACGTTAACGAAGCGATGCCTTCCCTGAAAATAACCAATGACTATGTGTTCTGAAAGCACTGTGACTTGAGTTTGCTGAACTTATCACTCTTTGCCTGCCAGTCATGTAATGATATTCAGGTATTCTAAATAAGCTGCTTGTACAGAAATGAGATGTACTCTATTTGACCTGGATGTTTTGGAGATTCAGTCTCGTGGAAGATCAAGGGCACGATCCATCTGTTTGCTACTTTGGTCGGGTTTTATATCAACTGTAAAGATAGAGTATTTAATAAATTAGTGCTCTTTCCATTCATTGAGCATCATTCCCTTCTGTCTGGAGCAGTCTTAATAGTCATGCTACAAAAAAATAAGCATAAAATATTCTAGGTCTAATAAATTGATGACTTTGGCATCACTAAATCAAATTAATGATCTCTTTACTAATCACTTACATGGCTCATAAATTCCACTATATTGCAAACTTAAAATATAATTACTTTTTTCTGTGCTTAAATTTTGATGCTGCAAGTCTTTAATCTTATTTTTTCTGATTCTGTTTTCTTGTTGCATAATTTGATCCTATTTTGGCAAAATAGCTAGAATGGCAATTTAATAATTTATGTATGTGTTCATGCCGTAAATAATTTTAAAACAATGATGTATAACCTGTTTTATTTCAGAAGTTCTGTACCATATATTTCCTTACATGTGTAAGGTGTTTGTGAAGGTATGCAGCTTCTTGACTGTCTTTTTTTCTCTGATGCTGTTTTTGACTTCATTGTCTTTGTAATTAATGAGTGGAAAACAAGCCTTGTGGAATAATTTTACTAAAATTTAGATAGCTGACAGGCTTTCAATACATCAGAGCTTTCTGTTGAATTCTAAGACAGTTGGGAAATGGCTATGTGATTTGTTATATTATAAATGGGGGAAACTGTAAGAATAATTTATTTGGTACTTTTTCTGACCTAGGTAACAGACAGGTGGAAGTAAGGGTGTGGGGGCTGCCAGTCAGTGGGCAGTGCACTCTCATTTTTGACAAACATTTATGCATTAGTGTAAATCAAGTTAATGCTACAGTAGATTTTTTGGGGGTTGTTTTTTTTTTTTAAATTTTGTCTTTTGTACTTCCATTATTTATGTTTTCATGAGTTGTAAAATATAAAATTTTAGTTTTCTGTACATTCTATTTGTGATTTAGTTTTCAGACTGATACGTTTGTAAATAATGGTGAATCAGAACCCCATAATTAATGACTTGGTATTCAAGTAGTTATGTAACATTTGGAAACAAATCAATTTCACGCCTGTTGGCATGAGGAGTCTGAAGGCATGATACTGTTTTAGGAATGAAATGCTAAAAGTTCTATATCCTACTGTTAAATGCATTCTTTTCATAACCACAGGAAGTAAAGCACAAACAAAATATCCCAAAACTCTTTTCTTGCAGTAATTTTTATTGTATTTGGACTTGTATCACTTAATATTTTGAATAAGGTTTTTAAAATAAATGACAATAATAAGCCTGTGTTTCTTACCTTAACTATTTCACTGCTTTTGTACAGTAACTTATGATAAAAAACTTGCTTATGCTTGGAATTTGAAACCATTTCAAAATGGTTTCAATTCTCCAATTTCCATTTCTCTGTTGTCCATACTGGATGTGTGAAGGTTTGTTATGTGCATCTGTTAAATGCTGTGTAGGGTGGATAGCAAGGCTTAAATTAAATATTTTAAGCTGTGGGAATTAATACATTCTTTTACAAGATTTGTTTAGCTTAAGTTATTTAGTCTGTAATTCTTGTGGAAGATATTTGAAATTCTTACCTGAACATACCTACTTTGAAGTGTAACACTGTTGTGGTCAAGATCTAAAGGGAAGGGTTACTTCTCAAAGCTCCTTTAGGATGTTTAAATATTGGAATTTGAGGAGGTGGCTAATGTTTTTGCACCCAAGAAATTCAGTAACTTTGTCCTTAAAAAATGTCACTGATTATAAAGTGTGGTGATTTTGACAGTATAAAATAGTACGTTCACCCTTGGCAGAAGCTTGTGTTCCTTTCAGCTAGGTCCCACAGGCCTTACACAGGATCCACAGTGAGTAACCTGACTGCACAAGTTCAGATACCCATGTGAGAAATTTCATTTTCGCTTCAACCCTCCCAGTGAATTAGACCATCGAGACAAATGTTACACTTTCAGCCACTTCCCTCACTGCAATAGCTACAATACTGTTAAAAAATACAGACAATTAACATCAGTCTAAATTAGAAATAAGGCATATTCTGTTACTTCTGGAGTTCATAGATATGAACTTCATCCCTGTTGGCTGTCTTCCAAAGCTCTTGGAGCACAGTTCAGCTGGTGGAATAAAACCAATGTAAATGTGTTCTTTGAGATTTCTGAACAACTGACAGTGTCTTCTTTAGGACTATATGTTTGAGGAATAATCTTGCATTTCCTTTCCCTGCTTCCTTCAAATTGTCCTTGTGGATAGGCTGTCTCTAAGAAGAGATAGTTATTAATCTTTACAGCTTCTAAGCTGTTCCTTACAACAAACCAAATAACTTCTGGAGGAGGAATGCACACAGGTAAGGCACGATTGACAGCTTTCTCTGAAAAGCTCACAGAAGGCAAAGGCTTGGTTTAGCTCAGTTAGCAAACCAGGTTGTTTTGCAGTCAGCACATTTTAAATGCTTGAAGGTTTAGCTGTGCTATGACAATACCTGTCCCACAGATGTGGGATGTTCATTAGGTAATTAGGCCTAATGACCCCTGGGCTGGACTGCACGTGTTAAATCAATCCTTGGCTGAATTGCCCATGTAGCTGTTCTCTGAAAATGTTCTTCGTGAGGTTACCTTAGAGGAGAAAATCACATTATGAGCCTTTTGCTTGTGAAGTCATACCAGGACTGAAACCTTTTGAGTTGGGTAAGTGATGTTTGAGGTCACAGAATGATGGTTTGCATGTGTGTCTTCTCTAGCAGAGTAAAAATTTGACTCACTCAAGTACTACAAGCACTTAAGATGAGCAGTTGTTCTTTGCTTGCTCTGCTGTGGTGCACATCCTCTGTCACAGAAGGAAGAAAAACTTTTTAAAAATAGAAATATTTTTTAAAATTCTGTTCTTCACTAATGATAATAAGGGCAGCTTATAAGAATAATTTTAAATTCAAAGGGAATTTATATGAATTTGAAATATTTGAAATTCTTTAACAGTGGGTTTAGTTTGAGGAGCTACCTAAACAGATGCTCTTTTTGGATACTAATTTATTTTAAGGACTTGTAGTGAGTCTATCAGGTTGGCAGTTACTGCAGAAAGTTGCCCCAGGGAATGGTTTGGTCACAGCAAAGTTTGTGGATGCATCACAGCCGATGATACTGTCGCAATAATGTCAGTGTTCGTGGAACCTGTGCGCTGCTGGTGCCCAGCGCTCAGTTACCAGGGCTGCGGTGCCAGTGAGCAGCGGTGATTGGGATCCTGCAATCCCAATTGGCACCGTGCCGTGAGCAGTGGAAGAGTGTCGCTGCCCTTGTAGCGAGGTGAAGCCAAGCTGGCAGAGGCGATGGCTCAGCTCCGCCCCGGCCCGCGGCGTGCCCGGTTGTTTCTCGGGCTCCCTGTGTGTCATTCTCCCGGGGAGAAGGGACCTCGCCCTTGCGGAGGTGAAAGGTTTGACACGCACACAATGACTGACTTTTTTACTCCGAGGATGTTTTTTCGTTCTCAATAGCCCTTGGACTATTGCCTGAGCAAGGGAAGTGCTGCTGAATTGGCTTGGGCGGTCAATAGCTGTTGCCTAATAGCACCAATAAAGAGGCAAAGGTTTTTCCTGATCCGGTTTTACAAGGGCTCCAGCAGCACCAGGAGAGCGTGGCATATGTCATCCACTGTGCAATAAAAGAGCCATTTGCTGATGGGGCAATCAGGGTTGAACTACTGGGTTTTAATTTCTTTAATTGAATTTGCTTGTGGAAAATTAAGAGCAGGCAATCAAAAATTCATAAAGTGCTGAGATCAAACAGAGGAAAAAGCAAGCGCATTTATGTCACATCTCTCCAACAGAAATGTCTTGATGAATTTCTTTAGTGAAGAAAGGAAACTTTCTCACATTAAGGTGAATTATGACTTCCATCAATATTCTGATAAAAGGAATAAAATATTCCTGAAGAGCTTTCAGATTAAACTTCCAGAGATGAAAGTTCAAGCTCTATTTATGTAGGTTCTTTTTAGTGTCTGGGTGTTATGAAATGAGGAAAGGAATAATGAATAGGATAGTTTAAACAAATGATACATTTCACTTTTACTATCCAGGAAATCAGGTATTTTAAAATATTAATGGTTTAATTTTCATTTAGCACCAGTGCATATTATTCAGCTCTAAGTCAACTGTCCTTGGCTGCTGCTCAGTTGTGTACAAGGTGAAGAGAGAAGGGTTTATCTGAGCAGGATGCTTTGAGTTATGGGAAATTAATTTGCAAGGTAGAGATGAAAAATGTCATATCTCTTAAATGAATTTCAAGGCTATAAAAATAATAGAAAGGGAAAAGGGAGAGTTCTGTCTCTCTAACACAGACTCCTAGTAAAAACTTTGGTCAGGGGTTTTCCCAAGTTATGGTCAGTTTAGTAAACCTGTGATGAGCCACAGTGGGAGAGATTTTATTTGCTTTTATTGTTGGTGGAAACTGGGCATGCTAAGCAAAGAGAAACCTGGCTGGCAGCAGGTACTTGCTCAGGCTTCAATTTTCTGCCTAAAATTGGAGGCAGAGAAGCTTCCTGGGGCTGGGGGGATAGGAGGGACTTGTTATCTGGCAGCTGTTGTTGCTCTGGAAGGGAAGGAGCAGGGTCTCCCAGCAGAGCTCCTCACCTGAGCTGCTGTCGGGGAGTGAAGGCTGCACCATGGCAGGGGAGATTGGAACCAGATGATCTTTCAGGCCCCTGTCAACCCAAACCTTACTGGATTCTGTGATTTTAGAGCTGTTTCTAAGTAGTCTCAGAAAGCCAAACCCAAAAAGAACATTTACACTGTACAGGTCAGGTGAGCCATGGTTGCTACAGTCTCAGCATCATTTTGTTGCTGAGAGGCCAAGCCAGACCGAGGATTTGGGGTCTCTTCTGGTTTGTATTGTTTCTTGTGGGGACATCGCTGAGCAGATTCTCTGGGGAAGCTGAGGGCTGGTGCTGCCCTGTGGCAGTGCTGGTGTGTGCATGCTCTGCAGCACCACAGCACCCCCTGTGCTGTGCAGCTTCCCTGGCCTGTCCCAGTCCAAACTGAAGCTGCATTTTGTGCTCCTACAAGGATGAGTAGCTTTATGGGAGTGCTAAATCCTCATGTAAGGCTGATAGAGCAGTAATCTTCAAGGCCATATATCCCAGCCTCCGCAAAGCAGCAGAATTAACAACATCATTCTTGCACTTTTTTTTTTTTTTTTTTTTTTTTACCATCAAGTGTCCTTTAAAGAGAAGTCCCTGTACTAGTTTTTGTTAAACTTTTCTGATACAGACCATATGAATGTCCTTGCTGTAATAAAAAAATTGGTTAATACAAGAGCTTCTCAGCTTCACTATTTCCAATATATCTAGCTAGAAAGAGAAGAATGACATCTCTTCTATAATTGATCCTTAAATCATTATCAAAATCATTTAGCAACCTTATAAAATTTATTTTTAATTACAAGGTCTGTTGCCCTGTTATTAACACTGAAAATCACTAATCTACGCAATTTCCTGTATTGGTTAAAAATAAAAGATGTAGATTGTGCTATCCTTATTGAGGTGCACTCATTGAGGTTTTATGAAAGATTAAGTGAAACCAGATTTAATCCTTTTGTACTATTCTGTAAACAGTATTGAAAAGTTGGTATATAAGAAAGTTGATGGGGTTAAGAACTGGAGTTGAGTTTCACAGGTATAACCAGGCTACTGAAATATTTAAAATTGAGATTACATGAATTGGGGGATCCTTGTGTTACTTGATCACAAAGCTGACCCTCAATATCAGCTGGCTCTGCAAGGCAGTAGGATTATGTTGCATATTTTTGTCAGCACCTCCAGCACCATCTTGCTGTGTCACATGGTGCCTTGTGAGGACTGATGGAAGTGCTTTTTGTCCCTGGGGAAAGTGTTTATGCTCTCCCCATAGCTGTTCCCCCTCTGCAAGTTTGGGACAGAGAATTAAAACTTCAAAAGTACCCACATAGCACAGTTTGTCCATTGCAACAAGCCCTAAAGACTCACTTTAGATGCATCTTTTCAGGTTAACTCATGCTTATTGTTAATGGTTAAATTTCCAAATTGGAACAGGGTGAACATTCTGGAGTTGCAGTCGCTGGGGCAAGGAACAGCTGATCATCCTTTATAAAGGTGCAAAGCTTTTTCAACATCTAAAATGGAGCTTTTAGTATTAGCTGACAAATTCTACCAGTTAATCTGGAATAGGTTTTAATTTCTAATGCATGCTGACTGTGAATCCTGACAGCTGGAGTGCCAGATGTTCAGAAAAGGAGAATTATATTCCACATTGTTTGGGGAGGAAAAGGATGGAGCAAAGGGCATAATGGTATCATGCAGAAATTAAGCCAAAATCTTCCAAAAGCTGCAATGTCACATTTTCAGTATCATTCCTGGGAAAGATTCTCTGCATTGGAATAGGTGATCTCTAGAGAAGGAAAGCTGTCTTTGATCCTGAGTACAGAGGGATTGGGCTGGGTTCTACCACAAACTGACAAAAAGGCTCTGTGACACATGATATCCTAGCAGTTTTGGGGCAGTTTGAGAGGCAACCTTCTTTTGTGCAATTTATTATAATTTTAGCTTAACATAAGGTGTGCAGTTTATCCAGGGGCACTCCCAGGGAGGAGTTCAGGGAGTGGGGAGGAGGTGTCATTTGAAGTCCTCCGCTGTGGCCGAGTGGTTTGTGAGAAGGATGTCCTGCATCATCCTTGGTCTGCACTGATCTGTAGGAAGAGCTTGTTAAAGAGAACCAGGACTGCAAACTGGGCAGTTTCTTTACCTTCCAACCCCAGAAAAACCCTATGCTCACCCTTTCTCATTTCAGTGTGAATATTTTGGGTATCACAGCACAAACAAAAGATGTATTTTGCTGCTGGTGGGCAGTGGCTGTAGAACAAAATGATCCTTCTGTCATCTCTGGCACTTGCCTGGAGTGCTGCCTGCTCCTGCCTGGGCAAGCAGGCATTAAAACGATTAAATAAAAGTTGTATTGCTGAAATAACTCAATGGTGATGCAGAGAAAGGTATTTTATCTGGCAAGCAAACTTACCTTGCTGGGGCTGTGAAATCATAATTGCTGAGGACAACTTTTATTGAAGTAATGCACAGAAGAAAAATAATAATCACTTTAGATACTAAAATATTTTATTTTTCACAGCTTTCCCTGATGCTGGCTAACCCTTGGAGCAGCCAGCAGGGGGGAGTGTGGCTGCACCATGGAAGGCACCTGGCAGGCAGCAAAGGGCTGGAAAAGTGCAAAATAAGTTCAAGAATGAGTGTTAAGATAAATTCATTTGGACAAATCTGTGAGACAACAACATGAGCCCATGGAGTAACCGAGATGTGAAGGGGAGTTAAGGGGTGTTTACTTACTTTAAAAAAAAACCCAGTTTATTTTATTGAAAAAAATATTAAAGAAACAGGGTTTTTTACCTTGGAGTAATGACCTCGATGATTTTACACTGTCTTTTCCAGTCTAAATGATTCTATCTTCTTCTTACACTGCATTCCAGGCCTTTATTTTTTAGTTTTGTCCTGAAAAATGTGTGTCTCTAACACCAGAACCTCTTATGTATTAATCCATCTCAGCTGTAATAAGTTTATAAGAATAAAAACTGTCTTTACTCCTGGGGGCCTCAGCAAAATATCCTCCAGCTTTGAAATCATACACTTCTTCTCTAACTCAGGGAAAAATAAATGTGTTTCCTCAATCTAACATATATTTCTATTGTTGTGCAAGAGGAAAACATTGGAAAACATTGGAAAACAAAGACACCAATCTCCCTAAATGTTACTGCATGGGAGCAGAAATTATTAGAAAGGAAAAAAATGTTGCTATTTATAGGATTGTAATATGATGAATTTTACCTGACAGCACCTAACCTTTTCCAGGGCAATATACAAATGATTGTTACGTGCTTGAGTAAATGCAGATTTAGAAATACATCACCAAAACACCAGTTAATCGATTAATTACATGCACACTGCTAATACCTAGTTCTTGTTGAACTTGATGTCTGAAAAGTGGTTATTTTATGTCTGTAAATAGTTTGCCTGCCTAATTACTTGCTTAGCCATTTCTCCTTCCAATTACACACAGGTGCAGCCATCATATGGGAATTGCTAATGCTTGTGGAGCTGCAATGTTGGGCAAAGATGTCTTAGAAACTCAGGAAAGAAATTTCTTCATTTGGGAGAAACACAAAAGTTCTCGTCTCTACAGCAGCTGCTGTGTCTGCGGGGATCTCCAGTAAAGGCCTCTTTCCTCCCCCAGTACTAAAGGAAAAGTGCCCAGTGCTGGAAAAGGCTCCAAACCAACAAGCAATGCTGGGAATTGTGCATCATCTGCAGTATCCATTTGTCATCCTCCTTCTTGAAGTCTTGACGTGCTCCGCAGGGTCCTCCAATGGCTCTTGAGCCACCGAGGGTCAAGAGAACCCTTTGAGGGCTGTGGAAGATGCACAGATGAGTTATTCTGTGCCTAACAGCTGAGAGCAGGAGAGGGTCTCCCACCCCTGTCCTCAGAAACCCCAGTCCCAGAGCGACTCAAGTCAATCCTGTATTGCTGATTCATTTTCATGTTTACAGCAGCAATTAACTTCTGTTAAAATTGATTGTGACTCCCACCAGGGAGCACTCAAAGCAGAGTTCTGCTAATGTTCAGAGGACTCTGATGTGCCTCTGAAGCCTGGCAGTCCTTCATACTATTCCTCTTTATGCTCCATGCAAAAAATAAAATTCAATGGAAAAGTCAAAGCAGTCACTAAAATTGGTACAGCCATTAGCATGCCTCTTTACCTAAGATTAAGGTGGCAGATTTCTTAACAAATGTTAATCAGAATAGTGAAAAGTAAAATAAAACTATCATGGTGGCACCCGCCAAGCCTTCAGGTTAACTTCCTGCTTTGTTTCTCTATGACTTGCCAGTTCTAGAACACAAAACACGATCCAGAGGTGGAAACAGCATCAGCAGAGATAATGATAAAAAATTTCTGTGTCTTTCTGTCCAGTTTCTTGTTGTTTTGAGTGCTGTTTAATTCCCTCCCTACAATGAATTGCAAGCAGATGCTTAGGTAATTGAGGGCTGAGGTTTAGAGATGATGGTCCAGACTCTGAAGCTGCTACTCAGGCTGGATTACACTTCCTTCAAAAGCAATCCCTCCAGTTTTGGTACAATAAACAAAACAATTCTGAAGGGAAAAAGAAGCCTCAACTAAACTGAGCACTGTGCGCAGTGCTGTAAAGGAAAACTGTTCCTATTGAAATGCCTCTGACAGCTTGTGCTGAAGTTGCAGGAAGGACAAAGTGGTCTCTTAACAGGTTTGCTTCTTTTTGCCAGATGGTCTCAATCTTGTTTGGGTTTACAGAGCTCTTCCCCTCTCTGTCTGAATTGCTTCTGAGATTAATGTCAGCGGTTTCTGCAGGAGGCTCCTCAGAGGGTGAGGAGCAGAGGGGCAGCATTCTGTCTGAGTGAGGAAAGTAAAGAAAAGCAAATGCAGAAAATCACGGGGAGTTTTGGCTGCTTGGCCTTGGGTTGGGAGCAGGGGGAATGTGATTTCTTCCCCTCTCTCTGCTGACACCTTGGCTCGAGGAAGGATGCCCTGCTGGGGGTCTGGGTGGGAGCTGCCAACTATGAAAGGAGGAAAATATGCAACTTCTCTAAAAGTAAACAATTTTTTTCCACCCTTCAGGGCACTTGCTGCAAAGCGTGTCTCAAAATGCCCTGCTGATAGAGGGAAGGAGTTGCCTACATTCCCTGTCAAATTAGGGAAGTCTTCTTGGGAAGGTAGGGGGTGGGCAGGTAGATCTTGGGGAGTCTTCTTGGGGATGGGCAGGTAGATCACTCAACAAATCTTTGGTTCTGAGGGTTTCTCTGCTGTACCAGCAAACCTCCCCACACTGCCATCAACCCCCTCAGCCTGGTTATGTTCTCCCCAGTCCCAGGAATGCACAGCTCCACAGCTTGGTCTTGCTGAGCCGTAGTTTGCTGTGAGGAACCCAGCAGAGGTGAGGGCATTCAAACCAAGCAGCCAGTTTGCTATTTCAGGACAGATTATCTTGAAATATTTACTATAGAGGGGCTGATGGAACCAGCATGTTCATGTCAAAATATCTGACTGACATGTTGGTTTTCAAATAGCCCTTTGCTCTTGAGATACTTAAAAGCTTTTTCAAACATATTCTTCTATCTCTGGGGACATAATCTGCTTGTTGCATTTCTGGTCTGCTAAAGACTGTCTTTTTGCTTCAGGTGAGAATATTTGAATGCCACTATTCCTTCTACTTCCTAAGTGGGGCATTTACAGATTTTTAGACCAGCAATTGTAGAAATTGCTGGTTGGATAAAGGTCTTCACTAGAGAATTTATTTACATAATGCATCTCCTATTACCATCAATCCTCTTCAAAAAAAAAAAAAAAAAAAGAAACAGCCAAACCCACAAAAATTTTCACCTTTTGAAAACACCAAAAGTCTGTTGCTTCTCGCAGAGCCTACTCATCCTCTTCTGCATCACTGAAGCTCAGACCATGGTTTAGACTTCATGTGCAGAGTGTAACTGCCCCAAACTCAGAATTTCAGGAACACTTGGCATCAGAAATTTGCAAAATTATGTAGCTGAATCCCTTCTTCTTCACTTAGAGTTTTCACTATTTCACCACATTTTAGGGTTTACATTTAAAATTTTGCCTTTCCCTTTTTTTTTTTTTTTTTTTTAATTTTTTTTTAGACAGATTACCACTTTTTAAATAAAGATATGAGAATTATGAAAACTCTGGAGAAAGATGGGTTTTGTGGTGATAAATTATGCAGCAGCCCTGTCAGTGATTGTGTTCATTAACAGCGTGATGCTACATGTATTTTATTTGATGCCAAGCTGCAAGATGAGCCTTTCCTTGCCTGTGCAGCTGATCCACACGTCCTCATTAAGCAGCAGGATCCCAGCCCTGCACGTGCTGCAGCTGGAGTGATCCCTGGGAGGGTCGGGGGGCTGGACCACAGCTCCATCCTGGCAGTGCTGCTGCTGCTGCTGCCTTCAGGGGTTGTTTCTGATTCTGTGCCCCAGCTGGGCTCAGGTATGCTGTCATGTACCTACACCTCCTTGCAATAACACAGCAATAAAACTGCAATATGCCTACAATCTGTTTGTAATCTCCAGAATATCACCACCTGCATCCTGTGCCTAAAGGATGTAAATACTTCCTTCTCAGCAGAGCGGCCAAAACTTTCCTGAGGCTCCATTGCCAAGCGAGCAGTTTTAGTTTTGCAGAGGTTGTAAAGCTTTTTTCCCCCCAACATTGTAGCTTTTGTCCCTTTTTAAAAATTTGTTTTTGTTTTTCCCTTTTGCTCACTTTTCTTTCCAGGGAGCCTGCTGTTCAAAGCTCAGCCCAAGGATTTGCAGAGCCCTAGGCTACTCCAGGTTACAGCTATCCTGGAGGCTCTCGATGAGACACTTTGCAGCCAAATTGTGAACAGCACCTGACTTGTTCTGTACTACAGAGGGAGAGAGGGGCTGTTAGATTAGGTATGTGTTTTTCAGTCCACCCAGGTGTCTTTTCCAGCTGCAACACTCTCTTAATCTGAGGTAGGGAGCTGGTATGAGCTATGAATACATTTATTACTGAACAGTAGCAATGGGATATGTAGAATGTGCAGGCAATAAAAACATGGACACTTTCCAACTGCTCTTGGCAAAATGCTTGATTTGGTTGAGATTTATCATAACAAATCATCTCTGCTGGAGGCAGGCTTTCAAATACTCAGGAATGTGGGAAGGTGTACAAAGGTGTTTGTGGCAGAAGAGCAGCGGTCACAGCAGTGGGGCTGAAGCTGTGACAAACTCCAGCAGAGCTCATCCTCTCTGACACCTGCAAAGCGGCCATGTGCCTTGCCTTTGCTGTTTTAGAATTTACTACAAATAATTTTATTGCAGTGCTGTCCAAAGGTCCAAACTCCACACAGAGCTCTGATGAATGGAACGTGCTCCTACACTGTAGAAAAACCCCAAAGTGAAACTGCTCTTAGCCCATCCATGTGATGCATCTCAGAAGTGTTCCAAGCCTATCAGTGTTGTACAAAATATTCAGCACTTTGCTCTCCTGCCCTTGACTGTGATCTTTGCACAGCAATTGGTATTTTTTGCAGCATCTGATTTGTACCCAGGCAGCTTAATCCTCAAAGGGAATTAACACTTCAGTGGCAGCATCATTTACAAGGAATAGCACATTGCTTGCCGAGAAGATCATCCTTGCTGTAACTAATTAACCCAGCATGCTTAAGTGCTTTGTGCAATTGAGGGTGGAGTTCTATTTACCTCCAGTTAGGTGGAGGGAGCCTGGTGAGCCCCCCTGTAGAGAGGGAGAGCAGTTCCCCTGCTCAGCAGCATCGCCCCAGGGCCGTGCCAAGGTTTTTGGTAACGGCAGAGCTGCCACAGAGAATCTGGCAACTAAAATTATTTCCATTTAAAAAAATCTCCCATTACTGAGTATTCAGAATACTTAATTAGCTGAAAGCCATGATACCTGTCAATCATGTGTTGCCTCAGATTTTGCATTTAAAGGGCAGAGTTATTACTAAAGACTTACTATTAAAGGAAATTACTGGTATGCTTGGCTCAGATCTCACTAAGAAACGAGATTATAGATGAGTAATGTTACCATGGAAAGCCAAACATTTTAATCATACCCCAGCATGTAGTAATAGAGTTTCAAAAGCCACACTACCAGAAAACTTAACAAAACCCAGGTGCTAGACAGGTACTTGAATATTAGTGAGCACTCAAGGGAACTTTTAAAGGATTGAATTAATCTTGGGGCTTTGCTGCTGCAGTAGCGAGTCCTCCCTTCTGTCTTGTATGTGTTTGACATGCACAGTGTTACAGAGCAATGGAGAATTAAATCCTAGGGGACATAAACCCCCCAAAAACCAGATTTCCAAACATTAGGAATGTCAGGAATACGTCCCACAGAGGCTGCTGTGTTGGCTGCTGGTTCGGTTCACAGGTGCAGTAGGTTTTAGTGGTTTGCTGCTCTTCCTGGAAGAACAGGACTCAAGTGTGCCCTCATGATGAGATTGAGAAATTGAAGGGAAAGCCCTGGGATGCAAGAGAGCTGATTTGTTGTGGGTACATTGAATAAATAATAATAATAGAAGTAGCAGTAGTAAAAACAACAACAACAACAACAACATCTTGTCTGTTCCCATATACTTGCTATGATCTCATAATGTTAATAAGATCATAATGAAATTCTGGATAATTTTGGTCTCAGTCATGGAACCAGAAGGGGATGCTCTGCTCTTCTCCAGAATATCATGGGACAGTGGCTCTCTATGCTGCTGATTAATCATAGTTTCTTCTCATGCAAAGAGAAGTTATGAATATTTGGAGGCATATTCTCTTAGGCAGGATTTAGTGCCTGAACTGTGATTGGTATCAGTAATGAGATAATACCATTCTTTACCCTTCTCCTGTCTGTGCATAAAAAACAGGTATTATCAAATACAGCAAAGAGGTGAGTTTGCTGCCAGCCAGGAGGACTTTTTGATTGTATTCCTGTGAAGAAAGCCTGATGTTTAGACCTTATGGATGTGCGCTAGGGAGTTCCATAATCTTCTATTTGGGAAGACATTTTAGGTCCATTTGATTTGGATTAGTTTGTTTCCTGAGCTCTAATTTCTGAACCTCATGAATCGGGGAGACAAAATGACAGCTGTTACAAATGGATCTGTGCAGAGGCTGATTTGAAGAAAATATGGACAAGTTCCTTTCAAAGAGTCAGTGTGGTCTGTGAAATTGGATTCACAGCTCGACAATGTGAGAGGATGCATGAAGAGGCCATGCCTAATCCCAGATGCTCTCAGAGCACGGGAACAGTCGCTCACGGATTTCAGGCTTTGCGGTCTGAGAGCTTCAGACTCACTGATGCTTGTTAATGGTCCTACCCAGTCATGTTCTCATTCACTGTGGCGTAATCCTCTTTAGGTTAGAGCACAGCTCCTCAGCTTTTCCTTGCTCCTTTTGCTCCCACATTTGGAGGGATGCCTTCATGCCTCACTGAACTGTCCTGCTCTTCCCCAGGACAGGATTGCTGCTCCTTCATGGAAAGTGTCTGTCTGGACCACACTATCACCCTTCCTTCTTTTCCTTCCCACTTCCCACCTCTGAGTTATTGAACTGTGGAATTATTTTTAGACAAACTATGGGTCCCTCCCAGGTAAAAGCTTTCGAGCCCTTTGCTTGAGTTTGTTGGTTAAACCAACAGGTACAGAAATGCCTCATGTCCCATTTGGTGAGCAGTGAACTGCTGTTGTTAATCGGTAAGTGAAGTAGGTAAGTTTCCTTTTGGTTCCTGAAGACAAGACTAAATAATATCTCATTACTTAATTGGACACGTGTCCAGTTTTAGTGATTTATTATGGCTGAGACGTGGCAGAGGAAAAGAAAATGTGTGACTGGGGAATACCCAAGGAAAAAAGCAAAGAAAAAGGTTGTCCTTCTTGGACATAGCTTTTAAGTTTTAATTAGCTAATATATATCTATAATGTTATCTCAAGAAAATAGATTTTTTTTTTTTGCTAATTAGTTAATCCCCGTCTGGTGCTAACATAAAACTGTATTTCAGGGTGGTTTTTTGTTGCACAGCTGAGGAGTAAAGCAATTAGTAGTAACATCCACTAAAGCTGAGTCTCCAAACTTACACAAAATGTTTAATGAGACAACTGGGATGCATATGATTGGGAGCCAAATGTGCTGCAAGTTGCTTGCTGTTATTAAACTGAAAGCGCGTGGTTTGGAGCATCTCCCTTATAACTGCCCTGCTCCTCCCACTCAGCAGGGCTGAGCCTCCCAGGACAGCAGCTGTGGGAATCGGAGTGCTGTGGGCTGAGTTCCATGTCCAGATGTTTTACAAAGCTGTTGAATGCTTTCTCCTGCTGCCAGATCTCCAGCAAAGTGAACAGCTTCGTTGTAGGCACTGGATTGCAATGTCAATAATTGATTATTTCAAGTCCTACTGAGATCTTGGCAATCAAAATGCTGGCAGCCTGGAAAATCTCAGCAGTGAGGTAGAAGACCTTTTGTCTTGGAACCTTGTATTTTCTGAACTTGTATGTTTAATTGATGTGGCTATTATTTTACCCAGAAGAAGGTGCATTATCAAATAAGCACACTTTAGTCAGGAGCCTTATGAATTCTTAAAAAATCAATAAGTATGGACTGTGTGGATCTTGACTTAGAGCCATAATTCATTGAGCAGAGCCCCAAACCACATTTGAGGGCTGTTTCTCTGCAGACCTGCTGTGTGCAGGCTTTGGGTGGAGGAGAGCCAAGCTGGGCAGTGCTGTTGGGCACTGCTGGCTTGGGCTGGGCTTTAGGTGCAGCTTCTTCAAACCTGAGTTTCTTCTGATGCTGGAGGAAGTTATTCCCAAAGTGCTTGTGGTGGAGGGAGAGCTGGGTCTCTGTCTGCTCAAGGTGGTGGTGCTTAATTCAGGTCCATCAGCCTCACAGGGGATGGGCACCATTTTTCCTGGACCATTATGGGCTATGAGGTTTATAGTTCATCCAGTGGTGTCTTGGATGTGAGTCCAGCTCTTTATGTCCTCAGTGACAGGATGGAGACCTGTAGATTTTCATTTTATTTTGTGCAAGCTGGACAGGACTCAGAGGCCCAGTGTGCTCCATGTCCAGTGCAGCTCATGAGCAGGTGCTCAGCAAAATGAAAAAACATTGTTATTTTGGATGTCTCACTGACTCATATCTACGAGATCAGGATTAAACCCTAGTTTCTGGCTGCTTGTCTCAAAACTTACTTAAAATTGTTCCATTTTGATTTCATATCGTCACAGAATGGTTTGGGTTGGAAGGAACCTTAAAGCTGATCTCATTCCAACCCACCCTGCCACGGGCAGGGACAGCTTCCACTGGACCTCTGGTTGCTCCAAGCCCCTTCCAACCTGGTCTTGAACACTTCTGGGGATGAGGCATCCACAGCTTCTCTGGGCAATAATTTCTCTCTGATATGCAACTTTCACAGTGGGGTAACCTCTTTTTATTTTCATTATAGAGCTGCTGTTAAGAAACAAAGCTGTCCTTAACAGCCAGTGTGATGTTGCTGCATAACTTGTACCATCTCCCCCATCTCCTCCAGCAGCATTAGCCTAAAACTCAAACAACTAATTTTCTTCAAATGAATAACAGTCCAGAATGAACTCCTAGGGTGTCTGTCTGGAGAAATGGTCAGCTCCCTAGCAGTAAATGGCAGGGTAGTAAATTAGAAAGGCATTTTATAACTTAAAAATTGAGCATTTTTTAAATAAATGTTAATATATTCAAAGGAAATTCCGTGATACAACTGTGTCAGCCAATGCAAGCATTAAAGCTAAGAGTCAATCAAGACATAATTTTGTGACCATATAATTCAGAATGGCTATGTATTCTTTCTAACTCATTTTTTATTGCTGCAACTCCATTATGGATAGCTGTAAAATTCTGTTTATGCCTATTCATTCCATTTCTTGACCCTTATTTAAAATGTAGTTTTTTACAATTCATTTTAAGCTGACAACATGCCAAACACTTCAGGTAATAAGTGTGTTAATAGGAATAAACTCTTTAACCACAGGCTTTCTCAATGCATTACACATCAGTTGCTAATTGGATTTGGAGAAATTGCTAAAATATCTTATGAAAGTTGGGTCTGATCCACAGAAGCGTTCCTCTGGATCTGTCTCAGTGCAATCAATTTCCTGACAACTGGTCCCTTTCCAGTTCCTTATACCCAGAATAGCATCCACATAGTTTGGATCTGCAGAGTGCAGAATTAAAAACGGGCTAAAAGTGGCAGAAGTGATCCAGGTCACAGAAAGCACCAGTTTAGTTTCTTAGCTTGGTTTTCTAAAGAAATGACACTTGTGGAATCAGGCTTGCAGTGTTCATGCTTGTGTGGGGGTGTATCATTTCTTCTTGCCACTTTTGAACCTACTAATTCATTTTAACCCTATTTTCTGATAGTAGAGGCTTTGAAGTGATGATATTCCTCCAAAATGAGTGAAAACAAACAGGCAGCAGAGAAAATCCTTTTCAGAGATTTAGACTAGGGAAAGGCTAAAGTACTACCTCAAGTCCTTGCTGAGCAGTGGGGAATCAGTGGAGGAGAGGGATCCTCGTGCAGGGTGCTGCAGGTGAGCAGAAATCTTCCCCAAAGCTCAGGCTTTTAAATGCAAGCAGGACCTGCACTGGCTCTTGCAGAACTGCTTTTATAGATCAACAGGAGAAGAGCTGCATTTTCCAAGTGAGTCACAAGCCCTGTTATTTTTCTTAACTGCTATAAGACGTCTTTCATAACCTCTATTTTATCTGTGGATTCTTTGCCTTGGAGTCAATCCAGAAATAAAGCAATCAGAAAGCTTTGCTGTGTGTACATCTTAATATTACTGGTCTGATGTGCAAGGCTGTAGTTCTGGCTGCTGCAGAGTGTTGGTACATCTAATTTTTTTCAGCAATCCTTTTAAGCAGCATCTTGCAGGGGCTGTGCCAGGCAATACTTGCCTTTCTGTTCCTCTGTTAGGTTTATTGTTACGTATAATACAAGGCTGCTGCTTGCTTTCATCTTGCCTTTTTACTGCCTTGCTTATTTTTGTCTTTAATCCCACTGTTCTCTAAAGAGGCCTTTATGAAACAGTGTCTGTCTTCTGTGCACGTCTCTTTTATTAATAATTCATTAATCAATTTAGACCAGAGGGAAAAGAAAAGGCATGAAAACCAACAGCTAAAAGTGATCACAGCTCAGGAACAATGCTGTGCATATTTTGCACCTCTGGCTGCACCTGCAATACTCCTGCCAGAGAGCACTGGAGCTCTGTCTTTGTAGATCAGCTTAAAAAAACCCAAAAAGTTCTTTCTTGCTACACGGAAATATGCTCCCTGGGAAATCAAGTGATATTGAGCAAAAATGGCATCGTGTTTCTGGAGGTGGCGTTTGATTTTTGTAGGGATGCAGACATTAGTGTGTGCTTACCCATGTCTGCTGGGCAAAGCAATTAGAGGTTCATCAAGAGCTAAAATTCACCAGTGGCTGAACACTCATTTCACTGAAGCTTCTGATAATGAAGTCAAAATTGTTTCTATGACATGCAGGAATTAATGCCTCATTCTGAGCAGGCACTGTGCTTTTGAGCCTATATGATTTACCACTTACTTTTAATACGTGTTGGAGAGAGAATAGCCTTCCTTGGTCCAACTCACTCTGAAGAATCTCAGAATGGGGTGAGTTGGAAGGAGCCTTAATAATCATCCAGTTGTGACCCCCTCCCATGGGCAGGGACACCTTCCATAGACCAGGTTGGTCCAGCACTCATCCAACCCAGCCTTGAAGGGGCAGGACATTCCCATCTCCTCAAGGAGCTCTCCCCAATGGCAGGGTAGGACCAGGGCACTGGTCTGTGGAACACCTCAGGGAAAACAACTGGATCAGCTGGACAAGTGTGAGACCACTGCTGTTGTGCTCATATCTAATTGCTCCCAATAAGTGCTGTCTAAGCACCAGTGCTGCCTCCAGTGCTCCTCTGGCAGCTCATGCAGGCCAGTTTGATCATGCCTCTTCTCTCCAGCATCAGTTGTGCACAGCTTCTCCAGCCTGTGCTCACCACTGCCTTGTTTTGCCTATTTTACCATAACCAACTTTGCTCAACATGCCTCAAAACTTCATGTGTAGATTCTTTACTTCTGTCCTCCAGACAGAAAACATTTGCTCGTTTTTTCCTATAACCTTCAGCATGTTTCCTGCTAATCCTGCAGTGTTAAGGCAGTTTAATGCTCCAAATTATTTTGGAGGTGGTCTGGGAACTGCACGTGGTAACGAGTGCGCTCCTCATTCAGTGGGAAGGAAGTTCTCAGCACAATGTGCCTGCTCATCAAGGAGAGACTTCCCCCTCTAAGGACAGTTAAAGCCTTTTCTTAGTCTGCTTCTGACCTGGAGGTTTCCCCCTCTAATCCTCCCTTCAGTAGGCACAAAGCACAAAGCATTCTGTTATGAATTAACAGAGCTCAAGCAACTCTCCGGAAGCAGATGAATCCCCAAATACATAAGATGTCAAAAAAGTTCTGATACTTCATCCAAGCTTCTGCCACTGAGTCACAGGAAGGGATAACATTGTGAGTTTGTAATTTATTTCCATATTCCTTAACCATATTTCAGTAGCTGTTTGGTTTATGACCTTTAAAACCGCCTTAGATTTAGATTGATAAATGGGTAGCAAATAAATTTAGCAAAATAAGCAATTTCAGCCTATGGAAGGTCAGCAGAGGGCTGTGCAATCACAGCTTCCATTAATATGTTATATTTCAGTCAAAAGCTTTTAAATGCTGAAGGTTTTCAGAGGGAAAACCTATACCTGTGATGAATGGGTTTCTTCTAATAGCTGAATGGGAAATGAAAATCAAAGTTAGGGGAAAACCGCTTTGTTTCTGCAGCACAGATGAAGGTGGAAGTGGTTTTCCTCTGGCACAGGGACAAGACAGTTAAGAGGGCCCAGTAACAAGCAAATTACATTTCAGCTCAAAGACCATTTGAATAGCCTTGTGAATGAGTTAATTGACAGAGCTTAGTCATAATAGCTATTATTATTATGATTATTATTATTATTGATATGAGGCTTGAGCTGAGGAGAATGACACAGGAAAGGTAAACTAAATAGGCATCTCTATTAGCAGAGAGAGAGAGACCTCAATGATGTCAGCTCTCCATTTCCATTTCTCTTCCAGCAGCTTCTGTCAAAGGAGGCTGACTGGGCAGGGGATGCACCTTTTTGAAGAGGAGAAGTTTCTGAAATTAATTGCAAACTGCACATCAACTTAGCAATGTTCATAACCATCTGTAGGGCTCTCCTTTTTGCTGGGATGCAAAAAGAGATAAAAGGAGAAAGCAATGCAAATCTTCTTGTGGGAGCGAGATGATCTTTCCTTCATGTTTAAAGCTATGGAGTTTTGGATGGGAGCCTGAGAAATTTGATTTAGTGCATGGCATCTCTGTCCATGGCAGGTGGATTGGAACTGGGTGATCTTAAGGTCCTTTCCAATGCAAAGCATTCTGATTTTATATGGTCTATATTCTGTATGATCTATATTCTGTGTGTTCTATATGATACAATAGGATCTGTCAGGAGCAGAATTGAGGGAGAATCATTAAAGGAGAGATCCATGAGGTGCACAAAACTGCACATTAAAAGGTGAATTAGAACTTGCTTCTGCTTCTCACAAAAGAGTACTTTCACATCAAGTGAAGTTAAAAATCCATTATAAAATCTTTTTGGGTGATTTTTAAAAAAAAAATGAAATAAATTCAGTTCCTAAGAGCTGTTGGTCAGAACAGCCTGGATGAAAACCTCTTGGATGGCTCCCACAAGGCAAAGTTGCCTTACAGTAATGTGACCTGGTCTGATGGAAAGTGTGCCTGCCCATGGCAGGGTGGTTGGAACTAGATAAGATTTAAAGTGCCAGTCCAAACCATTCTGCGATTCCATGACTTGTGGGGCTGGGATTTGCACAGGACAGGGAGTTGGGATGGCTCTGTCCCGCATGTAAGAGGTTGCTGAGGCAGGCTGTGGTTGGGGTGGCCTCAGCCTGCTCTGTCCTGAGACTGACAGGAGAATATCTTTCAGCCCCCAGCTCCTGGGAAGAGCAGTCAGGGATGTGTCATTGCCCCATTTCCCTTGTCCCACAGGAGGCACAGCTCAGCTGCAGCCTTCCCTTGGTACCTAAAATTAAATTAAATGACCTCTGAGGGAAAGACTCATCTGTGGGATCCATGTGCACAGCAGCAATGTGGGGACAGGTTGGCAGGAGCAGAGTAGGAGCTGGCTTTGTGGGAAGCTGTGAGGGTTATGTTGTCAGAGGACCTGTTGTCTTTGGAGCAGGGAACTGGTTATTAATGCTTGAATTGTCAGCGATGTTTGCGTCTGATTTAGTATCACTTAAGTAAGTGATGTATGATTTCAATTAGGAAGAAAAGATGCTTACTGCATCTCCATGATGTGTTTGGATGGAGAAAAGTGCTTTGCACAGTCTTTCTGTTTCGGGGGAGGCAAATGGAGCACAGGGTGTCTATGGGTTGCTTGCTGCAAAGTTATTTCAATGTCAGCTGGGAAAGCAAACTGTGCCAACTGCCAAAGTCACTGCAAAGCCACTGGGGTGGGCTCAGGCTCTGCCCGGCATCAGAGCCAGGCTGGTGGGTGCCCCCAGGGGATGCTTTCTTTTGGGTTTTGTGCTCTCTGCCAGGTGGAAGAAGAGTAGCTCTGCTCTGTGCTGTTGGCCCTGCGCTGCTGACACCCAGCAGATTTTTAGGGTTGTAAGATCCTCTGGTCTTGTAGAAAAATGAAAGGTTTATCCTCGTCACTAATATGAAGTTCATCAATGCCTGTGTTTCATGGACTGCAACAGTCTGAGGAGCTTCTGTATCTATTAAAGTGAAAAAGCTTTGTCCTGAAATAAGGGACCAAAACAAAGCCAATGCTGAGCAGGAGCAGGCAGTGAAATGAGGGAGGCAATATCAAAAGACTTTTAACCAAGACCAGCCCTGTAATGCTTGAGTCATTAACATCTGAAAGGGCTTTTTGTAGCAGGGTACACACATATTTCTGCCTGGAATTAGCACATTGCACACAAAGAGAGCTATATTGATGTCTGTCGAGGAGGAAACACCTCCTGTTCCTCCAGCTGTACCCTTGTGCCCAGATCCTGCTCCAAGCCTCAAACTGAGATGTCAGTGCCACCATGTGCCACCCAGTGCCACCAGCACCTCAAAACCACCCTCAGACCCCGAGTCTGTGTTGCTGGTGTTTGCCCTCACCCCCTGCTGGGTGTTTTAGCAGGAAGCAGCTGGAGATGAGCTGTGGGCTGTGCAGCCCAGCAGCTGCAAGGGAAGGGAAAGGCTTCAAAAGAACGCAGGGCAGGGTTAGACTGTGTGTTAGGGAGATCTTCACTGAGCCTGAAGGTGTTGACACAGGCTGCACAGAGAAGCTGAGGATGCCCCATCCCTGGAAATGCTCAAGGCCAGGCTGGATGGGCTTGGAGCAACCTGGGCTAGTGGAAGGTGTCCCTGCCCATGGCAGGGGGTTGAAATGAGATGCTCTTTATGGTCCCTTCCAACCGAAACCATTCTATGATTCCATGTTTTTGTAATTCTGAGATCATTGACAGAGAACAGAGAGGGGTGAGAATCAGATTATATTTAGAAATGAAATAAGTTTTAAAACTACAGGTGAGAAAATATGGAGTGCCAAGAACAGCCAAATCCAGGATCTGTAACTTGGTGTTTTTCACACTGCCCAGCATTCCTGCTTGGGTCAGCTGGAACCCAGCACTCCAGGTAGCTGGGCTTCAGCTGTAAAACACACAGAGTACAGAACATCTGTAGGTGTGGGTTTGGGGACGAGAGCTATGCTGGATTTGGTGGAAAGTGAGAGTTTTTGGCTGTCTCCTCATACTCTCTATGTGAATGTTGCAGTAGCACTGTGGTTTTAAGCAGATTAACTGATACCAGTACTATTGTATATAGAAAATAAATGCCAGTGGTGATTTAAAATGCTGTTTCAGAACTTGGTTGCTGCTATCTCTCCTGGTGAGAGATGTTCCCATGTTTCAGCCAAATGAACTTTCAGACTGCTGAGCTAAACGAGAGAGAATTTTCCTTTAAAATAACATGTTGAAGTGGTTATAAATGAATGAGTTACCTTGTGCTGATTAGAGGAGTAGTTGGGAAGCCTCTGTAATGCACTAAGAGATGACTTATTTGCTCAATGTGATGCATGGCCAATTGTGGCAGTCCTCTTTTCCTATCAGATCCCATTTGATCTGGAGGCAGAGCAGATTTCCTAGAAGAGGCAAATCCCAACCTTAGCTTTTTCCTGTGGTAGCTGAGACCTTGTCTTTCCCAGTGAGAAGATAGAGGAAATCTTTAATGGGAGCTGGGGTGATTGGAGGTGCTGGGTGAGGCTGCTCTGCTGACGAATGGAATGTCCTCTTGATGGTCTTTTCCAACTTTAATGATTTTATGATTCTGTGATCTTCTAAAAACCACCATTCTTCTCTCCTGCCATCTCCTATTTTGTCCATGACCATTCCTGCTTTACCTGCACAGTCCAACACTTTCCTGCATCACTCCAGCATTCTCACTCCAAATTCAGGAAGGGTTTCCCCCTTAATTAAATGTGTTTTATTTACAATGTGCTGAACTTCAAAAGACTTGATAGCCCATCCCTCTCCCAAAGCCAGGATTAACTTCTAAGCAAGTTTTCTATCCTCAGCCAAGGCAACCTTCAGGTCTGGGTTCCCACAAGCCACATTTTCAAGCTGAAGGTGAGGATGACAGCAAAACTCTCCAGATTCATGCACTATTCATGCAGTCCTCTGGGCTCCAGTGAAGCCCTTATAAGATAATAAGAAATTAATGAAACGTGGCAGTCTACAACTCCACTCCAGTTTTCATCCAGGGATCTCTGCATTTCACTAATATTTATTAACTGAGTCTTGTGATAGTATGGTGAGGTCTGAGATTAATTTTAGATCTGGGGGGCCCTTGCTGTGCAGTGAGTCCGTGCCAGGGTGGGGGTAAAACCTCAGCTCCTGTTTCCACCTGCTAACTGAGGACACAGGCACCCTGTTTTGTTTCTCACCCCCATTTCTCTCCTTAGGGTGTTATGGGTTTTGCTGACAGAGTTCCTGGCACCTCTGGGTGCCTCCAGCACCGTGGGAATGACAGGAAAGCTTTGGATCCAGTACCTAAGCAGGGGGAGGCAATATTAAATACTACTGTGAGTAGAGATTGGTGCAGGTGGAAGGATAAAAGGGGGACTGAAATGGAGAACAAGGTCAAAAATTGTGCCCTGTTTCTCAGCTCTCCTGGGGCAGATGGAACCGAAGTATCTTGGGACAGAAAGTTATGGATGAGAAAGGACAGGAGATTAAGCAGGAAAGATTAGGGAAGGGCAGACCTGAGTGAGAAGTGCATGGCCAAAGCAGGACATGGCAGGTAACAAGAAGGAGGTGCAGGAAAAAGACCTTTGAAGACTGACAAAAATAATGGTCTGGGAAAACAAGAGTTACTAGAAGGGATTTGAAAACATCTGTAAGAGCCCCTGTGCTGCTCTGTCTGCAGGGTGATTGTGGCTGAGTCAGTCCCCGAAGATTTTTGTTTTTAGGGAGGTGTAGATGTTTTTCCAACCCAGATTAAGTGTGGTCTGAGATCACCCAACACCAGGACTGTTCTCTCCCACTTTGGCACTTGGGGCTCCAGCCAAGACAACAGGGTGACCCTCTCAGTGCCCGTGCTGGTCCCTCACTGTCCCCCTGAGAAGATGTGCTAAAAACATCACTGCCATGATTGATGTGGCTGCATATCTGCAGCCCATTATGTGTAATCATGAACAGGAAGGAAGAGGTCATAATATTTCAGGTTATTGAATCTGTCTGGGTAGCCCACAGATATGAGGAAGCCAACATTCTGTTTGCTTCAGAAAGGGAATAATCCAAACCCACAGGCTAATTCCCTTTCACAGAGATTTCATATGTTTCATTGCCTTTTGTTTTTTTTTTTAATAAATTGGACAATTAAATTGAAAAGGACCTTTTTATTCTCCATGCTTCCTAAGCAATATTTGGAAGTAAGCTCCTTCTGTACTTGTATGAATTTAATTTAAAACTGTTTGTTTAGATCTGTGATATTAAGAAATGATACATCTTTCCCACATAGGTAGTAGCATCCTTGCAGAGGCAAGGATGTTAAAAATTGCCTGAGTGATTCCACTCCAGGCTGTGTTGACTCTCTTTCATGGTGGTGGATATCAAATGCTGGAAGAGTCTCATTGTAGGCAGATGTTAAATAATCTACCTCTACTCTCAATACCTGATCCTCACCCCTAACACACAGCGGGTGTCCTAGTCCTAGAAACTCCAAAGTCTGATATTCTTTGTAACGTTTCCTCCTGTTTTTAATTATAAACCTCAGTCAGCTCTATTGATTTTCTGCACCTTTACCTAAAGTCCTGGGAAAAAACCTCATCCCAGCAATTTAAACTAAGACTGGTGTAATTTCATTTCTCCGCCTACTAAAATTAGATCCCTTTATATTATGTACAGTTGTTTGCCATCATCCTGCTGCAATAAATACAACTCCTTTGTGGCTTTTCTGCAAAAATCAGTTGCTAACTTGTCGTGACAACGCCTCATACAACCACGTGGCAGCACAGGGTGCTCCTCACGTGGCGTGTTCAAAAGTCAGGAATGATTTACATCTGTGAAATGTCACTTGCTGAGGTTATTTGTATGAAAATCAATGTTTATAACAGCTACTCACATTTTTTGAAGTGCCTCACCCTCTTCTGTTGGTTTCTGTGGGAGGCTAAGCCTCAGAGGAATTGGGGGTGACATGGAGCTATTCTTGTTCCCTAGAGCAAAGAGAGTCCACGATCAAAGCCACAGGTGATGGTGGCAGATACTGCCTGGCTGTGCCTCTTCTTTTGTAGTCCCAGGGCTCTGGCACTGATACACTTTTTTTCTCAAAGATAGAGAAAGAAAGATTTCCTAAGCATTGAATGGGATCCTGCAATGCAAAGCCTAAGGGGGGGATGTATACCTGAGATCTTGAATTGCTGTAAAATCACTCTTTCAAAGGAGTGGAGCAAGTGAGGGAAGAGGGTGTTTGGCTTCAGTAAATGAAATAAGGTGTCTGAGTGAAAACCAAGAGGTCCTGAGGGGCAGGAGTAAGCAAAGACTCTTCATTTTGGGGTGTATTCATCATTCAGCTCTGGAAATTTGTGACACTGAGATCTCATGGCTGAGACCTCCCATCTGAAATGCTCATGGTGACCCAGGGCTAGTGGCCAGGGCTGGCTCTCCTGTTCCCTGCTGCAGAGCAGAGAAGGGCTCTTTGGGGCACACTTCTACACAGATTTCCACCTAGTATTCTATATGTCACCAAAAATGCAGAGAGGTATTTCTCACCTGCCAAGGTGCTCTGCCTCTTGCACCTCCATGTGTGAAAAAGGATAATTTATTTAAATTTATGATGGCTAACAGGCTTATCTAACTACAGTTAAAATAACTTGATGAATTACTTGCGTGATATTTGGAATCATGACTGTGAGAACAAATTAGCTGACTGAAAACTGGAGACTGATATTGCTCATTAATAATGCATGGAGGGAGGCTGGTGCTGGGTGAGCAGGTGGGCTGGCTCCAAGCATACAAATGGGGTGTTTCCATGCTAGAAATTTTCTCCCTGTGCAGAGATTGTGGGAAAGTTACAGGCCTGAGTGGTCAGCTGTGATTGCAGAATCAGGGGTCTGTGTTTC
This sequence comes from Onychostruthus taczanowskii, assembly GCF_017590055.1. Taxonomy (NCBI): domain Eukaryota; kingdom Metazoa; phylum Chordata; class Aves; order Passeriformes; family Passeridae; genus Onychostruthus; species Onychostruthus taczanowskii. The sequence goes on from NW_024498573.1 coordinate 9,940,768, forward strand.
ATTGATCAGGTGTTCTGTTCCTGGTGCTCAGAGTGCTGGAGAGCTCAGCTGGAGGAACTGAGGACCATGTCCCAGGAAAATGCATCTCCATCCAAGGAACAATTTGATAAGCTGAGTGACATAAAGAGCAGGGGGACTGAGGAGCTGGAGAATCGTGTCCCAGGCAAGGGTATGGCCATCCCACAGAGATCTTTTGCTTTTAAAATCTCTCCAAAAACATGTGACTGTTGCCAGCTTCACTTGTGCAAGTAATCCCAGCAAGAACATTTGATTCTAGAGTTTCCTTTTAAAGATTAAGTGGTACCCTGGGCCACTTGTATTTAGCAGAGTGGTGCTTTCCTTCTGTTAGGTCTTGTTTAACAGGTCAAATAAAATGGTGGATGTGTAAAGAAAGCCCTCTCACCACCTGGATGTCATACAATAGTCCTTGCTCTACAGAGAAATCAGTTCTTGCAGCACAAAAGAATGGGAAAATCTTTAGGGACTCAGGATTGCATTAGCCCTGAGGATTTGCAGATGGCTTGGTGTGCCATCAGATAAGGATGATATAATACAAACAGGGCACGACTCGGATAATTGGGGGCTATAAGTGAAGTGACATGATTGCTTGATTAGGATAATAGTTGAAGCATGTGGAGAAGGAAATTATAATTTATATATTGCTGATTGTCAGGTTTATTTTAAGGACATAATTTGAAGATTGTCAAAATCAGAGAGATCCCGAGTATAAGAAAGTCACTGAAAGAAAAAAGAAAATTCCACCAAAAAATTAAATATCTGAAGCCAAACAAGAGGTGGGAAGCAAAGGCTGAAGAAGCCAAAGGCAGGAGCTCCTGGGCAGAACCAGGAGCCAAACACCTGTTGCAGTCAGGACGGGCACTGGCTGTGTCTGCCTCATCCCTCGGGGGTGGGTGCTGCTTGAGCTCAGCTGGATACAGGGAATCTCCTGTCCCTGCTCGTCCAGCCACTCACACCCCTGTGCTGGGACAGCAGTGCATGGTCTGAGCCAGCCAGTCCCTTGCAAGGCTGAGGCCACCTGCACAGTGCCACCATCTCCAGCTGTGGGCAGGCTTTGGAGCAGTGGATTGCTGAAGCTGGGGAGATGGTGGTGTTCTCAGGGTGGGCAATCCCTGAGTGAGTGCCCCTGTGAGCAGCCTCTGGTTGGGGGGGAGGGTTTGGTCATGGGGAAGGTGCTGTCCCAATAGTGAAAAACAGTCACTTCTTAAAACTAAGCAATACATTATTAAAAAAACCTAAAAACCAGTTTAAATCCATAAACAATAATAAAAACACTAAACATTAAAAAAAAAATAGTCACCACAGCATATTCTCTTCGGGCGGCTGCCACGTGTGACACAGAAGCACAAAAAATTCCAACTGTGTTTCCTAAAGAAGCCCATAGTACAAAAAAAACCTCCTCTCTCCTGATAAACTAAAAAAAAAAAAAAATCATGTGAAAGATAGTATTAAACTAAAGATTAAGTGTTAAAAAAGTGGGGGGAGGAGGACTGTTTTAGAAGTTTTCCATTGCAAATTGTTATGTGTAATCTTTTTCTTTTTTTCTTTTTCTCTCTTATCTTTATGTTATAAATGAATAAAGAGTTGTTTTTTCCCTCCATTCCCAAATTAAAGCCTGCTTTATTCTGTTTCCAAATCACATCTCACAATAACCATTTTAAAAATATGCCTTTCATGAAAACACTAACACTATACTGAAGTCAATCCATGACGTGGTGGAACTCTGCTGGGAGACTGGGAATGGGACCAGCATGGTCACCGTGGTGCTGGCACGGCCCACAGACACCTGCAGTGACATTCAGGCCTCCTGTGTCCCCAGTGTCAGGGGCATCTGAGGACTTTCTTCAAGGCAGCCAATTTTCTGCCTGCATTGCTGATTTGTTCATCTGCAGTGTCTTTAATATGATTAATGTAGAGGGGTTTGCAAACTGATCAAGACAGACCTGGTCTGCCTGTAATTTCAGTTAAATTGCAGTGATGTTCAATTTTGGGCATACCTTTGATATGGTAATAGAAAAAGCTAATTTAGCATATTGCACAGCCTCTGGGTAAAGTGGAGGTGATACTGAATATTGATCAGATCCACACACAGGTAGCAATATTGGGGAATAGTGATAAATATTTCTGTAGAGTGTGAATAGATTTATCTTGTTATCCTTCTGCAAGCTTGTACCTTAACTCCTAATACCTTTGACTGAAGCTGTTGGAGGCAGGCTTTCAGCTTGCTTCCAATGTGCTCCCATTATGAATCAAAAGTTTATTTGCCTCTCCAGCTGATGTGTGGGAAATAATGATATGGCATATGAGTTCCCACCTAGCCCAGCCACCATCAAAATGCCACGGTGAGTGAAACTACCCATGTGTTATGACCTTGATGCACAATTTAAATAGATGATTTTTCAAGACAAATAAAACCTATCACATTAGGCAGTAGATGAGCCACCAGTATATGCTACAAATACTGCTCCCCCCTCTCCTAATTAATAATACAAAATAGTGTTGGAATAGATTTATGCTTGTCAGCAGAGCAGTTAACTGTCATGCTGCTGATGAGTCAATGGCTTGTTGTATCATAAGTGCCATAATACCCAGATCTGGGCTGGGCACTAAGCTGTGATATGGCAATTTAGTTTTCACACATCATTTACTTATGCTTTTATTTCAGATTATCTCTGTTTTTTTCCCTTTTTATTTCAGTTCTAATGCAACAGGCTCAAAAGTCACCCAGGTCACAGTGTGAGAACTTGCTGTCACAGGCTGGACTTCAGCTGGAGGTTTTGGAGAGGAGGATGCCTGGCAGAGCCAGGGAAACAACCAGCTCACAGGAGCACCAGCACCTGGTGTAACTAAGAACCAAACTTGGAGGCCACAGGGATCCTGAAAGCAATAGGGGGATGCCACCATAGGTAACTGGGGTTGTGTTTGCCTTTCCACAGCAGCATCCAGTTCAAGAATTCAAATGGGTTGCAAAAGGAAAAAGTGTCCTGTTCCCAGCCATGCATTCTTTAGAGGCAGGGTAATGTGAGGGCTTGTAGGTTACACCACTGGGGAGTTGTTGCTGCTCCATGTGGGATTTAAAGTGGAATTTAAGATGCATTTAGGGAGTGCAGGAAGGGCCTGGGTCAGAACTTGGAGAACCTGAGCCTGAAAAGCAGAGTAAGATCCCCCATGCACTCAGGAGAGAGGAGGGATTTCTGTCCAGCAGCTCTTGTCTGTATTTTATCTCTCCTGGTGATACAGCAGAGAATTCACAATGAGTGTTTATTTCTGCTGCCCTAAATCTCAATATTTTTTTAAAAGTCTGTCTGATTCTTCTTTATACTTGTGATCTGTGCAAAGGAAAAGTTACAGTCCATTTGGAGTAGGGGCTGGAAATTTATAGAAAAATGCAACAAATCTTTTAGAACTAATTGCAGAGTGTTCAGATGGAAGGGGTGCTGGAAAAACTAGTACTGAAAGAGGAAATATTGTGTGTGTACAGGTAGCTGCTAACACTGCCATACATATTCTGCTCCTCTGAAATAGGAATGATTTATTCTATTTAGCATGGCAGCAGATGGCACCAGAGATGGTTCTGACCATTTCTTTGTCTTGGTGCTGGGGCAAACAACCTGTTTGTGGCAGATGTCCTGCATGCCATACTCAGCTCTCACAGGGGCACCTGCAGTCTCAGCAGCAATAAGGAAATTTCATTTTTTTCCACCTCATAGTCCTGTCTGGCAGTGTCAGCTCTGAAGTATGGAGCCTCCAGGAAAGGAGAGATCTGCACAGCTGAAAGAGGGTAGACTTAAATTGGATCTGAGGAAGAAATTCTTCCCTGTGAGGGTGGAGAGGCCCTGGCACAGGTTGCCCAGAGGAGCTGTGGCTGCCCCATCCCTGGAACTGTTCAAGGGCAGGCTGGATGGGGCTTGGATGGTCGGCTGGAAGGTGCCCTGCCCTTGGGACAAGCTGATCCCTGAGGTTCCTTCCAACTCAAACCACTCTATGGCTCTTTGGATGTCCTTGTTCACTGAGGGCAGAACTAAGGTGCAGCAAATAGCATGCAGGTGTCTGAAAGTGTCCACAAATTGGTGAAACAAGGCAGATCCTGCTTTGTTTTAAGTGTCAGGTTGTCCTTCCCTTGGGCACAGGGCTAACATTGCCATGTACCCAATACACATTATGCTGAGTCTGCTCTACCTGAGTCAGGGAAACTGAGCTTGACTTGCCTGTGGCCAGTTAGGTCTGGTTTATATCCCACTACCCATCACATATTCTTTGTTCATATACATAGGATAATAAGGCTGAAAGACGAAATGGGTATGCTGATAGAGAATATATAAAAAGAGCAGATGATGCTAAGTAACGACCATTAAACTATGTAATAAATCCTTGGTGATTGTGCAAAACCTGCATCTGCTCACAGGGTAGAATTATTTCATTGCTTGCAGGCCTCCTACATGGAGATATGTCAGTGCATCAACATCTTCAGGGACACATCCATAATAAAGATAATACTAATTTTCATAGCAATGCTTTTTCCTGACAGGCAAAGGTAATTAAGTGGTTAAAGAAGAACTCAGTTTGCTACCTAATGTAAAAAATAACTCATCCATTTTATGTCTCCTACTCTTCCAACTTTCACCAGTGTCAGGCCACATTGGTTTTGCATTTATGGTAACAACCTTTCAGAAGATATGAGACAGAGCATGCTAAGTATAGGGTTTCTAATCACCTTTCTTTTGTATCTGATGTCTTGGCTACCCACAGACCTTAAATGGCTCTGAACTAAACAGATTTAATGGTGAAATAAAAGAATATATCCAAAATGAGGTGGAACTAACAAATGAAAATAATAAGGAAATTAAATGTCAGTAATTGAAAAGTTTTCTAATGTCTCAGATCCAGTACAATAACTCTCCTTTATGATTTATCCAACCTTGACACCACTTATTTGCTTCTGGAAATTTTTGTAAAGGTATATAGATTGATGTAAGTGCTGTATTTTCTACACTTACTCTACCTAGACTAATTGAAAAGCTGCTGCAGAGAGGAAATTGGGTTGGTGTTGGGAGTTTGTGATTGTGCTCTGATCTTCAGGAAGCTGTGGAAAATCTCCAGAAAATTAATTGTTTAGACTTGAAAGCGCTCCATTAAGCTGAGGTAATGGGCAGATTCAGCATTCCTCAACAGTGATCTCGGGTTTCTTGAAAATCTTACTACACTAATCATTATTTCTGCACCATTCAGTCCCATATTTTCTAAGTTTGCATAGCATAAATTGCCAAATTACTTCTTCAGTTGACAAGGCATCATGGCAGAGGCAGGTGCATTTTAAATTATAGTAAGGTTTGCATTTCCTGGTTTAAAATAAATCACTACCTTAGGGCAGTGGAGTTCCCATCCCCAGCACCAGAGGGGGTGTTAAAAATCCTCATAGGAATAAACACGTGTTCAAAGTTCATTTTTAATGTTGCTCATGCTTGTGTGTATAAAAAGTAAGCTTTTTTTTTGGGCTAGACCCCTGTGAAATCCATCCCTTAGAGGACCACACCCCTCCTGTGCTGCAGGAGCAGTCCCTGTGCTGTCAGACCCTCTCAGCTCTGAATCACTGGTGACATGGCATCACAGAAGCATCACGGAATGGTTTGGGTTGGAAGGGACCTTAAAGATCATCTCATCCAGTTCCACCTCTCTGCCAAGGACAGGGACACCTTCCACTAGACCAGGCTGCTCAGAGCCCCAGCCAACCTGGCCCTGCAGGGATGGGGCATCCACTGCTCCCCTGGATAACCTGTGCCAGGGCCTCACACTGAAGAATTTCTTTCTAATACCCAGTCTAACCCTGCCCTCTGTCAGTGTGAAGCCATTGTCCCTTGCCCTGTCACTCCAGACCCTGTGCAAAGTCCCTCTCCATCTTTCTTGTAGCATGTTTAGGCACTGGAAGGGACTCTCAGGTCTCCCTGGAGCCTTCTCTTCTCCAGGCTGAACACCCCCAGCTCTTCCAGCCTGTTCTGTTGTTTCATATCCCTTCTGACCTGCAGTGCCTTCTAAGTGCAGGAAATTATTTTCTTTCCTTTTTATGCTTCTCTTTTTAACGCTGTATTAGTGTCAGAAAAGGCCCAGAAATAAAAGCTTTCCACAAAAAGGCTGCAACAAAATACTTGATACCTGGAGGGATAAATGAGACCTTGGAATTACAGCCTGCAGTTCATGGCTCAGTCCTGCTCATTGGTACTAAAGGCATTCATTTCTGAATACTGTCTGCTTTGGTAATTTTTGTGAAATTCCTGGGGAAGCTCTTGCATTTCCCCATATATTATAATGAAGTATGGCAGGTTTTAGAGAGATGAAGGACTTTGCAAAGGTGCAGCAGCCTGACATAAGGATTCATCCTGATCATGAGCTGGTTCCTATTTTATCTAAGCCTGATTCCGTCATCCTTGGAAAGGAGGTTGCTTGCTTTTTGATGGTGAATCTTGCTATAAGTACTTATTTGGCATGCCAGTGAATAATAAAAGCTATCATGATCTGACATGTGAAATGTGAAGTCTCAATTACTTTTATGTTGTTTTTCCTTATGTAGATAGAGAGTGAAAAATATATTTTAATTAAAAAGTGAAATATGATATCCAGATCTCAGCATGCCTCGTGAAGAACAATCTGAATTTTGGAGTGCTTCCTAAGTCTTGGAGCAGAGCTTATGCTGCACTTCACAGGCACAGGCAGCAGCTGTGGCTGATAGTACTGACTGATTTATTTGGCCATTATCTGACAGTTTCTTTACTCACTTTAAGGGAAAAAGAGGTCGCAGAGACATCCTGCATATTCAGATAGCTGTTATTGTAACCTTCCTTTGTGTATTTTACATTTTGATTCCTTTTCCCTTGCAGGCCTATTTTTTAATGCATATGAGAGTTATGAGAGTGTGTTTTGTACCTTCCTGCATCACCTCCTGCCCAAGCCCTTTTGAATCTCTTGACCAGCCCCACCTGAATTTGATCACAAGCTGAAGGCTAAGAAATATTAAATCTCTGAAAATGCTGCACCAATAAGCAGTGAAGGAAAATTTGGCTCAGGTAAAACCAGGGTGAATTTGGTTATTATGCATTTTTGCTGATGTGTGGGTTCTTAGCTGGCATCTAAGAGGGGCTGGCTGCAGCAAATGCAGCAAACCAAAACAAAACCAAAAGGCACTGAAAATGCAAGGGAATTTCTGAGCATGTTTTGTTGGTAGAGTGGTTGTCCCTGTGTTAAGGAGTTGAGCCTCCATCCCCCATGCCACCAGAACCTGGCATTAGATTATTTTGCTGACCAGAAATACAAGCAAATCTGTTGCTCAAATGAATGCCTAAGTTAAAATAAAAAGGACAAATCTTGGCATGCAGGGCATAAATATCTCTCAATGCATTTTGAAGAACTGTGCCTGAAAATGGAGCGTGTTTTCCTTGCTTGTGTTTCTTTGTGGTCATTAAAGGCATTTCACCCTTAATAAACAGTAACACATTTCTTGAAGCACTCTATTTCGGATAAAGACCTTGGCTCCTACTCCATTAGGGTAAGTGGACTCAAGCTAAAGCTTTTTATGGGGCTCCCTCTAATTTCCAGAGATAGTGCACAGCTTCAGCAATAGAACAGGGCCTTTTTTAAAAACAGACAATTCTATTTACCCAACACTTTGCTAAGCTAAGTCTGTTGAAAGTAAACTATCTTTACTATCCAGCCCATAATAATGCTTTGTGCTTTCCTTTGAAAGCTCCAGCTCCTTGGGGCTGGGGTCACCATGTACTGACAGATACTTCAGCTGGTGCTTCCTCAAAGCAGCCTCACTAAGCAAGCCTAAATTTAGTCCATGTCTTGTTGAATAACATTAGAATTGTAAGATCCTATGCCATGAGATTGGCAATCACTGTGCTTGGTTGTGTGTGGTTTAAGCAGTGCTCTGTGTATTTAAAATCAACAGCTTGAAAAGGTAACAAAATCAGGTATGGCAAAAATACAGATGGCTAATTTGCAGTATTTTAATAGAATGATTAAAAAACCCTATTATCTGCATATCTTGCTCTCTTGAAAAAAGTAAACCAGAAAATTAAATATTTAAAAATTGTGACTTTTGTTAAATTAGAAAGTGCTGCAGATTTTTCTGTGCTTTGCTGCAGAAATGGCCCAAAGGAAGTTCATGGCATAATGACACAAGATCTCAGTGTCAGTAGGTGGAAGCTGAGGAGCAAGAAGAGGGAATGGGACCCCCCTTCCCCCCTCTGCATCCCTCAGCAGAAGGCTGTGCTGGGATATCAGCACCCTTCCCACAGCAGGGCCAGGCTTTGCCCTCTCCCTGCCAGGGCCACACTGGGGAAGGGGTGCTACATGTGGCTGAAGATTTCTGCTCCCATTCCCTGCTGAGGGATCTCATCCCCAAATCCAGGTATGTGTGAATGGTCAAGGCTCACAGAGATCTCAGGGCGTTGGTTTAAGCTTTTCAGTAGGGGCTGTTATGCAGATTTGGAGTGTGTAGAACATGCTTTTAATTGGGCTAAAGGTTCCATGAGTGAATAAACAGTCTTCCTACATTAGCCCTCTTGACACTCAAAGTCAGGATAGAGTTCATAATAATTGTTTATTTAATATTTAATTTATGTTACCAATCATATGTACTTGCAAGGAACTGATTATTTTTAAGCTCTGGGAAGCCAATGAGTATTTTACTACCAATTCCATTAAGGTCAGCATTTTATTCCTTGCCATTTAAATCTCCATGTTTGAGTAGGAGAGCTCATTACTTTAAATATGAGAGCAATGGGTGAACCTTCCCAATCACGCCATCTATTATTATATTTGATACTGGGGTAGTTGCAATGCTAGAAGGACTCTTCAAATAAACAGCCACTAAGTTTGACAGTGGCAATGGAATGGGCACTGTGAAATTATCTAATTACTGACACTTTGAGTTTGTATCAACAATTTGTTTTGAAACAGAATATAATTAAATTATTTTGCTCCAAGTACATCCCAAAAAGCAATAAACTTGCAGACTTTCACAACAAAGAGGGAACAAAATTTGCCATGTAAGGATGATTTTGAACATTTGGAGGATAATATCCTTGCAGAAAATATTTGCCATAGCTACCATTCTTGGACCTGTTTTCTGGGCACTATTAAAACCTGTTGATGGTTATGGAAATGAAAAGGAGGTTCCCAAAGGAAAGAGAGAAGATGAGAATAGAAACAGATGCTACAGTACCCCAGAATGCTTTACTGTTGGTTATGGAAGGTATCCAGAATCTGATTTGAACAGTAATTGCTTTGTTTCGTCACAGCTTTGAAAAGTAATGCAGCAACATGAACAGATGCATCTAATCTGTTATTTGGAATAAGAATGATTATAGATGCTTTTCAGGGTGGAAGGGCATCACTGCAATTTGTTGATACAGATTGTGAAACAGAAATATGAGTTGGAGTGTGAAGTAATAGTCAGAATTAACTGGTGTCCTGGTGTTGGCTGGGATTGAAGTAATTTTCCTCCAGCTGAAACCAGGACAACTGGACACTTGGAAAGATGTTTGATCCCACGGAGTTAGTTTTGCACAGTGTGTGGTGCTGCAGGGCCAGGCTGTATCTGTCAGAGGGGAAGCCCTGGCAGGAGCGTGCCTGTGCTGCTGGCGATGGAGAGCAGAGGGAGAGCAGGACCCAAAGGAGGGATGGGGCTGGGAGCCCATCACCCATGCTGGGGTGCTGCTGCTCTGCTCCTGGGACACCCAGATACAAGGGGCTGTGATGCTTTCTGTCTCCTGTGAGCATGGAGTGAGCTTTGCTATGAGTCCCCAGTGGGGAGAAAGACTCCAGAGGTATTTCAAGGGAGGCCTTTCCAGTCCCTAATACATGTACCCCTGTCAAGAGAAAGAGTAAAATTCAGAAAAGACGTCAAAGGAAAGAAAAAAATCTGTTCCACATTACACTGCTTGTATCTTGCTACAGCTCCTCCCTCCTTGTCTTTAACAAGAAATCTAGGTTGCATGCATTTAAAAAAAAAAAAATGCTGCTTTTCATCTACTAGCAAAGAAACCTTGGGAGTAGCATTCTCCTCTCATCATTTTTTGGAATTAATTAAAAGATATATAACCCAGCAGCATAAAACAGCCAAGAATGTCATCTCTCAAGTATCACAGCCTTTAATAAAAGTCAGTGGCACCGTTTGTGACCATCTGATGTTTATGGCTGCTGCCTCTGAAGTTCATTGTGTTTCAGCAGCCACCTTGGCTCGTCTCCATTCTTGCTTTAACCTCAATGACTTTGGCATAGTTATTCCAGGGCTGAACTTCGCCCATTTTGTCTTCCGCAGAATATGAGGTCTGCTGCTTGCTTATCAAATATGAAACTGTGTACAACTGGGCAACCTCATGCTAATGGAATCAATACAGCAAAAGAGATCTCACAACCTCGCTGCACTTTTTACAATTTACTTTGTTCGTCACCCATTAATTCTTATATTGATTTTGCTATAAAACACAAACTGCATTCCTATCACAGCCCGAGAAAAATGCACATTGATTATATTGGAACAAGGTACGTTGTAAAAATGCCTAAAACATTTAAATGTAGTAAGCTCTGCTAAAGTCCATAAATCACGTTGTTTAATGTTGTGAATGAGTGGTGCTGCCTTAAACAAGGGAAAAATATGGCACCATAAACCAATTTTGACACAAAATAACAGTCTGTGTTTCTCTGTACCTGCCATTCTAGAAATGCTATCAATAATGGTTATGGTTGTTTGCAGGTGTGGGTGGGAAAACATTCTCAATATCCCCTTTAGAAAGTTCCTTCAAAGTCACTTTGTAAAATTGACAACAGCGGTGTTTTACCTGGCTATAAATAAATCTGATTATTACCATGTCCTGTTTACTTTTATCATTCACTCATCAAAAAACTTTTTGATGGATCATTACTAATGATTGTTTTGGGAGCCAAAGTCGAGCCATGTGCTTGACTGTTATTGATGGGGAGGGGCTGCAGCTGCTTCCTACCAACCTCAGTGACCACGCCATCTGCTGAGGATCGTGCTTATCATTCCACCAGCTTAGAGGGAAGATGGTTCAAAGGGAGTTCAACTTTCTGTACCACTTGGAGTTTAACCCTGAGTAGAGAAAACCACTTCTGAGGTATAATTCTGCAGTATTGAGAGTATCATGGCAGCGAGGACAGAAAAAGGAGAATTTCGTGGTGATTACAAAATAGATGCTTTTTATGACGGAAGCTATGACTGCAGAAATCTGTTTTAGTTGAGAGTCCCTTAGTATTTCAAGCCTTAGTCATGATCCAGGACTTCACTAAAGTTTCCTGACCCAGTACAAGGTCAGGAAAATTGTCTTGGAGAGCCTGCAGTCAGCAACAAGACAAGTGACAACAGCCAGTCAGGGATGGGTTTGAGTCCAGCAGGAAACAAAGAAAGGATGGGGTAAGAAGGATTGGGACTGTTGTCAGCAGCTTAAAAACCAATGCTGTTTCCAAGGTTTTCAGGATCTATGGAACTAGCTTGAATAGGGAGGAAAAAAGAGAGGAAGGCAGGAAGAAAGAAAAAAGATGGATGACCAAGATGGATATTGTGCATTCTCTTGACATTAAAGGTGGTCAGAGAGGGGCCCTTGGTTTCCTGCTCAGTGTTGTGTCTGTGCATGACAGTAGTGCATCATCCCTTGTGCCAGCTTTTCTTGAATGAGCTTGGGAAGGGGGAGAAGAATTAACACATCTCAGATCAGAGATCATAAATCAGGGATGGGACTGTTTTCTGCCTAAACCTTGGATGGGTGCTTCTGGTTAGTTCTTGTTTCATCTCATTTGATACCTTTACCTTTTTGATTTATTTTTTCTTGTGTGTTTTTCTCACATGTGAATCAGAGCAGCTGCTGCAAAATCTGAGACAGCTCTGCCAAACTATCTGTCAGCTAAAGCCTCCCTGCTTCCAGCTACATCACTCTAAATCCCAGCAAAACTCAAGTGACTGTAGAGAGGCTGCTCTACACTTTGTCCAGCAAGAGGAGAATTTGTTCAGTTCCTCTGGAAAGAAGAAGATAATCTGTTTTAAAGGATGTGAAAACTCATTAAAGCTGCTGAGACTCTTCCCACACGTGGGCTGTCCCATGAGAAGGCTGGTAGAAGTGAAGCTGGGTGACAACCCCTGGGACAGGCTGTAGCACTGGAAAAGCACTGAGGGAAGCCAGACCATCTGGAAGATGTGCTGGGTACAGATCCTGTTTTGCAGGGAGGGAGTTTTATCTGTGGTAAGCTGGCAGACGTGAGACTGACTTTGCTCGGCAGGAAATTTGCAGCTGCAAAATTCCAGTTAATTCCTGGGTGCTTCCTTATTTGAATTCATTAGCAGCAGTTCTCACTATGTGACTGTCAATCTTTATTCCTTTAAAGATATAATGGGTTTTTCTGATGGGAGGTTGCTCTTGTCCCTGTTGGGCCAACCTTCTTTTCTCCAATTCTTTAGGAAATTGCACCACTGGCAGAGCACACTAGTTCTGGATTTTTTTCCATAGCTTTGCAGGACATCAGGACTTCTTCCCTCCCCACTTTCACCCTCCCTTTTCCTCCAGTCACAGGGGCAGGGGGAGTTAACAGAATAAGTTTGATGTTGAAAATCCTGTGAAATTGTTTCCTACTCCTGCAAGAGTGAGCTCTGTGAGGACTATGCTTGTCTGAAAGATCACCTCCAAGGTTTTTCTAAGTTAATGATCAAAGTAAATTATTTCAAATTTCTCATAAAGAAAAGCTCTGTTTTTCTAGTTTTAAATATTGATTATTTATTGTAAGGATCAATCCTGTAAGATCCTCAGAGTTTTAGTAGGGACATTTTGTCCTGATCCTAGCTCCTTTGGTTGGTATTGCAGAGGTCCCCTGGCCTGTCTGAGTGGTAGGGTACTGGTGCCCACCAAAACAGTTGTAGAAACACAGAAGAGCTGAGAAACCGGAGAGCAAAATAACGAAAACAAGAGCCTCATTTATTTTTTTATGAGTATTAAGTCCATCTAGCTGTCATGCTTTGCCTGCAGGCAGCATGTCTGGGAGGGCAGGTTGCTGTGACAGATGGACAGGAGCTGCTCGGAGAAATGGCTTTAGATGGGCAATTTGCTGCAAGTTGTGGAGAATTTACAAAGTCACAAGTGTAAGGAATCAGAGGCAATCCTCTTGCAAATACTGGGAAGCTGAAAGCCTGGATCGAGCCTTTGTAAGGCTCTGCTCAAAATCCCACTGTCACCACTGCGTGTGGCTGTTTCCCTACTGATACCATCCGTGTGCTGGGGATGTGGAAGAGTAACCAAGGCAGGAAACACACTTTATGGGGTTCTCTGTGGGTCAACCCCTTCTCAACCAGGGGCTTTGTCTGAGGCCAACAAGCAGAGTTACAAGAGGCAAGTTCAAACAGCTGTCCCTGAGCTTTCATTTTCTCCTTTGTGGAGCTTTTTAATGAGCAGCTCCTGCTGCCCTCTTCCCTTCTAACTCCTCTGCAGCACCTGTAGGAGGTTAATGATGGAGCCAGGCAGAGCTGGGGCTCAGCTCACACATTAGGAGTCACTAAGTTCTTTCTCCTGTTAATACTAAGGTGTATTGACAATCCTGCCTTTTATTTATCTAATGAGGATAATTATCCACTGCCAGAACAATATGACCCACAGGTGCTACATCTCTTCTGGAGGTGGGGAAGATGTTTTCCTGCTGGTGGTTGAACTGTCTCTGCAGAGCAGCGTGGTGGGAACTGGCCTGGGGAAACAAAAGCAAAGCTCAAAACCTGCAGAGCAATGATCCAGATCTGAGGGTCGAAAGGATTTCCCCTCTTCTGAGCTGAGTGTGTCTCTCCCAAGATGAAAATTGAAGTTGCTGTGGTGTAATGTCAGGAGCCAGGGTTGAAAGAGAAGGTATGTGGAGGGGGAAGCTGCACCTACCTGGTTTGTTGGTTTTTCTGCTGCGGGATTTTTTTGTTTTTTTACTTGGTTTACTGTTTTCCAAATTTTTGTAGGTCAGTGTCATGGTTAGCTAAGCAGTTGCTTGAGCTTAACAGATGATGGAGAGTATGTAGTCCAACTTCTGATGTGCTTTAGACAGCTGATTACCCAACAGGTCTTGCTTTTGCTGGGGGCAGCTTCTTTTTTCAGCAAGTTGTTGCTAATTGTAAGTTAGCTGTTCTGTGCTGTTCTGTGATGGCCCAGTCTCCACTTCTAAGAAGGTGCCCTGCCCTCAGCTTGAAGTGCTTTGTCTCTGTAGCCACTTGAATTGCTACTTTCTTCCTCAAACATAGGTAATTGCTATTGCTGCAAAATGCTTTCTTGGATGACTATCAGCTAATATTTACAATCACTTTTCCGTTAGTAATTTTTTTTGCTACCACAGGAAATGAAATGCAAATTAATAACTGTAAAGATTAAAACATAATGAAATAGGACATGAACTCCAGAGAACTAATGAGTAAAGTGGCTTGAAGGCACAAAAAAAATGTTCTTCAACAATAAACATAGAGGTGAATAAAAAGATAAATAATTTTGAGGCATTAAACCAGGAAACAGAAAGAAATACCAAGTACAGGATAAATTGTTTCATGTCAAAGTTATAATTGCATTCTTTTTTCTTAATGAAAAGATGAAGTTTCTTCCTAAAATTAACCAGCTGTATAATCACTCTGTGGTAGATATTTTCCTACCTTACAAATCAGCACATCAGTGTGTCTCCCTGTTTGTGTAACTTATCTGGATATTTAACAAATACATTGGTTTAGTGAACTGAAACTGTGTTGTTGTTTTGGCTTTTTTTTTTTTTTTAATATTATTTGCCTCTAGTACTTTCTGTTTTCTAAAGCGGAAATCTGTATCTGAAGCTGCTGGGTGCTTTATGAGATGTTTAAAGCTTGTCCAAGCTGACAGGTATTACTCCCTGCTTCAGCAGAGCTCCCAGTCCCCAGTATTTATTTTCCTTCATGAGACTCAGTTTGGTGGATGGCTTTAAGAGAGTAATAATTCCTTTTTTTAAACTAAGGGCTAGAGGCAAAAGTCTGTGCAAAGCTGTTGCTGGCTGCTTTTTGGGGAAAACCCCTCTTTGATTCAACAGCTGTGTTGGTGGATCAGAACCCAGAGCTGATGCTGAGATAATTTCTGTTGCTCCAATGTTGGCTGTGTTTATTTTTGGTTTAAGTAGTCTTGGATCTTGTGAAATCACAAGGTATATCTGATTCAGTGTATCTTTAATGTTCTTTCACATCCTGCTTAGTACGTTATGGCTTTAGCACAGTGCAAACCTCTACATGTGAACATCAAGTCTCTAGGTGTGAAGTTATGTGATTCCCTATAAAATTAAGGAAAAGGTCCACAAGGTGCTGATCACAGCAGGGTTAATCTTTGGTTTATTCTTGTTGTCAGGGCTGAGGTTCTCCCCCCTGTTTCTGGTTAAGCCATGTGCAGAGGAGATGGAGAGGAGCCTTCAGGGAGCTGCTCTCCCTGATTGATAAGGTTAGGACAGCCCTTGTTACCAGGAGGATGCAAACCTGTTTGTAATCCCAGGCCAGTGGGGTTACACAGCTGCAGCCTGAGATGTTTCTTGTCTTGCCCATCTTCCATCATTACTGGGGTTTCCGTGTGTTGTGGGGTGTGTTTTTTGGTGGTTTTTTTTTTTTGGTGTTTTTTTTTTTTTTTTGGTTTTGTTAATTATGTGCATTTTGCTTTTTGACTGAAGGTAACTTTACGGATGGGTTGGTTTGTATTTGAGGTAGAATCAATTTCAGTAGGTTTCCCTAAAATCATTACTGGGGTTTCCGTGTGTTGTGGGGTGTGTTTTTTGGTGGTTTTTTTTTTTTGGTGTTTTTTTTTTTTTTTGGGTTTTTTTTTTTTGGGTGTTTTTTTATTTTTTTTTTTTTTTTTTTTTTTTTTTTTTTTTTTTTTTTTTTTTTTTTTTTTTTTTTTTTTTTTTGGGGGTTTTTTTTATTTTTTTTTTTTTTTTTTTTTTTTTTTTTTTTTTTTTTTTTTTTTTTTATGTGTGCTCTTATTTTTTGGGTTTTTTTTGGTGATTCTCTCCCCCATCCCACTGGGGAGGGCAAGAGTGAGTGAGTGGCTGTTCAGCTGCTTCCTATCTAGCAGGTTTTGGTGGCCTCAAAGATGCAGCTTGATTGGTGAGTTAGTGCTTTCCAACATGGTAGCATCTCAGGATGTGAGAGCAGTTAGACTAAGCATAAAATTAATGTCTTATATGCTATTTCCTGTAGAATATGCTCTATCCTATTAGATATATCTGGAGGAAAAAAATCCTATCAACGCTGATAAACATTCTCCTCCACCTTTCCATAACCTTGGTGGCAAGTTGCACACATATTTTATTGCTGAATGCAGACTTGGCTTTAGGAAGTGTGTATTTTAGCTCTCCATAAATAAAACTAATGGGTATGATTTTCATTTTTGCTAGGGACCACTTGTATCTGGTTGAGGATATATCCTCAGCTGGTGCTCATTCTTACAGCACCACTGCAACCAGTGGGGCTTGGATGCCTAACACCTACCTATGGTTTATTCTCTGGTGTTTCATGGCCCTATTGAGTAAATGCAAATTTACACCCTATCACTGCACAGGCCCTGAGCTGGAATGAGAAACAGCCCTAATTAAGTTTTGTAACTGAAATAATTATTAAGGTCTTGCTCATTTTCTCAGTAAAAATATTCCAGTTGAAAGGGTTATATTTACAAGTGCTATTTATAATTAAGCATTTCACTTGGTTTATCCACAAACAGAATGTAAATTGTGTTTTGCTCTGCTAAAAGGTGAGGAAAAGAGAAAGTGTCTCAGAGTAATTTATGCCACATTTTGTGGTTAGCAGGTTTATGTGGTTTATGCAAACCTGTGGGATTTGTTGAGGTCTGTGTATTTTACTTGTGAAGGTACCTCATTTCAGCTGGGCTCCATTGGGCAGAGGAGTAGGGAAAAAGGATCAGTTTGCTCATGCCCTGCTGAGCAGGGCTGGGTGCTGAATGTGTCCCCCTTTCAGTGGCTGTTGGAGCCAGCCTGGGCTCACAGCAGCTGTTGGTAGTGGCAAAGGTATTTATTGCAGTCTGTCTGGAGACCTGACTTCAAGAAGAACTTCCTTTCCAACCTCAGTGATTCCCTGCAGTGTTTTGGGTACCTTCAGCTGCTGGAAGATGCTCCAGCTGACAGATGGGATATTTCTGACCCACCCTTGGCTGCACTGAGTGTTTTCTCTTCGAGAAATCCCACCCAAAAATGTTCCTAAAGAATTATGAAAATTGAAACAAAAGGAAAATTTTCAGTTCAATGCATGAGCTTGTGCCTTTCCACGGCCATGTGGTCAGTAAAGCTGACACAACAAAGGAGCGTGGTTTCATTCAATGATTTAATTTTATACATAAACTATAAAAGCATAATGTGTTCAGCTTAAATTACCTGCCTTTTAAACTCAATTTTTGCTATACTTGAGGTATTTATCCCTTGGTTATTCCAGGTACTAGAGAACTGAGTCTTCAATTTACATTTGAAAAGGAAATATTTTCATTACCGTGATGATTAGGAGCTCCAGCTAAGGGTTAGCCTCTGCTTTTGCTAGATACTGTACAGTCATAGCTCAGAAAGATGACACCTGCCTTAAATGCCTCATAATCCAATGGGAAGAAAAAGAAAATATATGTATCTAATTACAAGGGAAGGGTCTGATGAGCAGAGGCCCAGGAAGGCAATAACCAAGTGGCAGCTTGCATGGGGCTGTCATTAAACCCTTCCCTGTGGAGAGGGGAACGTGAGTTGTGCTGCCAGTTCTGCCTGAACAGATTTCCAAAATTAAGAAAATTTAGAATTAAAGGCCATCTGCTGGTAGATTAGGTAAATAAAAATACACCGTAATTGGATTTGGTGCTCATTTCAGCCGTCTGGGTTATAAATGATAGGGAAAAGGTCACATTCCTTCAGGCTATCTGAAGTGGAGTGAATATATTGTCTCATCTTTTCATGACCCCTAGGTTAAAACGTAGTATCAATTTCACTGTTTTCTTTTTTTAGCCGTGGAAAATCTCACTTATGATGCTGAGAGCAGCTCAGCATCCTCGGTGCTGCCTGGACCCCTGCCAGAGGGCTCTGTGTTTGTATCTCTGCCCACTGTGTTTGGAAACAAGTAGATTTTTAAATGACAGGACAAATCAGCTGGGCTGGAAGCTTCCAGCTCAAGCAATTACAGCTCTGTAATCTCCTGTTTCAAATTTGGTGTGGCAGACACCCACCTCCAGGTGTTAGGGGAGTAGTGGGAGCAAAGCTAGCACAGCTGGACCCTGACTGGAGAGGGCAGGTGGAGCTCTGCAGTGGGGAGGGGAAGGACGGGAAAAGGGAGGAAAACAGTGGGAGGACTTCCCAGGCAGGAGGTGCATCAGGCTGGGCAATCAGAGGATGGGATGCAAGAAAGCCATAGCTGTGATTGGTGTGATTTTGACTGTCCTTCAATTAGGTGTTGCCCAGAGAAGCTGTGTCCCATCCCTGGAAGTGTTTGCCCAAGGATGGGGCTTGGAACAACCTGGATGGTGAAAGGTGTCCCTGGCCATGGCAGAGGGATTGGAGCTGGGTTGGACCCTTCCAACCCAAACCATTCTGTGGTGATCAAGCAGAATAAATACAAATCCCCTGAATTGATGAGCTTTAAGTTCCCCTCCAACCCAAACCATTCTTCATAATTGGGAGGCCCTGAAGGGTCATGTGGTGTGAGGCAGAGATGAGGAATGCAATGAACTATTTTCAAATGTGAAAGTCCCTCCCACCCTGGAATATTTGTATGTGCTTGTCAGTGATACCAGAAGGATGTCTAGCTTGGGAAAACACAAGTTGGTGGAACATGAATGATGTTTATACCATATGGACTCAGTTTAAAGCAAGAATCAAATTTAGAAACTGAAATAACTGTATTTTTAGACTGAGATCAGGAAGCAAGTCAGTCCAAAGGAGGAGAAAGACATTGCATAACTGTATGTACAATATTCCCTCAAATGAAAATGTGACTGTGTGGAGGGCATTGAGTATGAACTTTTAGTTCTTTCAAGAGTATTTTCTTTTGAGCTTTTCTCTAGAAGTATTTATTTTCAGTTTGGAATAATAACACACTATAATAAATTATTCTGTAAAAATGTAATTATAGAAATTAATGTTTCAGTGTAAAACTACACAGGTGTTAGAAATTTCAAGCTGATTTATCACAGGTAGGTGGTCTTTTCCTCTCTTCTTGCTAGTGGGATACAAGTGCTGACTTGAACATGGAGTTTTTGGGTGCCCAAGATACTTAGCTTCAGGCAGCACAACACAGCCTCTGGGGTGGGTAAAGAAAAGCCAAGGATTTCCTGGAACTCTGAAACAAATCCATGTGAATTCAGTCTGTGTTCAAGGAAACAAAGCCCATGAAGATAAATAGGGCTAATCCCACCACAGCCTGCAAACAAACACTGCTGTTCAAGCCTGAGACAGATAACACAAACAACCCTGGGAAAGCAGTTTGGAGAGTATCAAATCACATGACAAAGCAATATAATGCTCTGTGACTTCCAATTAGAGACTTGCTGCTGTATAATTAAGTTTCTGACGACACTGTATTTAAAGTCATGTCAGTCCTTTCATTTATAAATACTTCTCTGCAGGTGCTTGAGCTCCCAGCTGGAATCTGTTTTTCTAGGATCTAATCCTAGAAGTGGGGTTTTTTTCCCTTCATTTCAATTTTGAGTGGAAAAAAAAAATCCCTCTGAGCAGCTAAGGTACACGGGAGGGAAAAGATTTGAATAGTCTCAGTATGTTTTAGTTCTGCTGCAGGTCCCAGCTGCAGACATGTATATTTTATTATCAGCATAACATATGTGTCCCCATGGTTGCACATTTCTGTAAATCAGGAGTAATCAGACCTGGAACCTGTTCTCTCTGATGTATTTTATACTTTACAAAAGTTGCAAAGGACATTAGCTCACCTACTTATTTTCCCTTTCCTCTTTATTTCCTGGAGGATCCATGCATGCAGATAAAAATATCCTTGTTTTTCCTGCACTCCTTGAGGGTTCCCAGAGTGATGTCCCTGGCTAGGGTGTTTGGTGTGAGGCAGCCCCTGTGCTGTGGTGCAGGCAGCCTGTGCTGCTGGAATGGATTTGTTTGCAGGGTCACAGTGAGGACGGGCTGGGCTGAAGCAGGGCTGGCGTGTGCCTGGCTGTCCCACAGTGGGACAAAGACACTGAAGGGTGAAAATCTCCCCAGGCCTCAGCACAGGAACAGAGAGTGGAGGGGACTGGGGAGCAGCCCTGTGGACACCAGTTCATACCCTCATCTGGTGTGCACAGAGCTGAGAAGATCCCAGCCTGAGCTGGCTGCCAGTGCCAGCCACAGTGACTGTCCATGGGCTTTCACGTCAGCTTTTGTGCTTAATAAATAAATAAATAAAAGCAGATTTGAAAAATTGCAATAGAGAGAAGAGCATCATCTTTGGACCCTGCTTAGTGCTGAGCCCCAAAGCAGACACAGCAAACTGAAGTTTTCACCTTCAGCTCATCCCCATCATATAGGAGTGAGGGATGCTGCCTGGAGCAGGGACGAGAGTGGCCAGGGCTATTTCCATCTGCCAGCCTGGGCTGAGGACAAGCTCTCACCTGGGCTGTCTCCTCCTGGGCAAACAGCTTACAGAGTGCTGGGAGGTGTTAGTGCCAGGGACTGCTCTTCTGCAGGGGTCATGTCCCCCAAACCAGCACAACCTCTGCTCTCATCAGGCTCCTTGGCTCAGCAGTGGCTTTGCCAGGCTCAGGAGCTCCTGGCATGGCTTGTGGAAGGGTGAGAGACATCCCTGTTCAACCTCAACATTGCCCTGAGCAGTCACTGCCCATGGCAGGGGAAGCAGTTAAATGAGTTGATTTTCTTCATAATAGCTTAAAAAAGTACTCAAGCCGTTGGTCATTACAGTATGTTTAGAGCCAGATGAGAGTGCCTGCAGGTGCTTTAGGTTACTGATTTTTCTGTGTTGGTTGAGGTGGTGTGGAGCCCTGAAGGACAGGGCACCTGCACAATCCCTGAGGTGAGAGGGCCTCTCGGTGCCTTTCTGCCAGGGGTGGTGGATGCAGGTCCTCCTTCATCCCAAATGACATTTTCTCCATCAAATCCAACAGACATAAATAATGACACCCACAGAGCTGCAGAGCTCTGTGTGCACTTCCTGAGGACTGAACCATTTGATTTGCTGTGGAATTTCTGAATGCATAGCTGAACTCCTAAGTCCATTAAGCGAGATAATTTACAGGATTCTCAAGCTTTGCCCATGGAAACACATCAACACAGTTTCCCATTTGACTTATTGAAAAGCCATTATTCTATACACAAAAGGGAGGAGAAAAGTGATATTGTTTGTGGTGTTGAGTGGTGAAACCTTTGACAATATTGAAAAGAAGTGGAGGGGAATGCCATATTCCTGTTAGGAGTGCTCTCAGCAGCCCACATCTCTCCAGGCAGCATTTGCTGCTGCCATTTAAATCTGCATTTTAGTGCTTTAGTCATGATCTAGCAAATGAAGAATGAAGGTAATCCTTGAAGCAGACCAGGGATATGAATCTTGGCATACCTGAGTGCTCCCAAAATCACCAAAATATACATGAGAAGAAATGGCAAATTGTCCCTGGTGCATCTCTGATAATTTGCCACCTCCAAAGAGATCTTTGAGATGATTGATCACTTGCAATAAGACCAGTTGTGTTTTGGGGTGTTAGTTTTGGGATTTTTTTTTTCTTCTTGATATGCTGGCTTCCTCCAACCCCCTGCCCCTGAACAAGCATTTATCTCCTTTAGCTGTGAGAGAAGGGATGTATTTGAGGGTAACAGATATTATGAAAAGAGGGTTTTGTCTGGGGTTGGGAGTACTTGGTCTCCCTGAATCTTTGTTTCCCCTCTGTAAGATGAGCAGTTGCTTGTGACATCCAGTTTCTTGCTGGTGGCTTTGGCTCTCAATGGGTTCTGTGGACAGAGCACAGGTACTGGATAGCTCAGGGGATGTAATTTGTTTCCTGAAAGTATTGGCTAGTGACTTTTTCATTCTAATTTCGAGGAGAAGTGGAATTTATCAGTAGTTAATACACTTTGTCTTGGAGAGGCAGCCCGTGTAATCTTGCTGTTGGATTTAATGCATTAACAGCATTTTACTTTCTGTCAGGTTGAAGCTGCCAAAGGCAGGGACAGCTGTGGAAGGGAATACCAAAGCAAATAGGATGCATTATTCAAGTAGATGAGTAATTTTAGCCTTACCTTGCTCCTTTATGTTTCCAGCAGAAAACACTTTCAGCACATCAATACTGGGAATTAGCAGCAAATCTTGCTCATCTGCCAAGCTAGCTAAGGAAACACTGTGTATTTCCTCATGCCCCTGTGAGAAATTCACTTGAAAGTGACAAAGTGAGCAGGACCTTTTTTCTTTTAGTGGTGACGGTATCTCCAGGGAGATCTACTAAGGTCAGTGTTATCTAAAAATCACCAAGTTAGGCAGTAAAGTGTTTCTATACTGAGTTAATTGCTGCTAATCTCTCAATTCCTTGTGCTGGCTTCTATTGTGTGTTTCTTTATTATTATTTACTAATATATGTCTTATACTATATATGTCTATATAATTTACTAATAATATGTCTTTATACCAGTAAGGGGAACTGTGTTCTGACTTAGGAAGATGCTTCCTCATCTCCTTTGACAGGAGTTTATATTTTGTAAGTAGTAAATCCTTATTTCTGTTGACCTCAATGGTAATTTTTTTATCAGTTTGCTGCTTTTTCAGTGAGATTGCAATAATCTGCCTAGCTGGTTTTGCTTTACTTAATAGCCTCTAGAAAATTGCTGTACCTGGCAGGTGCAGCTGAAGCCTTGTGGGTGGTCAATAAGAGGGTGGCTTTGTAGCCTTCTTATAGAAAGGTGTTTAAAATACCAATTTCAGCTAAAGTAGCTTTCTATTGCATATTTTTGCCTATGGCACAGCATCTAGCTGTAGTGGTTCATTTTGCTTCTATGTACTAATTGCTATCTGCTGGCTGAAATTTTGGCAGTTTGAACAAGATAATGTGCAAAAAGTGTAGGCAAGAAAAGAAAGTACAGACAGGCCATCCCTGCAAAAAGAGGTGCATTTGCAGGAGAAAATCACTTCAAGGATATTTAGAGGTCTGACAGTTTAAAGATGACGTATTTGTGTACATACAGGGAGAAATGGCATTTAAAAGTAGTGGACACTTTTTATCATCATTGCTTCTGTCAATACAAATGAAAAAAACCCCAACTTTAAAGATAGCTGCAGCTCAGTGCCAGGATGCAGACTTGTATAGAAATTCTTGAAAGCTCTTAAGGAAAAATTAGGCAGGAAAGAAAATTGGAAAACTGCACTAAAGTTAACTCCAGAAGATTCAGAGATGTTAATGTGAAAGAAGAATCATGGGATGATTTGGGAAAGGAATTTTAAGACCACCTGGCTCCAACCTCCCTGCCATGGACAAGGATACCAAAAAGCAGAGAAAAGAGCTCGTTAATTCAAAGCAGAACAGTGATGAGGAAAATACCCAGACCAGGTATTTAATTGTGATAATGAAGAGTCAGGGTGTGCCAGCATGTGTGTGCTCACACCTATCTCTGTGATTGCTCCTCGGGCTCGTAGAGATTGTTTGAGAAGAGTTACTTGGGTGCATGGTTTTCCTTATTCTTTCCATTTTTTTTTCATGTTTTCTCAACTCTCAAAAAAAACCAAATGACCTTTAGAAAGGAAGAAATTGAAGTTTATTCATGTTTTTTACCTTGCCCTGTGGTGCTCTCAGAATCGTCAATGTGGTTCTTGAGGTTTAATCTGGGCTTTAGTAGACCCTCAGACCTGCAGGGATTGTCCATTTTTACCCATCAGTGAAGGGGTAGAAGTGATGCAGAATAGAAAGCTGTTGCTCCTAAGTTATTTCACTACACAAAAACATCATTGGTGCTCCTCTTCAGAGCTGTCTGAATTTCCCCCAGCTTTCTGGTGAGATTTAGGGTTCGTGTGCCTTTACCAAGGCTCACAATTCATCATGAGCTTAATGGTGCTTTCAGGCTTGCAATGCAAGGTGAGCTTGCAGGATCACTGTCTCTGCAGGTCACAGTCTGAAGGTCGGGCAAGCACCTCTCTGTAACGTGCTTTATAGAAAGCAGGATGTTATTTCCTAGATTATCTTGTATGACTTAACACCAGGCTGCAGAGTTTGTCCATCACTGAACTGCTGCAGCATGTGATAACCAACATGATGTGAAGGCTCTGCAATTCGTGCTGATGATTCACAGCAGATCATTTGATATTTAGGGCTCTGTTCATTAATAAGTTATGCTCCATTTACCTTGTTTTCTGTGGAATTTATGAGTCAAAAGTGCAGAGTGCACCAAAAATGACCCATTCATCAAATTCCTCTTCTCTCTGTATGATTGGCTAACCCATCACTGCAGCCCCCAGGGGCACATTGCACAAAAGGTGTGTCCCGCATGAGAGAGCAAAGTGGCCCTAGGAGGGAAAACAAGAACTCAGCTTTTGTTTGAGTTTGTAAGTTGCCCCAATTGATGCCTTTGAGCTGTGTGGGCAGGAAGTTTCCCAAGCCAATTTGTTTTCTTGTTTGCTGTGTGCACAGCCTGGGTAGCATCCCGCTCATCCCCAGGTCCCACTGAGTGCCACTATTGCTAGAGCTGAGAGGGAATGGGGGGAGGAAAAGGCTGTTCTGATAATGTAGATCTATCTGCAGTTGGTCAGTCTGCACGTTAGCATGAACCAGGTCCATGACACAGAAAAAGGGTGAATTTGTTGAGGAGACAGAGCCAGAGCACGAGCCAGCTGAGGGAGCGCATGGGTGTGGTGAGGTGAGGAGGGTATCTAAAATCAGAAGAAATGCCCTTTGCTTGTAAAAAACAGGAAAATGTCTGCAGACCACAGCATCTCTAGCTGGCATCTAAACAAGAGCCGTTCTTTCTTTTTTTTAATGTTCTTTTTAGTTAAGCACATGCATTCTCACATGTTGGCACAATTACTTACGCATTGACATAAGCTAGAGAAGCAGTTTAAGAGCCGTGAAGATGAAAGAATAACCATTGCATATATCCTTTTGATTTCCCACCACCTAATGGGCAAAGCCCTAGGGAGAAGACAAAGAAATAATAATTAGAGCATACTGCTTTACAGGATAAATTGTGAAAATGTCTCCAGTGCTGTTGGCAGTGTAGTGTGAAGATACAACAGCTTTAAATGACCTGTCTAGCTGGTAAAGCAGGGAGACTAATGTAGATTAATTCACAGTTTTTAGCACTTCGTGCCTTGTTTAAAGCTGCTGCTGCTATCTACAGCCTCACTCAATATCCTGCAACCCTGCCAGACTCCCTTCTTTCCCTGGGTTGCTTGGTGAATAATCATTCACCATTGTGGGATCTGGCACGTGGTCTTGGCTGACTTTGGCAGAATAGAGAGTGAGGAAAGTGGGATTTAGAAATGAAAAATAAAACTTGATTTCATGTGATATGTAACCTAATTTCATATGCAAATTGCTAAATTCTGCATGTTGGGAAGCTGGGTTTTACTCTTTTCCAGTGAGTGAAAAAGTGTTGGATTTCCAGAGGTCTTGAATATAAATATTCTCAGAATATTTTTATAGCAGACAAGAGGTTTTGCTTTATGGTAAAAGGAGCAGTTGAAGCAAGCAGTTAGGATTCACCTGCAAGTGACAACTCATGAGAAAATACCTGTTAAAAATATCTTGCCCAACACTGCTTGCTGCCTACTGTGAGTTGGACGGGCTGGTGCTTCACCAGGCAGCACCAGAGAGATGGGACACAGCCTGTGTCACAGACATATTCTATGAAAAATCCTTTTTCCAGGACCTTTTCTCCTGAGAAGCTTCAGCTTCTCCATGTTTTGCTGCTTCGGAATGTGATTTAGAGAATTGTTTGCCCAGCATGTGAAATTGTTTTTACTTGATGACCAACGACAGCCACCTGTGTTGAGACTGTGAGCAGTCACAAGATTTTGTTATTTATTCCATTTCTTTCCTTTCCAGCCTTCTGATGCAGCCTTTCTTTCTATTCTTTTTAGCATTGTTTTAGTATAGCATTTTAATATCATATCAATCAGCCTTCTGAAACATGGAGTCAAGATTCTCATCTCTCACCTTGCCTTGGGACCCCCTTGAAAACAACCAGAAGCCTGGAAGACCTTGGTCATGGTTCCTGGCTCTCTATGTTGGATAGACCTACCATTTCACACAATTAAAAACATTTAAATATGTGCTTAAGCTTTGAAGCCGAGTCAGGTGAGGCTAGATGTGCTCTTGGGGCTCCCAAAACCTGAGTTGGGTTTCTTATGTTGCAGTTGTGGTGCATTGGTCGGTGGCTTGGACAGAAGGTGGTGAGGATGGCCATGACCTCAGACAAGTCCTGGCTGTTGTGTTGGATTTGAGTGAATTTGTATGCTTTGTATGACAGAAAAATAAACTGATATTGGCTGGAGCTGTGCCTTCCCCACAGTCCTGTGAGTGGAGAGCAGGCAAGGCCAGCAGGCAGATCAGGAAAGGGATATCCAGCCTTCCTGCCATGTAGGAAAAACTGAGGTGTGATTTATTATGCACTTCAACTCTGTGCACAAAGAATGCTTTTTTTGGTATTGAGCCAGCTGAGGATGTGCTCAGCCTCTTCCAAGAAGGGAGGTTCCAGGCTGAACCTCTCCAGAACCACTGCAGGACTGCTGAGCTCATGTCTCAGTAAACATTTCTGCAAGAGGGCTTGTGTTTGTGGGTGCCAAGCTAAGAAAGAACAAAGATGATTTTAAAATAAGGGGAACTCCTGATGGAAGCCTAAAAGAGGAAAAAAAAAGTCTCCATAAT
The DNA here is from genome assembly GCF_017590055.1 of Onychostruthus taczanowskii. NCBI lineage: Eukaryota > Metazoa > Chordata > Aves > Passeriformes > Passeridae > Onychostruthus > Onychostruthus taczanowskii. The sequence goes on from NW_024498573.1 coordinate 9,967,653, forward strand.
TTGTCTTAATTGCTGTAGCACTTGAAGAGAAAAAAAAAATCTGTGAGTGCGTGGATGTAAGAAGAAAGTATTTGGATTTGTTTTGGAGGTCACAGGTATTAGAGTTTTATGAATGTAATTTCTGTTGGGAATCAAATCTAATGGCAATGTAATTTATATTAAATATATAGCCTCAGACTGTATCTCAGTTCCACTGAAGTTAATGGTAAAACTCCAGTGTCCTCAGCAGGGACAGGATTTGATGCCTGGAGAAATGTTTTATTATTAAAAGTTTATTAACACTTCATGTAGAAAGGCTATCTTCCTGTGCCCTGTTATGTCTGCCTAGCTGTAAGAGGTGAAGAACTAAACAGTGGAAATAATGCACCAAACATTCCTTCCAGCCTGAAATTCTCCACACAGTGTTGTATTAAAGAATTGTATTGAAAAGATTTGGCAAACAGATTAAAATACAGTTCTTTTAGACAGAGAGTCCTTGGAGCAGGGTACAGAGAAGAGCTGTAATGGATTTTTATCCCCTTGAATTTTGCAGTATAATAACTCCTACTGAATTACAAAAGGCACCCTGCACAAACTATGAGGAATTTTACTTGTTAATTTTCCATCTTTTTTCATTGTTCCTGTGGGATTGACTCTTCACACATCTGATGACTCTCCTTCTCTTGTTTCTGTCTGCCTGAGATTAATCTCACTCTATTTTTTGTACGCATTTTGAAATATCTCATACTTCTCCAAACTTAAAAGGAGTTTTTGGGCCTTAAAAAACATACTTTATGACTCTCTCATACCAGAAGTGCCCCATGTAATTTTCTTTTCATCCATGCGTACTTCAATGGCATTTTTTAATTGTCTTACTGTCCTTTGTAAGATCTACTGCAGTTCTGGGTATTGTCCTGTGACATCACTATTGTGATTATAATTAATTATAAGGTTGTTAATCTTATATTTAATTCCCACCATAATCTCAATTAAATGTGCAGACACCTTAGCTTGGTGCTCCTGTGGCTGGGAAATGGATGGTCTGTGTTGTGACTGAGTGCATCACCTGCACGAGGAGCTGCTGGCTGCTTTTCTAACCTTGGATAAGGTGCCCTGCATGGAAAGGGAAACTCTTGGCACAAGCAGAAATATTCTGGGTTTCAGACCCATTTTGCTGCCAGACTGTGGGACTCATGGGCAGTTTATGCAGGTAGATGAGAGTAAATTGGAGTTACTCACTCAAAGGATTTCAGCAGCTCTCCCTGGGTGCTTTTCTGCATCTTTAGGCATTTAAATACATTTATCAGCCTGGCTGTTTGCTTTGAGAAGTGACTGGCTGCTTAAACACAGAGCTAGGATATCCCTGGATCTTGGGATTGAGAATGTCCATGACCTGTGATGGCTGACGGCTGTCCTGGTGATTGTATTACTTGTGTTGGGTTGGTGAGGTTAGGCTGCTTTTTTGTGGGATGATGCTACCAACCAACACCCCAAAGACCCCCAGAACCTAAAGAGAACTTGAAAATTGCCTGTACAGCTCTTCATCTATGTTAGAGGATGGAGAGAGACAAATTTATTAGTACTTCAGAACATTTTTCTTCTTAATATTTCATACAAGTAAGTTCCTGAAAGGCTTGAAAGGAGTTCTGAAAAATTACTGACTATTAGTTGTTAACACTATTGATAGTGGTGGAAAATTCAGAGTACTGAACACTTGGAAGGACCTGCCAAGATAAAAAAGCTGTGATTATGGGGGTGGATATTTTTGATGTATCTCTGGAGCAAGCCAAAGGGCTGTAAGGCCGTGTGATTTGTGAGAAAGCATTTCTTCTTATAAGCATTTGTAGAAGAAAAGCCTGCTCCTAATCAGTGTTGAAGTCTGCCTAATTCAAAAGCAGATATTATGAAATAAAATCTGAAATGACAGCTGTGTCCACAGCTGCTGTGCAGCAGGTTGTAACCTTTGTTGATATCTTGAAAAAACAGAACAGTAGTTGATTCATAGCTGTCAGTTCTGCTTTCTTCTTTTTGGCCGCATGGTGCGATTTCCATTAACTTCACTATTTTCCTTTAAAATTGTCCAGAGTGGAAGATTTATTCTGCTGCTTCATAAGATTTCTTATTCTGCTTCTTCTATCCTATTCTGCTGGTTCTTCTATTTTGTCATATAGCTCTGCTGATATAATTTTAATTGAAAGCCATATTTATAAACTTGACATCGTGCGGGATGGGGGCTGTGGAAAATTTACTTCCTTGGGCTTTGTGGACCACCCGAAGTGTGAAGAGCCAGCAGGGCTGGTTCTGGGGTGCTGTGCTGCAGCTCCCAGGCTGAACATTGCTTATAACTTCCCTCCAAGAAAAGCAAGCTGAAGCTGCTAAATCAGCTGCCACCTAAAAGGCACAAGCATTTAGGAAATGAGATGTGGGGAGAGGAACATTTGAAGCAGTAGAAAGCACTTGAGATCTGCTTCATGCATAGTTAAGTGTCTTACATATTTGCATTTGAAAAAACCAGGCATCCCAGGTAAGGCCTTTTTCCAGAGACTGTTTTAACAGCTTTGAAGTCCAATTCATATTTTCTTTTGCGAATTTTTTTTTTTTCCTTTAAGGCTCCATTGTGAAAGCCTGGAAACAAACAAGTATTATCCACAATGTTTCATTTTAGTTCAAATTAGTCTCAAAGTCTTCATGATTCTATAGCTACCAACTCAGTGAGTTAATGACATGTTTAATAAATAAAAATATAAGGAGGGAAAATAATGTCTGAGACTTTAAAAAAAATCCTGCAGATCCACAGCAAGAAACAAAAACTAAACACACAAAAACCTCTAAATCCTCCCAAAAAGTCCCAAACAAAACAAATCCAGAATCCAACAACAAAAAAACTCCCACCCAAAATACCTGCCTTTCACTTGGAGGTTGACTCTAGGTGTTGAATGCAGGCTGGGTTCCTCCAGGATCCCCAAAGGCATTATGAATTCTCCCTTGCCTTGAGGAAGCCTCTGAAAGGGATGTGTCCAGCTGAGATCTGAGCTGTGGAAGTCTGGTCACATAAACTTAGTAAGACTTTTTCTCCCACAATTTCACTTTTAAATAAGGCCTATAAACATTCTACCTTTATCCAGCATTTAATGAGCTTGGCTGGAGCAATAGACTGATGTTTAAGACACCATGAGTTAAATCTGTTTTCCTTTTTTGATCCTTTTCTCCCTATGTTGCTGCTTGAGAAGGGCCAGTATTCAATGGCAAATAATTTGCCATATCTAAATTGTGAGGTTTCAAGTAGCAACAGTAGCTAGCCATTTATTAATCAAGCATTAGTTATGGTAGTTAAACATTTAGGGGTAATAAAATGCAAATGTGCTTTCAGCACAAGTTGTGGTTCTTAAAATATAAGAAATTACTTTAAAAAATGTTGCTGTAAGATTATGGCCAATATTAATTGCTGAATTTATTTCCTGTAGCAGACACTTCTTATACTAAATGGTAACTTAAGAAATTGCTTTTATTAACATATACAACATGGCTTAAATTGTCTGATCTGCAAGGTAAAACATGAAGTCTTTCCTGGAAGATTCTCATTTTAGCCTTCTTGCTGGTGCAGCTGTTTTAAAATGTGGTAGGCAAGTTGACCCTGCTCCTCATCTAGAGAATATATGAGTACAGAATAGAGTTTGCTGGGCTCTAAAGATTGCTCTGCTGTGAAATGGGAAGTGAGACCACAAACGTGGCCTTTCAGGTCAGGGTTTGGTGTCTGTCTCCAAGAAGAAAGCATTTGCCATCTGTTAATATTAGCAGCTTTTGTGGATGTAGGGGAGGATTTGCCAAATGCTGATGGAGGCGAGTTATTCTTCACCTGTTTGCCTGTCTGTCTTTCTTGCATGCATAACACCATGTTGGCAGGGCAAACACATCCATATATTTTGGTAAGTAAACTTAAATAGAATCTAATTGGGAAATATTGTAAATAGAAATATCAGGCGTGATACAGAATTGTCAAGTGTGTCTTTGAGAAGCAGAAAATGAACATATGTGATCTTGGTTGCTCGGGTAGGAATAGACATTTAGGAACTTGGTATCCCTTGGCAGTCTGTTATGGAGAACATGAGAAGCAGCTGCTTTCCCCCAAGATGATAGAGATTTTTGCTAAAGGGGTGAATTATCATGAAAACTTTTCTTCTCTATCCAACTGACTTGGAAACAGTGGAGAGAGGTGTGTGTCAGGGGAGGTTCAGATTGAGTATTAGATTTTTTTTTTTTTTTTCTACTGGAAGTGGGATTAGGCATTCAAATAAATTGCCCAGGTGGTGGAGTCACAATCTCTGAAAATGGTCAACAGGAGTCTGGCTGTGGCACTTGGGGTATGGTTTAGGTGTGATTATGGTAGGGTTGGGTTTCTGGTTGGACTAGATCCTCTTGGAGGTCTCTTCCACTCCTGGTGACTCTGATTGTGTCCATACCTATAGCACCACAGGAGATCCCCATGGTGTTGTTATCAGGCTGGGCTGGTGGAGCCACAAAATAGGGCTGGGGTGCTGAGACTGGGGCTGCCAGAGCAGCTGTGCTGGATCTGAGGTTTTTGGGAGATTACAGCGGAAATATGGCCACAATCAGCAGCTACACCTCTCCTTGTGGAGGATTTAGGGTGTAAAAAATTGCAGTGATAACACAAGAGTGGAAGGAAACCTCCAAGGTGAGGATGATGAAAGCCCAATGCTGCTGCCGAGCACCTGCATCCACTGCTGACTGGAATTTCACAGTGTATCAGAATACAGGAGACATTAAGCAGATTTTATGGGCTAATCTATACTTTTGATTGGCTTTAATGATCTTTGCAGTCTGTTATTTATATGTGGCATTATTACACAGCGAGCATTGTAATGCATGAGGTCATTACTGCACTGGCTTTACAGCTTGTTGGTTTTGCTGCTGAGCTAACCTGTCACGTGTGCTCCTGGAGATGTGCCTGGCTTCAGGATGAGCCTCCTCTGGCGATGGAGGCAAGAAAAAAGTAGTAATGACAAATCTAAAATTCCTCAGGAAATGAAGGGGTGGCAGCTGGCTGATGAAATCTCATGTATCCCCATCCTGGTGGAGCTGGACCTTTATTGACTTGTTCCTGGAGAGGATTGACTCATTTGCAGTGGGCAACAGGGCCAGACAAAATAATTTCTAATGATAACTTCTTAATTCCTAGATAACAAAATGCAAAATCCTTCAGGTGATTTGTATAAAGCTTTATAGCCTCTTTGCATTTTGTCTGGACTTTCACCATAAATCTGGGAGAAAGGCGAGTAACTGTGCAGTGCTGCTTTCCATGGCCAGACTTTGCAAGGTGGACTATTGCTTGTCAAATCCTGATGGAAGCGGTGCCTGGGGCAGGGAACCCTACAGCTGTGAGACAACAGGTATGCTTTAAAAGAAGGATGAGGAGTGCAGAAGAAATATTGAACTCTCCTTTACATCCTCTCTGTGTTGGAACAGCTTTTTACATCAGCTCCATTCTCTGCCACAGCTCCCATGAGTTTCCCTTTGCTGCCTTGTACTGCTGGCTGGGATTTGTCCTGTTAATGAAAGTAGCAAAAATTGTCTGAATTATGTTTTATCACTAAGTCTAATTTTTTTTTTCTAAGAAAGGTACATTTCAGAGACTCCTGCTTTGATTTGTGCTGCAGAAATTTGTGCTCCCCTGCTGCAGAGTGTGGGTTTTTAACACCAGCTAAACAAAAGCACCTGATGGAAGAAGGTTACTAAAATGACTCATGCAAAAGCTTGAGCAAAAGGCATTTCAGCTATGTAATGTTTTAGCAAGGGAGACAAGGCTGAATGACTGAAAAAGGAGGATTTTATGCCAAAGAAAAATATGTAAGTGCAAACATAGTATTTCTTCAAGCTGATTCATAGAATACATGCATTAATATATTGAGACAAATTAATGTTTGTAGAATAGTAGAATATCCTAAGTTGAAAGGATCCCCAAAGGATCATCAAATCCAACTTCTGGTTTGCACTGGAGACAAAATTGTCCAATTTATCTTGTCCAGTTTTGGACAAGAATGACAATTGATGTCCAAGTGTTGTACTTGAGGTGCTGGAGTGCTGGGCAGCTGGTGAGCATTCAAGAAAGTCCAACCCTGATCTGTCATTGTGAAGCCATTCCTTCTTGTCCCTGAGGGCTTGGGCAGGGAGCCTGGTCCTGTCTGTTTGTGGGGCTGGGGTTGAAGGAGGGGGGACAATCCCTTTCTGACCTGGGATGTTCGTGCTGGGTTCATTCCAGTGGGTGCAGGACAGTGCTGGGGATCACTTTGATAATTTGAGTTCAGAGAGACCTTAAAACTCATCCAGTTCCAACCCCCTGCCATGGGGGGTGACCTTTTACTAGACCCCATTGCTCCAAGCCCCATCCAACCTGGCCTTGGACACTTCCAGGGATGGAGCAGCCACAGCTTCTCTGGGCAACCTGTGCCAGGGCCTCGCCACCCTCACAGGGAAGAATTTCTTCCTTATACCTGGTCCAACCCTGACCTCTGTCATTGTGAAGCCATTCCTTCTTGTTCTGCCACTCTCTGCCCTTGTCAAGAGTCCCTCCCCAGCTCTCTTGTAGCCCCTTTAGGTACTGGAAAGATGCCTGTGCCACAGTCCAATTAATTTCTGAATGGTTCTGTTCTGTCCCTCAGCTCTGATTTCTACACCCTCTCAGCTTTTCTGCATCTGTTAAGGGCATTGCTCACTGTGGAAGCACTGGGTAACTTACAGCAGATATTTCAGGGACAAGTATTTGGGAAAAAGGGATACTTTTTGCGTCCCTTCCTGCCATGGGGGTCTGACAACATCTTCCTGCTATAATTGCTGAACAAATTAATGTTTTGAAAATGTAATGAGCACTCAAGAAGCCTCAAAGATGTAGATTATTTTTCACTTGGATCCACTTTCTATTATTTTTTTCTGTTTTATAAATTAGCCCAAGATGAATTTTCTGTCAAGGACTGGAACCAGTGAGAACCTGAAATTTTTTTTTGTGGGAAATTTTTTCATTTCAAGACAACTAGAACTGAAATGAAAAGATGCAATTATGTGATGAAAGACAAATACTAAAGAAAAGTATGTAAATTATTCACAACTTCTTTATTTCAATAAGATCATGTTATTACCTTTCTATATTTCTGAAATTTTAATATGATGAAATATTTTATTTCAATTACTTGAAAACATATTATAGTACCTTAAACACATGTAAGTGGAACTGAGTTAATATTTCAGCATGTTACAAAATTTGAAATTTAATTAATTGAAATAATGGGTAAAAAACCTGGGGTTTGTGTTTCAGAACACAGTGAGTGTTGTTCACATTTATGTTTGACTTTTTCTGTTTGTCCAGAGGGAGGTATTGCATATATTTTCAGTTTATTAGTTATTTCAGTTTTACAGAAATGGATGTTCTTCAGGAGAAGAACTCCATTAAAGTTTGAACTTCTCAATCTGGTTTTCAGCCTATGATGACAAAAACAAAAACTTTGAAGAGAACATGCAATGATAGGAATCTGTCCTGTGTTTGCTGTATGTCTGTCCCAAACTAGCAATGTGAGCACTGGGCTGTTAATGTCATAAATATGGACCTTTTTGAATTTGAGGCAGGGGCTGCTTGTTGCATAGGTTGGGTGTGTAGAGTTTAAGATTTTCCCCCGAATCTTAGGATTTTATAGTCCATAGAAACACTTGGTGTGTGTGAGGGTGAAATTAGAGGGCAAGAGCTGCTTTTACTGGCTTGAAAATGTATCCTTTCTGGTAACATTACCATTGGCATAAATAAGCTTCAAAGAAGCTTTTCCCCTCCTCTCTGTCTCCTTGCAGATAACGATGCTCCCATGCTCAGCTGGGATGTTTCTGACAGCTCTCCTTTCCTGTGAATATCTGGCAAACCCAGAGAAAGCATTTTAATGGGCAGCTTTTGGTGGTGGCATCAGCTGCCTCAGAGCACCAGGTTTCACTGGAGTCCTTGGTGAATGGCTTATCCATTCCTTCAGGATGCTCCAAGGATGGTAAGATTAGGAAATAAACAGAATGTTCTTTTGAGCAAGGGTCGTCTGTACTGATAGTATTTTTCTCTCTCCTCCACACTGTGCCAGCTGTGGTGCGTGTCCTGTGGCATCTCCAGTGATGGTTTGTGTGTTATCACACAAATCTGCAGATGCAGTGTCTGTACCTGGTGGGGCATAACTGGTGTGATGGGACTGGGTCAGCTGAATGCAGGAAAGTCAGAAATCTTGTCCTGGTTTTCTAAACCAAAAGTACAGCAGCATCCAGGGATTTTATGACATCTCTGTAGAGGTGCTTTGTGCCAAGCTGGCAGCAGGTCTAACAGCTACCTGGCTCAGCAGGCTGGTACCTGCACAGGAGGAGGATGTTGAGTGACTGTCACACTGGGGTGTGCTGGGGCCCTTCCCAGAGTCTCCTTCTGCCTGGAGATATTGTCTATTTGCAAAGAAATCCAGCGTACTAAGGAAATGCTTTTTGTAGCTGAAGCCATCTCAGTGTCAGCCATGCACTGTTCTGGTGGCATTCCTTCTCCCTGGAGGGGAGACCCTCCCCACCAGGAACAAAAGGCTGAATACCAGTGGTCACTGGAACAGCAGAGGCTGGGAGGGGAGCAGACACAGCTCCCCTTGTGGATGGGATAAGGAAGGGAGAGGGCTGGCATTTGACTGGCATGTAAAACCTCAGGAAAGCCAGATGATTTAAAGATTCTTGTGGCAGACGTTTCACTCATCCAGCTCTGGGTTTGTTGTTCTGCCCATAAACCTCTTGCCTGGACTCTGTAATTCTTGGTAAGGTGGACAAATACAATATTGAGTTTAATGCTGGTGAGAATCTCTGCAGCACGAGTAATGGGGCAATGGGATCCTTACCCTGCTGCCTCTGTGGCATGGTGAGGGGACAAGGACAGATGCTCCTGGCTGGTGGCAGGGAGACAGTCTGGGCTGCTGGACACTGCAGACAGTTATTTAGAGGTCAGCTGTGTACTGATAATGAAATATTGATAAGCTGCACGTGGAGGTCTTTGGTAACAGAGGCTGTGTGTCCTGGCTCTTGCTGTGCTGGGGTGAGGGGAGAGGGTCCTGGGCTGGGTCATTGCTGGGGTCTTGCACTGCTCTGCCAAGAGATGCTCTGACTCTGTGCTGGCTGTGGCAGAGACCTTGCTGGTGCTGCAGGGATGTGAGGCACCTGGTGCTAGTGCAGCTGGGGCAGGAGCTGTGCACTGATCTGCACCCACACACCCTGGCTGGAGCAGAATGTGCAGTGTTTGGCACCTTGCTTCTCCTCTGTGAGGAATGGTGACCATAAACCATCTGTATAAGGAGAGATTTGTAAGGTTTACATTTATTAGAATTTGTAAAGCACTCTTTGCTGCTTCAAACAGATGCTGGTGCTGGTACACAGGATTATTTTACTTCTGCATCACTTGGGAGAGCTGCTGTGATTTGCTGTTCTCCTGGCTCCTGGGGAATCTGCAAAGACTCTTGGCTGCTTTGCAATCCCAAATGAGATTTTTCTGCATCCTTAATGCATTGAATTTACTGTAATATAAAGAACATCATGACACCCAGGTGGTTTCATATCAGATTTCATATGAATAACATTATGGCCAAGCTCAACTTCTAATAAGAAACTGTAACCCACTGCTCTTGCCTTTGTCATTGTTTGGGATTTTATTGTTTTTATAATGAAGAGAAATAGTTTGATACAAATGTATATTGAACGTGATCACCAGCAGGAAAAATTTTGCCCTGTATTTCAAGTTTGGTTCAAGACAGAGTTTTTTGGTCTGAACGTGGACAATTTTAGGTTTTTGTTCCTGAATAGGATCCAAATAGGAAGGGAGAGAAGCCTGAGTTCTGAATGACTGTAGACCCAGGACAAAATGTTCACAACTGCAGCAAGTAAAGGATGGGCATCAGGGCTGCTTGTGGTGGCTGCCAATGCTTTGAGTACAGAGAACAGACTCAGGTCAGGATATCATCATCCCTAAGGATAAGGATTTCCATTGCTGGCTGTTTTTGGAAATATCCCTCATGTTTGTTGTCAACAATGATTACACAGAGTTCATAAAACACTCTCGTTTATTCCATTTTAGAGATAGGAAAATAACATTAAATGTGGAAAAGAATTGTGTCACATGTGGAGGGAATGATGTTAAAACAGAAACTACAGGGGTTTAGAAAAAGGAAAAGAAGTTGTAAGCAGAGAGCCAGTATCTACCAAGACAATCTGGGAGAAGGCAGTGGGAGGAGAAGCCCTGCTTAGCATATGACTAATGGCTTGGCCAAATTGCTCTGAATTACCAGGCCTGTGATAGACAGCAAAATAAAGCCCAGATATAATCTGCTCAATTTGGGCCAGAAAGGTTGCACAACATTTTCTTCCAAATGAAGCTTTCATCTCTGGCTGGTTTTTCTTTTTTTTATTTTTTTTTTTTTTTTTTTTAGCACAGCAGCTTTGATGGTGGATTGCGAGTTGAGCAGGGCTGAGCAGAGCTGCCCATGCAGGCTGGTTTGGACAACCCTCCCCACCAGGCTGCCAGAGAGAAATTTGCTTTTTATATTTATTTATCTTCTGCAGAATCTGCATTTTCTATGGAAATGAGCTGAAATATGCCGAGGTAATTTTGTGTTTGGTTATTGATTAAGCCCCTCCTGCTCAGCAGGCGTTTGTTGTCCAAACACTCCTTTTTGTTTCTCCTTGTTGATGATAATCTCTGTGCTCTTATCAGAAAAGAGAGGACTCTTTATCTGACCACTGATTTCAGACACAGCTCTCTTGTCCAGCTGTGCCCTTCCTCTAGCAGCTGCTGGTGGGTGCCCAGGGTGGGCACTGCAGGAGAACATGGAGCTCATGTAGCAGCTGAGTGATATTTTGGATTTTTTTGTTGCTAATGAGAACATTTTTGAGCTGATTGAAATGGGTGTTAATATTGAAAGAGATGCAGTGTTGCTGATCTAAGTGTGCAGACAGGTTCTATAGATCCCTGCTCTGCTGTTCCAGAGAGAAGTTAGTCTTGGATGAAATTATGATTTAAAGCCCAAGTGAGGAGTATGGAAATTTTTAATGTATAATTTAGAATAAAAGTTTGATCATAATAATACATATCCCATTTTGACATTTCTAAAACAAAGGGTTTCTCTAGCTCCAAAGGTATGATTTGAGAGTAACCTTAATTTGTATATGGATTTTTTTGTTTTAAATGAGAGGAACCAAAAGAGACATTCTGACTGGAAGCCGCATTTTTGTTTGTTCTGTGACAGAAGAGAAATCTAGCACATTATCATGATGAAGATAATTTTTTTTTTTTTTTTTGTGCACTTCTGGGCTTTTCCACCTGAAAATCTCTGTTTGCCACAGGTCTGCTTGGTCCCTGTTTCTTGAATGTCCTGGGAAAAGTACTGCTGCAAGAGAGAGGGTGGGAAAGCACAGAAAAGGAAAGGATCTTCCTTTTCTGGGACACAACAGCAGAGCTGAGAGGTCCCTGGGACTTAATCGTGTGCTGCTTTGAAACTATGTCAAATTAATTTTCTGCTTGTTGGTACAATGACAACCTCTGGCAATGGCATTGCCTTGAAAGGCAATAAACAAGGAAATTGCATATTCTATTGCCAGTGTATTAATTTCATTGTTTAAAACATGAACTCATTTTCTGCCATTGCCCTGGGTAGTCTGTGTGTGCAGGTACAGGGCACTTGGGAAGGTCTGTTCCTTGTCCCTGCAGAGGAGGGGAGAGAACAGAGTGATTCTCCCGTTGGTGTTGTGGTTCATGACCCTTCCTGGGCTCTTGGCAGCACAGGAGATGTGCAGTGCACCTCAGCAGGGTCCCACTTCCATGAGACAGGGAGGTGTTTGCAGTCACACTGCTCCTGCTTATCATATAAAACCTTTATCCAAGGTTTCTGTCCTTAAACTCCTGACTGCTCTGTGATTTTTATTGAAAGTTGTTGGTTAAAAATGTCCTTTTCAGAGAGATAATCATATCCAGGTGCAGGGCTGTTTTTTCAGTGTTATTCCACTGAATTATCATTCATGAAAGGGACTGGAGGTGGTTTTCAGGCTGAAGTTTAAAATTGCCAGAATTAGAATAGAGGTTAAAAAGTATTTCTTCTAATACGTGTTTAGTTTTGCTGGAGAGTCAATTTCCTATAGGTTTAATCAAGGTCATTAGAACAATGACAGGGCTGAATTTGCTTGTAAATTTTGTGTCTAGAAGCAGAAATTGCTACAGGGTTCTTCACACAGATGTGCAGCATGTGCTGAATACGTGGGCCAATATGTCACAAAGGTTAACTGACTTATTGCAGCAGGATAAATAAATAACTTTCTGAAAGACCCTGGAAAACTGTGGCTCAGGATTGTAGCTGTGTTGTGGACAAGGTGACTATATTTGGTGCAAATTAATTTATCTTGCCATGTTTCATGACCAGTTCACTGATGCACAGGTACTTCTGTACTGGGGGAGGAAGGCTACTTACATGCAGATTAAATGTATGCTTTGAAAATATCTGTAAACCAGATTCAAACAGTGAACCTCTATTGAAGTTAACAGAGAATGGAGAGATACTGCTCTTTAAAGAATAATGAAGAAGTTGTAATTCCACAAGCAACTGGATCAGTCCTACCCATTTGACTCCTAAACTGATTATTTTGTCTGTTCTTAGGGAAAGACTTTTTTTTAAATGACTAAGCACTTGGGATAGAGTCACACTGAAATGGGGTGTGGATTAAAATGCTCCTTCTTTCATGGTCAAGAAGCCAGGTAACAATTTCAAGTGCTCCTGAACCCAATACTCTTCCAAGTTACATTTAGAACTGATGATTAAGCTGCCTTTAACTTTTTAATCTTGAACTGATATTGAGAAGTCTTTAAAAAGATGTTAGAGTAAAACAACGGACCTTCTAATCAATCACACAAAATTATAATATATTGGAAACTTATTATTAATAATGGACTATTATTCTTTATGTATCACGTCTTACTATCTAATCTATCTATATTAGTTACTTTTAAAAGGAATCGGGTGATAAATTACTCCATTAAAACAGAACGAAGAGACTTAAGCTCTTCAACAGGGAAAATTACAAAGTAGATTTTTACTGTGGCTTCCCAGCATTGCCAAGCACATCACACGCTGTTGGATTCCTGGGAGCTGAGCAGGACGTGATGCTTCCACCAAGGGACTGGCATTGCTGCGAACCCTGAGCTGTGGTGCAGAGCTGGGCCTTATGAAGGCCACCCCTGCAGCTGCAGTGTGTGTATTCAGTTTTGCTTTTCAGCCTGGTGATGATGAATTAGATCCAAAAGCCTTTTGGTCTGGGCTCCTGTCAGCTTCCTTTGTGTCTCTGGTGCCTTCAGCAAGACTGGGAGTTATGGAGACTTCTCTATTTGACCCAGTGTAGCTGCTGATAAAAGGAAAAGAAAGCAACATCCCTTTCCTCAAGCTCTCCTGAGGCTGTGGAGAAAATCTGTAGGAGAACTGGAGTGAAGAACAGTGTCAGGACATTTGCATTTCAGATTTGCTTTGTAATTTGCCCATCTCCATCTCATTTTCTATCACTTTGGGGCGAGTTTTGTAAAACTGACAGAAACAGTCTGCTCCTGTGTGGTTTGTTGCTGTGGGCACCCTGTCCCTGACAGGTGTGGATTTATTACACTGTTTCCTTGATGCACTTATTTCCTCCCCTCCAGCACGCTGTGCCAGTCTCTCCTCACTGTCCCTGGGGTATGTGCCAGGCTCTGGGAGAGGAAAGGAGAGAGATGAGCACATATGTGCTTGCATCCTAATGGGGGGAGGAAAAGTCTGAAAAATAGCACTTTGCTATTTTCCTGCAGGCAAATCAAGAACAGATTTTGTGGGGCTCAGGGAGAATTCTACCTGTCAGATCTCTGACCTCTCAGCTTTTGAGGCGGGTTCAGACTCAGGTGGGTGACCTGGGCTGGACAAATTGCTAAGGGCATGAGCTGCGTGGGGCTGTTTGACTTCTCTGGGCTGGGAGAATCGTGATGTTGGCACTGTTGTGTGCAGGTGCAAGTTCATCCACTTTCTTCATTGCTGCAACTTATTGCAATTAGAATGGCACCTAAAAGATTGGACTGGTGTCACGTGGCACAGGGCATTGGGGGAGCTGCCAGGTGCAGAAAGAGAATTTGGAAACTCAGATGAGTGGAGAGAGAAAAACAAACAAATGAGTAGAATGGGATTCATCTATTTGCATGTTTTAGCTGTGCAGTGCACATAAAAGGGAAAAATCAATTTACTGAAATCCTAAATAAATAACTGATAAAAGAACGCATTCTTCTTGAATTGAAAACAAAAAAGGAAATGGTAAATAAATGATTGCCTGAATGGGTAAAACTGTAAAAAGCAGCAGCAGTCCTCCTTTAGAGGAGGGCTAAAGGCACTACATTTTCATATGAAACAAAATACAAAATTGGCATAAATTGTGGATGAAGGCCTACTAGTAAGAGGCCTTTGTTTACTGATGCTTTAAACAGCTCATTTTTCTCCTCATTTTGATTTAAAATAATCTAAAATGGTGGGGAGGGATTTTCAGGGAAAGAAGCACAGTGTGCAGCCTAATCTTCCATCCGACAGACTTTACCAGCATTATCATAAAAATGCTGGAGGTTTTCTTGGTTTTGAACTCATTTACTGAAATTCTTGACAAATGAGCCCAAGTGCATTAATAATGGAACTGGAGTAATTTTCATGTCTGTGGGGAAACAGGCAGTCTATTTGCATTTTGTGTTTTCATTGTGTTTGACAGCCTTGGTAACACCCCACTGGCAATGACAAAACCTTCACCTGGGGTTTGCTTTGGCTGGGCTGGGATTTCTCAGTGCACTGCATCAGTGCTCTTCCAGCTGGTTCTGTTTTAAACTTCAGCATTGATGGCTGTTGACTTGTGGGGAGCAAGCTGGAAATAAAGGGCAGTGCAGGTGCTCTTTGTATGACCCTCTGCTCGGAGATTTCCCATCCACTTCCCAAATACAATACCCCAGATTAATTCAGCTCTGTTAGTCACAACTGCAGCAGTAAATCCACTGATTTTGGGATGTGTTGGTGGGTTTATCTACTGCCACTGGTGAGTAACTGTGATTGCTCAGCTGAGGATGCAATTGCCTTGAGTTGAGCTGGGTGTCCCCAAGGATGCTGCAGCTGTGGGAGCCAGGAGCTGGTACTCTGTCCTCCTGGCACTCCTCAGTGCACTTGTACTCATTTCATAGAAGAGAATTGTGGAATCCTAGAATGGTTTGGGTTGGAAGGGACCTTAAAGATTGCTCAGTTCCCATCCTCCTTCAACCTGCTGTTGTGCAGCCTCAACACCACTGGATTTGATACCTGGGTTTACAGATTAAAGCAAGATTTGCTACATACTGGGACACCACTGTGGTGTGTAGAAGGGCTTGGGTTGTACCTGGACGTTGTACCAATAAAGCTGCAGTGGGGTAGATAAAACCCTTAATATGGATAAAGTTAACCTGCCACAGAGCTGGTTTATTCCATTTACTGTTATTGCTCACTGCAGTGTCTGAGCGAGAGCCCATTTGGAGATGTGGCAGGAAATAAACTCATTTCTCTTCTTTTGTCACCAATTAAATGTGCTGTTGTATATCTTGTGGTGAAGTTAGCTGTGGTTTCCACTGCAATGCTATTTTGTGGGGAAAAGAAAGAAAATAGGAAAAGAAAGTGAGTATTCTAGGCCAAAATGCTTGTTGAGTGATTCTGAATGTTGCCCTAATCTCTAATATTGTAGTAATGCCAGTATGAGCTATTCTTGGAGAGGAAATGCTGCAGCAGTTCTGGGTTGAGCCTGAACAGAAAACATGTAGCAGCCACCTTTCTTGCCTTGGAAGTAGAGGTCTCCAAATCTTCCTGGGTGTCACTTTTGACAGCAGCTCCAGCTTCAGTACTGCCAGCAGTATCTTGGTATTTGTAGGTAGTCATGACCTAATTCACTTTTTATTACTGATAGATACATTCAATCTACTTTATTTACTTCTTCATTTTTGTCTGATGCTGCTGCATCATGAGATCACATGTGCCCATGCATGGCTCTAAAGCTTCCTGAGCATGTAAGATGTTGGAGTAAGGTGGTCCACAGACCTTCCTCAGCAGGACAAAAAGCTTTTTGTTGTTTTTTCTACAGCCCCCTTTGTCAGTATCTTTGCTCCATCCAGTGCCTCCCTCTGTACCTTCTGAGGGCTTGTGGTGCTTCAGAGCAGGAAAATGAAGATGGCATTCACAGTTCTCCATGCGTGCCTGGGCTCTTGGTGCTGGGCTCTGTTCTCTGAGTTGTGCAGCTGGATCCTTTTGAGGTTGGGTGACAGGAAAGCAGGCACCCTGTCACCCTGTCACTGAAATCTGTGACAAAATCCCAGCACTTCCAGACTCCTCTCTTCAGCTGCCAGGAACACATACAATTGCTTCAAGGAAAGAAATGGCTCATTGCAATAAAAGATCAGACTTGGTTTGGTTTGACTGCTATTCTAGTCTTAATACACAAAGACATTTTCAATTTTTTTTTGTGACCAGGTGTTGGCAGCTGTTGAAAGAGCACACAGAAAGCATGTGAGTATCCCAGGAAAATGATATAAATTTAGGGGCAACTGTTGCATCAATCAATGTATCTCAAGCAAAAGCTTGATATTTTGGGGTTTTATGAAAACTACCTCAAGATAGGAAAGCAGTGTTAGCCTGGATGGAAGGTAGCAGATTGAAAGGCTTACAGTAACAAAGACATTTTATTTGAGATAGAAACTAAAACTTGTAAAATATATTAATAGGTCCAAATAACATAATTAAGAGTTAGTGCACTAGCTTTCCTTTGCATCATCCAGTACACAAGTTAGAAGCATAAAACATTTATTGTATATTGTTCTGCAAATGGAGGGAGAGGATATTGTAATGGGTCTGAAGATTCTAAGTGGTCAGAATTACTACTTGTTATTAGGGCAAAAACAGTTTCATTAATTCCTCCTGACGACATGGTTTCCAGTTAAACAGGACATTGTGCAAGAGCCATAGACCACTTAATCCTTCATCTTTATAACTGGGTATTTTGGCATCACTAGGATGTGACAGGCAGAGTCTGCCCTGGACAATGACACTGGGAATGAAGCTGTCCTGATCAGCTGTCCATAGGGAGTGATGGAAAATGTAGCCTTAAAAAAAGTGACTTTTAGGTCAGGTAAATTCATTTCAACAGAAATCAGAGGTGTAATACTTCCTCTAAACCCACATAAAGTGCTATAGGGAAGCCTGCAAATCTGCTTACTTGGCTAGGTAAAGCAGAATCTCTTTTTCCTGTCTTGGCTTTTAAAAATAACTGCTTGATGCAGTAGATTTCGCCCTCTAGAACAACAAATATCTTGCAGGACAGGTGGAATTTTAAGACCTTATTTTGCTGGTGCTGCATGTTTGAAACTTCTATTGAAATTAATGGCGATTGCAGTCCTGTAACCATGTTAGCAGAGAGCCCTGTGACCTTATAAATGCAGGCAATATTGTGAAGCAGCTACTGCCTTCAGGTGGTGAAGAGCAAACAAAACTGCATTTTATATTAGACATCATTCATTTGTCCTTTCTCTTCTTCTGTTGCACTCCAGGTCCTGATCCTATTAGCCACTGTGTCCTTTCGTAATTTACCAAAGTAATGCTTGGCGCAGGGATCCGGGAGGTGATTTCCTGCAGTGCCTCCATCAGCATCACTCTTGTAACAGAGCCAGAGTCTGTGAACAGTTGAGCTGGGGCAAGTTCTTGCAGTTCCAGTGCATGCCAGAGTCTGGTTTATTTGCTGGCTCAGATATAAATCTGTTTTCATTGGCCTCTCTTGCTTCCCCCAGCCCTGCTGAGCAAATGGATGATATTTGAGGCAGCAGTATGTGCTGGGAGTGGGCAGAGGGCAGGAAACTGGATAAATGGCTGTGTAATTAATCTCTGGTTCTTCCCAATTATTCTCCTCTTATCAGTTACCATGGTTAATTGAGTTTTTGCCCAAATATGACCTCTCCTTCTAATTCCCACATGAATAATTTTCAGAATGACTGTATAACTTCATTCCCTACAGTTTCCAATGTGTGTTTAATCTCCAAGATGTTAGATCAAAATAGTGAAGATCAGTGTTTCCTGAAGGCATCCCATTAGTGGCTTCTCATTGGGATTGTATGGTTTTCAGAAACTGAGGTGTTTCTTGACTTTTGCTATGTTATGATTTTAAATTCGAGTGAGTATGTGCTTATCAAAAGAGATTTACTCAGGAGTCTCAAGTCACCTATCTGCTCTTGAAAACACCCCTATGTTTTTTTTTTTTTTTCCCAAATACAGTTTGTTGAAATTTCCATAAGGCTTGCACTTTTGGTGTTCTTTGTTACTGTTGGCAGTGGAAAGATTTGTATCACAGTAAATTTAGAGACTGTAGATTTGGGTACTTTCTCTTTTGCTGGGCCTACTCTTCCTTCCATTAACTTCTTTAAAATGCAATTGAATATTAGGCATTTTTCCTCCTAAATGCATTTTAATCCAAACATTAGAGCACAGTATGCATTTTCTGAAATAACCAGAACTTTTTTGTTTCTTTAAAAAGATTTCAACAACAAAAGTGCTTGAGTTTTGCTTTTATTTTTTTTAGTAGAAAAAAAGCTGGTTTCTCTCCTCCCTTCCCACCCTATCCGTTGAGAAATCAAAGGCAATATAGGGCGAGCAAACCTTCCCCAACCAGCACTGAAAGTTGGATTAGATTCCTCTTCCCAGAGTCTTCCCAGCTCTGCCTTCATCACAGACAATATGTCTGGAAAACAAGAGTCAACATGTTTATAGTTTGAGTACAAAACACTTGAAAAAAAGACAACTCTGACAGAAATTCTAATTTTTTTTCCCTCCACGTGCCTCTTCAAACACCATGTGTCAAAGATGGTGGTGCTGGAGCAGCTCTCCTCTTCCCAGACACCAAGAAGGGATATTGAATCTCACTGTAGCACTAATTACTGAAAATGTCTTGGTGTCCTTTATCTGAATCTTCAAAGGGTGAAACTATTATTACAGCAAAATACCATAT
Source organism: Onychostruthus taczanowskii (assembly GCF_017590055.1). NCBI lineage: Eukaryota > Metazoa > Chordata > Aves > Passeriformes > Passeridae > Onychostruthus > Onychostruthus taczanowskii. Next base: position 9,986,730 of record NW_024498573.1, read on the forward strand.
CCCATGAAATATTGCAATTGAGTGTGCAAGGCCATGGATCAGGAAGATTGCCTGAATTAACTCGACTTGGTGATGAATGAGAAGGGTAATAACTTCTCAGAAGAGCCATAGGAGGCAGGCAGAAGCTTGATTAGCAGTGATATATCATGGGTGAGGTTCTAGGGAAACACAGATCCAGAAAATAATGTCAAATTTTTATTCCTTCATGAGGCTGTGCTCTGGGGAAGGAACTGGGAGGTAGGAAAAATGGAGCTCCATGGAAAGCAAGTAGAGCATTTGCTGGATGCCAAGGTCAGTGGCACGTGGCTGTAGGAGCATCCTGCCTCTGGAAAAGGAAAAATTGGACAATAGGAAAAGTTTCCTGTTCTCTGTAGATCATGGCAAAATCCTCATCTTGGGAATAATTTCTTATGAAATATAAGAGAGTGATAATCCCTCTAGAAAAAAATTCTTGGCTTTCCTCTATCTTACCCAAAGGTAGATCTGTGCCTCCACAGAAATCTGTGAAGTTTATTTTGATTTGCTGAGTTTAAATGAAAGAATTATGCCAAAGGGTCCAGAGTGTTTAAGCTGCTGTACTTTATTGAAACCAATGAAGCAGCACCACACTACACCAGCTAAGGACATGGCCTTGATATACTTTGTTTCTGGGATGCAAATACAGAATCTCTTAATGAGGTCAGATATTTCAATATCTCCTGCTTTAAATTGTATTTCTCTCCTAATTACTTAGCTCTAAATAGTCCAGGAAGGAAATTCAGCTTCTGATTGTGGGGTTTGGACTTATTTTTGCTAATTTCTATTCATGAGACAGTTTCAAACAGCTGGGTTTCTGAGGACACCATAACATGGACTAACTTTCATAATCTGATGACAGTATTTAATATTATTTGTTAATTCATTCTTTCCTTTTTCTCTTAAAGTACAGATTTATCTTGGTTTATTTTATTTTTAAATTTAGTAGAATCTCAAGATTCTTGGAGCTAGTTTTTTGTATTATCTTATACTGCCAGGTATGCTTGACTAAAATCCACTGAAGTTGACAGGAGGCTCTTGATAGATGTTGGATGTCCCAGTGGCACATTGGCTGCCTCCTGTGATGCCCAGGGGGTGCTGAGCATTGGTGTCCAGCCAGGTGGGCCACACCAATCCATGCTCTGTGGGGGCCTGGGGTTGTCTAGCTTGCCAGCTGAAGTCAAAACTACAACATTCTGTCCTCCTCCCGAGTGCATTAATGGTCTTTTAATTTTAGATTGGGATGTTTCTTCTGGAAGGCGGGAATAACCCTGGGGTGGCAAGGGAGAGGGAATGAAACCTGCAGGGCCAAGGGGTTTGAGGTGTGGGTGCCCCAAGACCCCCTGAGTCAGGAGGAGCCTGCCAGGCTCTCTGGTCTGTGCCTGACTTTGCTGGTTTTCTGCCTCATCTCAAGCTGAGCATGCTCTGGAGCATTCCTGAGTGTGGTGTGCTGCAGGTTCACAGCCACTGTTTGGGGCTGATTTTTCCCAATTGCATCTCTGGACTAGGAAAAAAATCACATGGCACTTTAATCACCAAATCCTAAGAAGCAGTGGAGGGAATAAAGCAAGTCTCTTGATAAAGTGCTTGTAAGTACAGGCAACCTGCAGAGTAAAGTCAACAGATCTCTCCAGTGCTCAAAGCACAAGAATTTCCTGTGGTGAGGTGAGAGCTCTGCTACTTAAATGTTGCACTGGTTCAGTGCTTTCCCCTCTTGGGCATCTCCAGCAGATGCACCTTTAACAGCTTCTGATCAGGCAGGAGGTTACAAACTCTCATTTGCTGCTTTCTTTGTCTCAGTGCATGAATCAGTTCACCAACACTTATTATCAAGATTGTCTCTGGAACACAGACAATTTAGCTTTCTTCAGTGACAACAAAACCACCAGATTAATGCAAACCCTGCTTCTTCCTTATGTAAAATCTTGTAATATGGAAAGCCACTGTACTAGCACAACTTTTATGAAAGCAGCCTTACAGATTGCCTGTAATGTTGGTCAGGTTTTGTCTGTGAAGTACTCTGAAGACCACCTGGTCAATGTAAACACTTTTCAAAATGACTTCTGGTCCTTGGGAATGAAGCTGCTAGAGAATAATCTGGTCTAAAGGGGTCAGCTTTGAAGAGCTGTGTTGCTGTAAGGTGGGGGGCTGTGTGAGGTCTTCCCAAGGTGTGGATATAAGGACAAGCTGGGTATGATGCACCATGTCTCAGCACACACTCCCCAGCAAGTTCTGTTATCTCAGTGCAGAAGTGGAAGAGTGACCTGTGTCATCCTCTAAAAAGGGAGGCTGAAGTTCTGTGCTGGAGGATTTAGTTTTTGGTAACATATATTAGTGGCTTATTCCATGTCAAGGTCCTTTCTAGACAGGGACCTTGAGCAAATACCCAAGGTGAACTGCCCCTATCATTCTGTTCCCTCACTGACCCTCCCCAGTTAGATGCTGCTCTCACAACCCTTACCTGTTTTAAATCCTTGAGGATATGTGGGCTGGATGTGCTCAATGTGAGATTTTTCTGTCCTGCCTCTTCCTGCAGCACTAGAAGTCTGTGCTGAGGGGACAGCGTGCACTTGGTGCTCCTGGATGTCCAGGTCCTGGTGCGATGGAGGCACTGGAAAAAGAGGAAATAGCTGTGGTCATGGTGGGCTGCTGGCATAGCTGTGGCAGCAGGTATTCCAGAATACTCTGCTTTGTCTCACTTGAGATCTGTAAGTAGCTTGTGCAATTAAAAGACAGAAGATGAAACAGCTGTCAGCAGTGCAGAGCACCAGCCTTCTGCAAGGCACTTGGAGCTCAGAAAGAAAAGAAGCATCTGTCCAAGGTTTAACTTTCAAAACGAGATGAGCATTGGGAAGGTTATGCAAGAGGAAGCAGATACATAGCTGAGTTTGTGAGGATTAAAAAAAAAAATACTGTTTCACCTCTCACTTTGGGGATTTCAGACATCCCTAGCAAAATACTGGGCAATAGTAAGCAATGTGCTGCATTTAATAGAACATTTGATTTTCTACTATGTAAAAAGCTTTTTAGATCCAAAGGATTCCTTATGGTAGAAATGTAGCTTTGCCCTCATTAAGTTGTTATATCTCAAGTTCTTACAAAATGCTGTGAAGTTAAAAATTCTATGTTTTTAGAGATTATAGTAATGAGGTTTAGATCCTTTTCCAGTTTATAGATAAAATGCCATATTAAATGTAAGCAGCATTATGTTTTGTTATGCAATTCTGGATATTTCTTGCTCAAAGATAAATCAAAGTAGACTAAGGAGGAGTATTTTTGTAATGTAGATTTATGGCACTACAGAATAAAGTGCTGCTTCTCAGTTGCAGGTATTTTTGGCATTCTAGTTAAAAGTGTCAAAATAAATGATTAAATTTAAATTACTCAGTAGCAGCTCTGCTACCCCCATCCCAATATAATAAAGTAAATGCTAAAAGTGTAAGAGACAAATCCAGCATCATCCTCCTTTCTCCCAGTTGCTCAGGTATTTGCAAGTGTTGCTCTGTGTCTACAATGCAGAGGATAGAAAACAAGGATGCTTTTAGTCTGAGGGCTTCAGCAGGAAAGGCTGGGACTTGCCCTTGCAGGGGAGAAGCAGGGAAGTCCTCAGGTAAGGATTTCACTCCAGTGTCCCCAAACCAGCCCTGTGCAGGGTCAAGGCAGAGCCCCCCATCCCACACGCAGCTCGCTGGCACCTTAACACAGAGATTCCAAAGGAATGGGGGCCTGGAATGACTCTGGGTTATGCCTGCATTGAATTAGGATCTCTGATGTGAATCATCCACTGGATTTTTGCTCCTGTGTGTGAGTGGAAGCTCTGGGCAGCGGGAGGGGCTCTGGGGTGGCAGTGCCTGTCTGGGGCAGTGAGCAGGGAGCCCAGCACAGGGCCATGCTCAAGGTGAGCATTGTGCTCAAAGTGCTCCTTCTGTGGGCAAAGCTGGCCCAGCTGGAAACAGGCTTTTGGGTTGATGTGTACAGCCCAGCTTTGAGGAGACCAGCCTGTGCTTTTTTCATGTTTTCAGTCTTCTGAGGAGAGCAAAAAGAGCACCGGGCAAACTACAGAGGAAGCAGAAGAAAAATAATTTGAATTAAAAGCCTGTCACATCATTTTAAGGTGAAAACTTGTACATTTTTTGTCTTTAATTTTGACTTCTTCACCACAATAGTCCAAAACCATTAGCAATATTTTTTACTTATACCAGCACTATGCTAAAGAGAAATTAATTCTCTAGTGAAAGGCTGTGACACAGCAAAACCTGCAATGAAAATTGCCAGGTCCTTGCACTGGCAGACAAGCAGGGAGAGCAGAGGTGAGGCTCCCCTGCCTGCCATTCTGCTGGGAGCCCCATGGCTGGGGAGATCCAGGTGTGCCAGGGGTGATCTCTGCACCTGGAACTTGACACCCGAGAAAAACACATTGCTCTGGTTTCAATTACACGTGTGCAAGTGGATGATATTGTATGAAAATTCAATAAACCTTGAGAACAGCAGCAGGGCTGATATCTGTAATTTAAAATAATGGATATCAAGAAATTGTTTCTCATTTATCTTTACTGCTGAGTTTCAGAAGCACCAAAGAGACTTCATTAGGCTTTTTTTTTTTTTAAATAGCTGCATTTATCTCAATCAATGATGGGTTCTAGAGGTGGCTGACTATTATGTTTAATAATACACTGGATAAAAAATATCCCCATCATTTCATATTTTTTGACATATGTGGAAAGAATATATGAAATCTCTTCTCAGTGGGAGATAGAATTAGTTTGGGTTTTTTTTTTTTTAAACCCACTTTATTATGCAAGATAAATGTGTTTTTTGTTGCACAATGGGATCTGTAGGCAGAATATTTAGATATTTGTTTTACACAGATTGAAGTTTCATTAAAAGAAATATCTTAAACCTGAGATTCTGAAATAAATACTGTGGCCAAAACATGATGACTTAATCCTGTGACTGCCTCTCACAGAAAATTTATGACCAGGAAATGAAGAAACCCAACAGATAGTACTGCTGTGGGCTCACAGTCAATGCTACCAGCCCAAGTGTTGTCCATGGGGTTAGAGCAATTAAAGGGGGTGAGATTTAAGTAATAAAAAAGTGGATTCTAAAACTAAGAAATGAACCTGATGTCAAACACATATGGGAAGATGGCAGCTCACACCTGTCACTCTGTGAGGATTCAAAGTGGACAAGTGTGGTGGGGGAATCGGGTGTTCTTTAGTTTCACACGGTGTCACTGCTCATGCACTGTCTGCTCCGAGGGCCAGGTGCTGGTTTGGCACAGCCTGGTTTTGGTGGTGGGGAAGGGCCCCAGGAACGGCCCCTGTGAGGAGCTGCTAGAAGTTTCCACCATGCCTGACAGAGCCAAGCTCCGATGGCTCTGAAGATGGACATATCAAACCACAGCAGGCCACCATACCAACAGGCTACAACCCAAGAGTTTCTGTGAAAAGGATTTCAAAAAGCATTGTTCTTCAGAGTTTTTATAAAGGAGGTTTTACCTGGTGGATTTGAATACTGGAGTTTGTCAGACATTCCTCAGTTCATGAATATGAGGAATCTCGTAAGCTGCATTTGTGCTCTAAACTTATTTTGTTGGGATTTGGCAGGAAGAAAGGCTGGGTTTTAGTGTCTAGAGCCAACAGGGAATGGTTTAGTGGTATAAGCTCTGCTTTGGAATAACTCAGATGATGTGATAGTGACAGGGAAATAGTTCTGTGTATAGACACCAGATACAAAGCATATCTTTATTTAACTTTGATAAATTGTAGGTGAAATGCAGAGGAGCTGTGCAATTACAAAGGGGGAAAAATTAATATCTTACAAGAAGTTTTGGAATAACTTCCTGTGCAGGGCTGGGCTGGCAACTTCCATGCTCCAGAAGCAGGTTTTTTTTTTTCTTTTGCTGCAATATCTGACATTGGGACCCCGTGTTTGAACTCCAGGAACATCAGTTTATTAATTCAAACCTTGTGGATAATTTCTGTGCAATTTTCTGGTTGAATGGCCATGTTTCCAAAGGATAAAGGACCGGGGAAAAGAATAATTAAAAAGCATAAATGGAAAGAAGACCTTTGACTTTCATTGGCATGCAGGGGAATAGGGAAATATGGTCTGCTCCTGTATGGATGGAGCTGTCCCTACTTTGTATTATCAGGGGAGGATGAGGCTGGGAGGTATTAACCCATATCCATGGATCAGGGTGATCTGGGTATGCCAAGGTAGTTGTAGAAATAGGTGAGTAGCTGATTGACAGTGAGTTGGTGGCAGGTAATGCTCCTGATTCTGGTTAAGATAAATACAAATGTGATGATGATGATTAAACATGCCAGATCAAAGGGAGATTTTAAAGAGATGGCCGTGTGCTTTGAGGTTTCTTGCATCACATCCTTAAATATCAACAAACCTGATTCAATGAGAGCAGAGAGGTTTAAGCTGGTTGACAAATAAGATTAAATCAGACAGGAAATGTGGAAAAATGGGGATCTTTGGAGGTTTTGCTGTATTATCTGGTGCAAATATTAAGGCTGGCAATTTATCTTCACATTAAGAGGCCCTGACTAATTAAGGGGTTCTGGCAAGGATTATTCTGCAACGCCAGAATCAGGGAGAGTACAGTTAATGGGATGGTGGTTAGTGAGTTAACTGAAGTGCAGAATGTGCTGCTTTGAGAGACCCCATCAAACTGTAGCTCAGTTAACATGCAACAATTAAATTCTCCAGATAGTGCAATAGATTAGATCCCTCTCTTAATTCACACCAGCAGTTTACCTGAAATGGAATAATCAGACACGGTCTTGGTTTGGAAGTTACAGCTTATTGATTCAAACACAGTATTTCTCCTACGTTGCTCTATTCTTAACATAAATAAATAATAAGTCCCTGGGAATCTGTTTTACAGAAATCTAAGGTGCAGTGTTTGCTGTCAGATTTTATTTTCTTTCAATTCACTCCGAAGAAAAATCACATTGCTTTTGCTTCTGTGGGTTTTTTTTTCTTCTTATTGCAGCTCAAACATGGATATGCACTGACAGTGTTTTTAGTAGACTCTGGCATGTCATGCACAACTAGAGGTTTTCCCAACATATATTGTGGAATTATGTTATTTAACTTCCTGGGTTTAAAATCCATCTATTATTCTTGTAGTTTCTTAAAAATAGACAACTGGTCTTCAGGTAGGCAGTTCAAGGGACTCTTGAAATGCCAGAAGTCAGAGCCGAGCTCTGCTTCCAGAGACAAAGCTTCCATTGATTCATTGAGAAGGCCAGGAAAAAATGATGTCGTTAGTTTTAAAGGTAATGCATTTCTATGGACACTTAAAAATAGACTCTACATTCACGCTGGATTTCTCAGGCTTCTGGTCCTTTGAGATCCTATTCACTCTCTTTGCTGAGTGCTATTGAGAAATATAGTTTCCAAAGGTTACAGCTGCTCCTGGGATCAATAATTCTGGCACAAGGAATAAGTAAATCTCAACTTTCCGACACATTGGAGTATAGCTTTCTGTGCCCGAGCAGGATGTGACTGATCTCTGGCTTTGCTGAAGGTTGTGTGCTCATACAAGGTTACTCTGGAGCTGCTGACATCGGGGTTTGCTTCATCATGAGCCCCCAGAAATGAGGGGGGTTCATTGTGGTGCTTCAGCTCTGGGCTGCCAGCTGTGAGAAGTGTGCCCAGAGAGGCTGCCTGCCTGAAGGGCTGCCCTGGGAGCTGGGCAGGCAGTCCTGTTGGGAAAAAAGATGGAAGCAGCCTTGTAGATCAAATATTTCCCATGGGCTGTTGGTCCCTGGTGGATCCTGTAAACCTGGAGAGATGCCCTGCAAAGTGGAGTGCCCTCACAAGGGCAAAGTCATGAAACCAGGCAATGTGCAGTTATTTTTCCTCATGTTTACAGTGGAATACTGTTTTGAGCAGTGCATGAGGGAGAGCCACTACATTAGCTACTGTCACCTCTAATAAACTGATCATTAATCATCAATCATTTGTCTATTTTCAGAGCATGTTCACTGTGTACTTGGACATATATCTAGCTAATGCTTCTTGATACAGTTATATGGGAGATCTAAGCTTGTCACTTGAACTTGTAAAGTGTTTTTATTAAAATCATCTTTTCATGTTAGTGTTTTCAAGGTCTGGTCTGGAATTTTCCATGAAAATATCAAGTGAAACATTTTTCTAAACTAAACCTGCTGAACCGAATCTAGCATCTGACAATATACCAGCCTGTCTCACCTGGCTCCTGTATGGATGCTGTATTTTGAATGAATACCCTTATTGATGAGGAAACCTATCCCACAATGCCTTGTGGCCCTACCAAAACCTGTACAGTCACATCACACCAAGGTTGGCCCATTCTGGACCAGTATCCACAGAATATTTTTGTTGTTTTTCTCTTACTATCTACACATACATTCTGAAGATTGTACAGTCACATCACACCAAGATTGGCCCATTCTGGACCACCATCCACAGAATATTTTTGTTGTTTTTCTCTTACTATCTACACATACATTCTGAAGACATAATCCAGGCACTACATTATGACATTTTTCATGTCAGTTTTTTTGTTTTGTTGGGGTTTTTTTGTGTGTGTGTGTTTTTTTTTTTTTTGTTTGTTTTTTTTTTTTTTTTTTTTTTTTTTTTTTTTTTAAAAGTTTGGGAAAGGTCCAAAACTCAGCATTCCTTCTATTTGACATAGATGGCCCATATCTCCCTGTTACATTCACCTTTTTCCTGTCAAGGACACTCAATCCCTACACTTTCTCCTACACTACCAGGGGTGGTTTTTGAGTAAGATGTTACACTGAGTTTCCTCTGTGTTTGATCTTGACTAAGTCTTCTGATGAACTTGTATTTTTATGGCTCACTCTACCTAATTTATATAAAAAGTGTTATTCTTTATGAGTGATATTTATGGTTTTGAGAATGAAATTCAGAGGAGAGCAGTCACGACTCTCCAGCTCCCCACCTCAGTGCTGTGCCTCAGAGAGGTTTGATGTGCAGGAACAGACAGCCTATTCCAAGGAAAGAGGGTGTATTCTAAGACCTGTTGTAACTCATCGATGGCTCTGGCAGAACATTCATCTTTGCTGAGCTTTTTTTCTCTATCTGCATTAGCAATGGGAGTTAATCTAAAATAATAGGCTTGAAAGCTCCCTAATATGAATCCTGCTGGTATAAAATTTCTCCTTTTTCCCCATAGGACTTTTGCTTGTTGATCTTCTTTGAGATTATTGCAATATATTTGAATTATTTTCTCTTCTTAGTTTTATAAGATTCCTCCTAAGTGAATAAATTTTAACACTAAGGCTGCATCCATTCATACCAACTGTAAATTGCAAGGAAGCTCAAGAGAAAAAGGGAGCTGCTCTCTGAAGAAATATTCCACTTCACTTAATTTTCTTCTTTTTATGTTGTGTCATGTCCTGTGGGGCTGGTTTCAGCTGTCTATGCATCATTGTATAGTTAGAATAGACGGGACTTTTAATACCTCTGTTACCAAGAGATTTTTGTGGCACCCAGTAGTACAGAAGACAGCTAACCTGGAGCACAGCTGCTGGAGCCTGGACCTTCTTTCCACTCAACTTGGTGTGAAATTTGTTTTGGCTTCAGTAGGCTTTAGAGGCAAAATTTAAAACTCTCTTCTTGCTGCAGAGGATTTCCTTTGGGGGTATGTTCTTGAGCTGTTCTGATGCCTGCAGGTCTAAAGGGTTGTTGTGCATCCCTATTCTGCTAATTAAACGATAATCAAAGCATGGTTTTGTGGTATTGTTAAAATAACACCTGCAGGATGCTCTAAGGATGGAAGGCTGAGGCTGCTCATGGTGAAAAGGTCTATGCAGAAAGCAGTGTGGACTTATTTCTGCCACGAGATGTCCAGGAGAAAGTTACAAGAATTTCAGTTGCTGATTTTTCTGTGGCTTTCCTGGTTTGGAACACCTTCCAGTTGTTCTGAGCAGACAATATAATGCACTGATGATGCAAAATTGGCTTAAGCAGGTAAAGCATCTCAGAGGTGGTTAAAAATGGCCTTTCAATCAGAGACATCTTTGTTCTCCACAATTTGGACAATGCTGCCACTTTCCCTTGCAAATTAATCTGTTTATCAAGTATTCCTATTTTCTGGCATTGAGCTACATAATTTTCAGTGGATTAAAGATATGAGGTTTAGTTACATTATAGATTGTTTAGTTTTGTACCTACAGATAAAGACAACCACAATTCATCAAAGGGCTTAATGATTGTTCCTAAATGTTTTGTTGTGTTTGAAAGGAGGCATCTACTCATTTTAGTTATTTAGCCAGTTCTGAAAAGTTTCTGTTGTCCAGTAATTCAAATAACTCTGATTTGATAACCCATGATGTTTGTTTCAAGAAACACCTGGGTGATCCTGGCTCCCAAGGATCATGATCTGCAGCGCGATGGATCCACATTCAGTGAGGACCATTGAACCCTTCCAGAACTAAAAGGAAAGAAGAAAAGCGTGGGAAAGAGCATTAAAACCTAAATATGTTAACTTTGTCAGTACAGAACTTCTTAAAAGTACTGCTTCAATATGGAGTGGGACCAAGAGAAAACAAAAAAACAGAAGAGATTTCAGGCTTGTTGCTACTTTTTGAAATCAGGTGGGATTAGTCACTGTCCTCCATGTGTTCTCCAGATGTTTGCTCAAGTTTTACTGGACCATAATACAGCTACATTTTCATAGTTCACCTCAGGCTTCCTCAGGGAATCCACGTTTTCTCTATCCCCTAAAGGTCACAATCTCTACAGCTCAGTAGGGCTGATTTTATTACACAGATTTGCACTCCATTAGCACAGTCCATAGGTTATTTCTAATCCACAGAACTGATTTATTTAATCCTTGTAGATGCCATTTGTTACACATTATTCTCAGCATTTATTCACGGCACAAACAGATGGTCAACGAAACCAATTAACCTTTCCCAAGCTTCCTTTCAGGCTTTCCGTGGCTTTTTTTTTGAGTCTATGGACAAATGAACAAAAAACTATCAGGAGACTTCATGCCAGAGTGTGATGAATAGGAAGGCAGACTAGCACATGTGCTGTGTTTAAATAAACCTCATCCTCCCCTGGCTGGAGGGAGGACTATAGCTGGCAGAACAGGTAGAAGAAATGAGCTTCCAAAAGGTGAAGTGACCCAAGTCTGTCTGTCTTCTTGCTAAATGGTGTGGAGGATAGGGAGAGCCAACAGCTTAACCTCATTGCTCTTTCATCCATTTGTTTTTGGTTTGTTTAGTTTGTGGGGTTTTTTTTGTTTTTGTTTCTTTTAATTTTTTTTTAAAAACATTTTTTAGATATGAGAAATATGTATTTTGAAGTGAAATGACAAGTTCTGCTAAAAACTGTGCTTTCAATCATCAAAGCTTTCACTAAGTGCCTTGAGAAAATAATAAAAAAGAATAAATCTGTTTTATTAGCAATAAATGTAATATATGAGTAATTAGAAATTGCATCCTGCCCTTCACTGATAACCTGGAAGACAGACCACATAAATTTAGAACAGTATTCATTGCTAAATTTTATGACAAAACTATAAATAAGTATTTAGGTGGATCCTATCTCAATCTGTTTATCTGTGTAATAAAACCACAACCTCATTTGTGTTGTACAAAATATCCCTTGATTGTTTCATGGCTGATTAGTTTATTACCAGAGGACGTGATCTGTTGGATGGATACATCTCTGTTGTCCTTTTCTCAAATCCTGAGGAAAATGGGCTGAAAGGCCTTGGCAGGGTATGATAGGGCTGTGTCAGGGCTCAGAGGAGCATTTTGGGCAGTTTATTTTGTCTCCACAGGGTTTTCTAATCCTCTCTAGCAGATATGAGCTTATCTAGAGAGGGACATTTTTTTTGTTTGAAAAAGCTCTGTTTATGTAATGACCACAGTGTTGTTTCTTACATGCCTATTCAGGGAACCATAGAATGATCTGGGTTGGAAGGGGTCTTAAAAATCATCTCATTCAAACCTCCCTGCCATGGGTCCACTAGACCAGGTTCCTCCAGGCTGCATCCAACCTGTCCTTGAACACTTCTGGGAAGGGGCAGCCACAGCTTCTCTGGCCACCACCCTGCCAGGGAGGAATTTCTTCCCAACATCTGGTATAACCCTCCCTTCTGCCAGTGTGAAGCCATTCCCTCTTGTCCTGTCACTCCAGGCCCTTGTTTCCTGTGAATAGCTGGAACCTCTTGGAAAAGTTTTCTTGGGGTCTGAGGTGATGACTCTGTCAGCAGTGGCCCTGTGCTTGTCTGTAAATACATGCTTGGCACTTGCCATTTTCTTATGTTGTCAGGGCTAGTTGAGCTCAGAAATGGAAATCCAAAGGTGTTTCTCTTTTTCTACATCAAGTGTGCCAAAATGTGTGACTTACCTGACTCTGGGTATCTTCTCAAAAGAGTGCAGGCTTTGCCATGATCCAGTCCTCTGGTCACTCAGATTGTGCCTTGGTAGCAGGCCAGAGACTGTGGACTCCAATTACTCCTTAGGGTTAATCCTGAGCCCAGATCAGGGGCCTGGAGCTGTACCTGCTCTGCACCACAGCAGACAACACTGAAGTTCAGTTTCTGTGGGATGTTGAGGTGGGAACTTCTATTAAATAATCCTAAAGATTCTTTCCCCTTTGTTTCTTCCTGTGTTAAAAATTCTGGATCTGCACATGGACAGCTGAGACAGATATTCCCTTTTCCCTCCAGCCCCTTGCTTTGATGCCTGTGTGTGGTGGTGCTCCATGGCTTGGGTTCTGCCTGCAGCAGGCTGGTGCCAGGAGGCTGGATCCCCCCCTGCTGAAAAGCAAGGAATAATAATTCAAATGAAAGCTCTGCATCTCAGGTCCCTCTCTGGTTATGGCAGGAAAGAAGTAAAGATTACAGCAGAAGTGACTGTATTCCACAAATGTGAGTCTGATCTTCTGTTATACAGATTTCACTCTTAAGGATAAAAAATAAAAAATCCTAGATTTTCAACTGGAATCAGGGTTGTCAAGAGGTTGGATCTTAGCATCACTATGTGTAAAGAATCTCTTTAACAGAAGCAAATGTTTGAGGACTTTGTGTCCTTCACCTTTGAACTCCGTAATGCTGAGCACATCTCCTGGGCAGAGCTGAAGCCAGCCACAGAAGCTTTTCTGCAGAACCCCCAAGTCCCTGAGAAGCCCCTTTACTTTCCTGGATGCAAAAATTGGCAGTTTCTGAAGTGAGGGTTATTACAATTTTAATATCCTGCTCTGCTTATATGTTCAGACAGTCCCATAGTTTTTCACAAATATGAAAATTATTGTCTGAGAATGAATTCTTAAAATCCCATTATCATACATAGTAAAAACGGATGAAGAAATCCTACCTAGGGCAGCGGTGGCTGATGATACCTATAAAATAAACTATAAACTCCTGGAGCCCTTGTGACCAGAGGGGCACAACAGGTTTGGAGTCTCCATCCTCATCCTCCCAAAGTGTGGGAATGCTGTGTGAGTACATCAGGAGAGGTGTTGGTCTTGTTCCATCTGCCCAGGGCACGAGGGGCAGGGGTGGCTGGGGCTCTGAAGCTCTGTCACGGTAATTGGAGGTAATTGGCTCACAAGAACACCAGAGATGGTGGTGGTCTCATGGGGGTCTGAGTAGGGTGATTCTCTGGTCTAGTTATGTTATATCCTATGAGACATTATTTTATGAGGTATTATTTGTGAGCTCATGAGCATTTACAGGAAAGGCTTGTGAGCAGCAGAAATGCTGGTTTGAGTTACGCTTGATATTGTTAAAGTTTTCCATATAAAAGCCTCAGGTATGGCTGTTTTTAACTATTAATTATTTTTATTATTTTATTTTTGACAGTCATTGAGTTGGCCTGGCAGTGTGATACCCTACTTCAAGTATTTCACATGAAATTCCCATGTTTTATGAGGGTAGAAGGGAAAAGACTTGCCTATGTGCCTGCTTTGCAAAACAGGAATCACACTCCCTCTCCTTCAAATAAAGGGCATTTATGACTGATAATATATTTCAGTTCCCCAAACCTTAAAATCAGAGGCTTAAGTGTAATTTTGAACTTGACATTCTCTGATTAAAATTTAATAGAGCTCTGTATGTGTCCAGTTATAGGGAAAGTAGAACCCAACTTCCAGCTGGTTGCTCCATCTGTTAAAGCCTCTCTGTGTGACTACAGGGCTGTTCAGGAGCTAACAGGGAAACTGGTGAGGTGGGATGTTTTGGAGAAGGAGGTACCAATCCCCTCCCTGTTGGGGGATTTTTCACCCCTCTTTTGGGGAGATACTGCTGGAACATCCCATGGGCATCATTCTCATTGGGATCAACAATGCCATGGCAGGCTGTGCTTGCAAATGAGAGCAAGGAAAGCTCTCAGCGAGCTGGTGCCTCGACAGTAACTCTTTAAGGCAGAGTTATTTTGAATTTTCTTCTCTTTAATGCCTAGTCTGTGTCTGGTCCAGAGGAAGTTGAATGGCAGTAATGTTTATTTTCTGTCCCTTTGCTGGTTCTCTCCCTTGCTTTTATTGTTATTTGTGTGGTAAATGCCACAGTTCAAGCAGCTGCCAAGCAACAGTCTTGCTCAAAGTGTGTGTCAGGGGTCTTTTTAAGGCTTCTTTAATAAAATCAAATAACTGGTGAATATTTATCTTTCAACTCCCATTTAAATTGTATGTCAGAGCATAATAGAAGCTGACTAGGATGTGATCTGGTGAAGAAGAACTTCTTGTGATGATTTATGTCTTTATTTATGAATTTTCTGGAAAAAGTTTTAACTGCGTCCCTAAGTTGGGTTTTAGAATCTTTGTATTTGAAATTTGACAAAGAGTTAAGTTTGTGGTCCTTCCACAGGTGAAAATATGATATTTGTTGCAACTAGAAATTATCTGGCTTGGTGCTTCATCTCCATGGATGGGAAACCACTCCCAGCTTTCCAACTGGAAGCTGTCTTGCATCACCTACGTGACACAGGCAAAGGCTTTGTCAGTCAGGACTTTTGGGGAGTTTGTGTAAGATAAAATCTGCCTCTTCATGGGCAGCTTCATTACTGAGTTAAATTTATGAACTTTTCCTTTTAAAGGATCTTTGCAGAGTATATACAGTAAAAGCACTTGGAAGCTCCAGAGCACAAAGCCAATCTGCCTTCACCTCCCTTTGTCTCCCACAGGAAAACCCCACCCAACCCTAATAAAGACCAAAAAACTCCCCCAAAATGTCCTTCTGTCCTCTGTTTCCTGCTAAGGTCTGGTTGTCCCTGTCCTCAGCAGCAGATAACCTGAGCAACACCTGCAGAGCTAGATCATGTGCCAACACCAGAAAAGCTCTGTAGTAGGGGAAAAAAAATTCATAAGTAACCCCAAGTTTAGACTCAGACAGTAAATTTCTTAATTCCCTTCATGAATAGTTTCTTCTAGGAGTTAATTACATTTTTAAAGCAATGATTGATTATCCTGATATGGTTGAAACCACTGGAATTAAATGTGAGAGCCTAGAGAACACTGAGAGCAGTATTAATATGTAAAATATGCGAAGAACTATTTTTTCCAGCTCCTTCCTGAAAGGTTTCCTATTTGTGCTTAGCTCCTTTTCTTTTACAGTTAGGAAAGCTGGTAATTAGAAGTTTACTTGACCACACAGCCACTGTTTATATGGTGTTGTCAAATATTTCAGCATTGATATATTTCTGCTTGTATTTTGTGTTTTACATTAAATCTGAACAACAAAAATCAAGTATTTGTTTCTTAGCAAAAATACCTTTTCCTCTATAGTTTTGCCCACTTGGATTTGTGGATTTTTAGCCATTGATTATTGGGAAAAAAAGCATTTCAGGAAGTAACTCCTTAAATTGAGTTAGGTGTCTTGGTTCTCCCTGTCTTAAAACAGGCTTCAGTAGCTCTAAGGAAAAAGCTACTGTACATTCCTCTTGATTCACAGCTGAAGGAGATGTAAAATCTTTTTTAAAGTTTGAGACCAGCTCATCTTTTGGCACAAGGGCTCTATTCATAAGCAAACATTGTTTTTAGCATTAACATTGAGCTAGTATGACTTGTCCCAGTTCCACTGAGCTCCATCAGTCTCTTCCAGTTGGGAATGGAGCTGACACATCTGGCAAAATCCTGCTTAAGGCTCCATTAACGCACCTGAGTGTGAGGTGAAATCCAGCAGTGTGACCACAAGCTCTTCTATTTTTATCTGTTGAAAGCTTTGCTAATTGTTCTGCCTAATTGGACTTGTAGAGTCTGGAAAAGTACTCTAATTTCCTGCTTCATGCGGCTTTTTTCCCTTTGCTGTCAAAAACGCCCCAAACATCCATTAGTTTCATTTGCTATTTAGACAATAAATTAATTTCTTATTGTTTTCCCGTCATTGTGCTTGCTGCAGATTTAATTAACAGCACGTAATCTCTCTATATTATTGCTGTCTGTTACTTCAGTCTTTATTTATTTATTTGCTATTTTATGTATTCATTATTATTAATAGCAGTATTTTTTATCATATAGGATCCAAACCCCAAATCCTTTGCTGGATCCCTAGTTGACCTTTGGTAGTGGTAGACCTTCACCTCTGCCTCTGTGTCCCTTGGGAAAAGGCTGTAAATCCAGGATGGAGGTGCTGCAGTGGAGAGAAGTCACAGAGGCACTCATTGGAGTCACTGCACCCACTGGGCTGGGACTCCAATGAGTGCCTCTGTTAGGAGCAGCTACTCCCACAAGCACTGCCTCACAAGGAAACTACATACCTGCCAGCATGATCTATGGATTTCTATTGCTAAGCTCCCAGTCAGATAATCTTTCAGTGTCCACTTTCTGCTGTACTGCATAAAATATAATTAAAATTTAGAATTCAGTTAGAGCTGTCAGTTTGGGAAATGTCTTGTTTTGGGAAATGACTTCTTTTTGGGAAGTGGACAGTTAAGGGCGTGGAGGAGTGGCAGCCCTTGGTGCCTCATTGGTTGTGGACATATTTAATGAATAAATCATTAATGTAAGAGTTGGTTTTGGCACAACTCAGTTTCTCCAGGCTGGCAGCTGGGGGATATTCCAGGTCCCCTCCTGATTTGGTTCAGTGACTCTGAAGGTGTTTGTAGCTGCTTCTCACCCTCTTGGTTGTTACCAGATGGAATTACATCACGTTTACAAAACAAAAATCATAATTTTCTGCTGTTGTGCAGTTGGTGGTTAAAAAAGCTGATCCCCTCAGTGCGTTGGTACCTCCAAGTGTTCTGCAGCACCTCCTGTGCAGGATTCTAGAGTGCCTGATGCCAGCAGGTGAGGAGGCAAGGGAGGATGCATTTCCTAGAGAGAGGCAGGTATTCACTGCTGTTTCCCTTTGTGACAGAGGCACACAGCATCCACCAGCACCAGGAGCCAGCTGATGGCTGCCCTGAAATGAGCTGCTGAGATTTTCCTGGTGGGAACTTTTTCAGCATGTCACGTGGTGAAACTTCATCTTATCTGTTTTTCCTCACACTCTGGTTTCTGAGCTTTATTATAACAGAGCACTGACTCTTCCGAATATTTGATTAATGAAAACTGGCCTTTTGCATGGGTGCACAGTGCAATATTTCATATTTGGTATTAGGCACTGTGGTGAGCCCAGCAATTCTGCAGAGATAGAGATTATGCAGCACAATGATAAAATATAAAAGGTGATGTGAAGTTCGCAAGGGAGGAAGGAAGAATAAAAAGAAGGAAACCATAGCCAAAGGTGTCTGGGTTTTTACAGCATCTTGATACAGCAGCTGCATTACAATTCTGATGTACAACTGCAAAAGAAGCACTGAAACACCAGACTGAATGAGGCAAAGTTGCCTTTAGGACAAACCTCCAATTTATTGACATTTGTATAAGCATGTGGTGATCTACAGATAAACCCCCCCTGGAGAGCTCTCTGGCATTATTGTAACAGGCGAGCAGAAATTTCCAGATCCAGGCAGCACAGCTGGGATGGATGGGTATCCTTTGGTTATCCTTCTCCCTCCTTAGAAAGCAAGAAATGCCTGGCTCAGATAAAATAAGTGTATAAATCATTTCAAATGTGTATAATATTTATGGTGCTAATTTATAATGTTGGATTTATATCCTGCCTGGCGGGAGTTTTTTCTGATGCCCTCAGTGGCTGCTGCTTCCCAGTTTTTATCACTTGTTGTCATTTTTTATATCACTTGAAAGGCTATGTAGGAAAGTGGAATTTGAACGAACACATTACAGTATAGTTAAAAATAATTTTGGTGGTTGTCCAGGTTTCCTCCTGAAGGAACAGAGGGCTTTCTCTCGGAGGACTGGTTAATTGGGACTTTGCTGAAAGGTAGAAGTCTTTTTCAAAATCTGAAATGAGTGAAGGATTCGGCAAGGCAGAAGATGAAACAGTATAAAATGTAATCCTAACTTTTGAAACTGTGCCCAATTTCAAAAGTGGGCTCCCCTGGGAAGATAAATAATCTTCCCTTAAGAAATGTGTTTTCCTTTTTGATATGGAGAATTGTGATCAAAACTTCTCCAATTTGTTCCCCTTTGTGAGAAGTTGTAGCTGTCTCTGGAGCATACTGAGGAGCAGTTGCGCTGGTGCAAGCACTGGTGGGCATGGAGCAAGGTCAGAGGTTGGGGTAGGAGGAAAGTCATCCAGCCTACAGTGCTTGCACTGCAATTTTTAGACAGTTGTGAGTGAGCTGTGATACTTTTTCTTCTTTTTAAAAATACATCTGGACAAATTAACATTTAAACCCTGAGTTATGTTCAGACCTTGTTCTTTGAGATGGTATTCCTGAGGCCAGCAAGACAGCGCAACCACCAAGGTATCAGGTTAAACCATTTTACCTTGAACCCCAGGTATGAATTATTCAAGGCTGCCTCATTAGTATTCATCTATATAACCTCACTTGTCACTCATCAGAGGTTATATTTTCCATCTATGCCCAATTCTTCCTTTCCATATCTAGATCTCTCAAACCCTTGTATTTTGTAATAAGCATTGAATTTCAGGGGCACAACTGATGGTGTCTTCCCCTCTCTAACTTCTGCTGGTACTGGAGCTTTTAGTTTTTATCCATGCCTCTTAAATGCCAAATAAACAGCAGCACAAGATTTTATGGGTAAGAAAACCCATGAAGAACACGGAGAAGCCATTTGCTGGGAAGTGCTTGTTTTCTCCAAGGTTACACTCTGCAGCAGACTGAAATCAGACTGTGCAGACTGGAGTGCTTTGGTCCCATTTGGTCTGGAGAGTTGAGTAGTTTGGAGGAAGCAGTGAGGGACAGGTTGGTGGTGAGTGATTGAAGCAGGAGGTGATCTGTGAAGGTAGGCACAGATGGAGCGTGCAGGTGTTCAGCTGCCGAGGGCTTGGCAGGGAGATGGGAAACTAGAGACTCTTTTACTAAAAAGTTGCAAGAATTCAAATATAGCAGATTTTTTAGGTTGGGATTTTTGCTTCATTATTTGGAAGCTGTGTTTCTATGTGTGTCTTGTCAGATGCATGAGAGCCCCTTGCAAACTCATCAGGTGATAGAAGGGATACTGCTGGGGTCAGTGGGTGCTTCCTACAGCTCCAGCATGACTTTTCCTGGTGTGGGCAGTAATGGATGTTGCCTGTCTGCCTTCTTTGTTCTTGTTTTGGATGTTGCAGTTCTTTGAAAACCAAACACCATTCAGGAATGGGGGCTTCTGCCAAACAGTGCCCCAGGGTCTTACCAACGTCCCTGATGTGGTGGGGAAGGTGGCAGGGAAGGGAGAGAGATTCAGAGAGGAGAAGGGAGGCCCAGCATGATGCCAGGATCTGGCTGAGGGGAGCAGGAAGGAATGTCTGCAGGGAAGAGCAGTGGGTTTTTGTGACATCCCAGGTCCTTGGTCTTGAATACTCTCCCAAGGTCTGGGCACAGGAATGGTGCCTGAGCACCTGAAATGGGCTCTCCTGGAAACCCTCATGGACTTTGGACTTACAAAAATTCCCAAGGAAAGGGAGAATTAAGAAAACCACATTAGATTTCTATCTGCCTGTCTGCTTCTGTGACTTTTGAACCCATTTCAAGTGCATCCTGACACTGAAATGGATGCACTTAAAGTTCCCAAGAAAATTTATCAGAATAAATTGTGGGCTGGAAGAGGGACACCTAACCATCACCAGAAAATCCATCCATAGCAGGCATTGTAAAATTTGTTTTTCCTGGTACATATTTTGCCTGCTGGCACCAGGACAGTCGTGCAGATGTTTTGCCTAGTGATCCTGCCTTCAGCACAGCTGGGATTATGTTCTGATGGGGGAGAAGTATTGTTAAACCAGGTTGGGCCATGCTCTGCCACTGCAGAGGCACTCACAGGTGGTGGGAAGCTTTTGGCAGCTGAAGGCACCAGGGGAAAATCCTTTGTTTTCATACAGCCAAAATGATAGTGAGAAAAACTGGTGTTTGTCACCCACAAATTTCCTTCAGTACTACTCGGTTTCATTCTGAATCTAGATTGAATGCAAATAGTCAATCCAAGTTAATTACAAAATTAAAACATTTTAGGAAATAATGAATTTACACATGATAAGTACAAATTGTTTAAAGGTCACTGTGTAAGGACTGTTTAAAAATCTGTTAAAGATCTTGCATCCACAAGATTATGCGATCAAATTGTTTGCTCATTCAGCAGCTAGCTTCTCTGAGTTACTCTGATTTATTCTTGGGTAAAAGGAAGTGGAAGGGGCCCCTTCAATTACTTATTTTAACATTTCATTTCACTTTTAAGGTAATGTGGAAGCTGGTGATCTAACCTTGATTGCTATTGCAGTGCTGACAGTGATGATTATGAATCTGTAACATCCACTGGAAAAATTCAATCTGCTCTGTCTCTGGCACTGCTTTGTGTAATGTGGTTTTTGATTCAACATATTAACATGTGTGTGTCCTTGTCCGAAGCAGGACAGACCTATGAGGGGCTCCTCAAGCTTTTTGCTGCCAGATCTGCCTCTTCTCTAACCTGTGTCATTCCCACAGCCAGGGCAATTCCAGGCTCTGCTGTGTGAGTCCCATCTGGTTGTACCCTCTATGCAGAGTCAGAGCTCATCCTTGTGTTCTCTAAAACTGACAGCAAAGCTTTCACTGGTGGAATGAAGAGCTGGTGCTGGACTGGAGCAGCGAGTTTGTCCTGTTTAACTTTAGGGCTGGTACCTCTGTAGCAGGGAGAGAAGAGAATGAAGGGTTGGATTTAGGGTGCCTGAATTGCTGGTTGTTGGGATTGACAGGCTGCTTGTGAAAGTTGTGAAATCATCATCCCCAGAATTGTTCAAAAAACACATACATGTGGTCCTTAGGGACATGGCTTAGTGGTGGGCCTGGAAATGCTAGGCTAATGGTTGGATTCTCTGGTCTTAGAAGTCTTTCCCAACCTTAAGGATTCTATGTTTCTGTGTGGAAGTGGAAGCTCTTAATCTTATTAGCACAGGGCAATTTCTCATACTAGAAACCTGTGCTGCGTTGAATATCCCCATTGCAACTATTCTTTAGCTACAGTGCCTTCTCCTGGGCCATTCCACGTTGGTTTTCCCCTCCCTCCACAAGAGTACATCAGCGCAGCAGATGGGGAGGAGGAAGCATGGACCAGCTGAAATCTGAGAATTGCTGTTCCCATTACCAGAACTTTGAGCTCACAACATCCAAGTGCCTTCCAATTTTTTCCAGAATCAGTTGCTATTATCTTTTCTTCTCTGGCTGAGTGAACCAACACAATTTTATTAAATTAGCCATTTGTTATGTCTCTTGTACACCATGGAAAGCAATTTTGGAGACTAATGATTGCAAGGCCCCTCACAATAGCAGTGTGAACCCTCCCTGCTGTAGGCAGCCGTGCTGAGGACAGCATCACCAGCACTGACATCAAGAGGGACCAAATGATAGAGCAGTGGTGACACATAGCATCTGCCCTCCTAGACAGAAATCACCTGAACCCAGGTCATGCAGCAGCAGGAAGATGTCCCTTTATGTAAAATCAGACCCTGAATGAAGTCATGTTATTTTTCCTCTATCTCACAGCCCACTTTGGCTTGGCTAGTTGCCATTTGGGAAAGGTCCTGTAGCTGTTTCAGCAGACAAATGCCTGACCCCTCTGCCTGCCCAAACCACGGCTATTAGAAAGGTAAATCAGCCAGGATTTGAGAATATTCCTCATGTCTTTCTATTATGATAGAAGGACAAAGCCCTTAAAGAAGAAAATAGAGACAGAAAATAGAAAAATAAGAATTTTAAAAGCAATAGATGGAGGGAAGGATGGCAAGCCATGGGGTGAAGTCAGGCAATATCTTTCCTTGAGGAGAAGGGAGAGAAGTAAGTGCAGCTCTGGCAGAGATGGCAGCTGATAAGGCAGCATTTGTGCTACTGGACCCACTTTGCTCTGCCTTGGAGCATCCCTTTTCCATGCTGCAGCAACTCCTTCTTTGTTTTTCACATCTTGGGTTGGATGGTGCAGGAGGCAGGTGTCTGCCAGCCCCTGCACTGTAATCCTCCTCCTGGCACACCTCATCACCCTTTTTCTGCAGCACCTCTAATCAGCTTTTTTATTCCCAGAGTCTCCAGAGAGGGTAGCTCTAAAAATGATGCCTTATCCTGGGTCCTGTCTCTGCAAGTAGGTGGAGTTAGGAATGGCACCCCTTCCAGAAGGTCACTGGGCTCCCCTTTTGCAGAGGCACCAGGATATTTATGGGGCACCTCACAGCATTTCTGTCAGGATCCCTTCTCCTAATAAATATCTTAGAGATTTTGAGCTTGGTGCACAAGAAAGATTGTAAAGCCTGCACAATAAATCTGCTTGTATTAATTCAATGGGTCTCTTGTGCAAAACCTTTTTATGCTACCAGTACCCAATAAACACAAAGCAAAGTCAAAGCACAATGATATTTTGGAACAACTTGTGGGTGATGCATTATGCTGAGGAAGCCCTCACAGACAACATCAGCAGAATCACAGCAGATGTTCAGCCCTAACAAATGATGAGCTTTTTCCTGTGAGCAGAGGCAGAGGATGCCTAGCAGTGCTCCAGGTGGTCTGGTGAGCTGTTTCCAATAGAGGACAGTGTTGCACAGTCACACTGGCTTCTTATGAGTTAGGATTCAGAATCCAAAGCTGTAACACTATCCAGTTTAAAAATCCTATCCCAATTCCTTAATGAGTAGAGTTGTCCTGTTTTTTAAATTCTTGCTGTACAGTGTTTGATCTCAAATTTCCCCATGCTGTGCTGGGTTCTCTGGTAGCTCTGTCTGCTGCTTTTTCTTTGCCTTTTCTAACAGATCCCAGCAAATCTCACTGGCCCACAAGGAGTAAGACCAAACTGAAAGGAAAGAGCATCAGTGGATGTAATACTGCCCCAGTGGAGAGAGTGACTGAGCAGTTGTACCCACCTGCCCATACTTGGCCATTTGAGTACCTTGCCTAATTCATTCTTTGCTGTTGAAAAGACTTTGAGCATCCTTCTTGTTTCTCTTTTTCTGGAGAGTTTTGACTGGTCTCTTTAGTAAAATCTTGGGTATGTCATAGGGAAGTGTGTTGCCTTTGTCCAGGGAGGTGTACAGGAGAATTTCAGGGGGCTTTTATAATTCAAGCACCCATTAAAAGGCTCTCTGTAATTGCCAATAGCTGTATTTGTAAGGAAAGTGTCATCTCCAGTACTTTTTTCCATAGGGTGGACTGAGAAGTTCATAAATTAGTGTGAGATTGTGAATTTAGAAGCTAAATTACATGTCTGTGACTCTGTGGAGTGAACAGCAGCTTCTGTTCCTGGTGCTGGGATCTTCCACCTATTAAGAGCACAGGTTGTTCCTACTGCTGGAGGGTGCTCTTCTCTCTCAGGAAATGAAGTATTATTAATTTTAACCACAAAACAGTTGTTTTTCCTTCTGGGAGCAGTTGTTGCAGCACCCACTCACCCTTAACCTGAAGGGATGGACACTTGTCTGTGCCATCAGTCACTGCCAAATACCCAGGGAGAAGCCAGCAACACCTGGCATGAGATCAGATACTTTCTGATGCTTTCTCACCATATTCCATACCAGAAGCTCATTTGGTAATAGTATCAGAAAAATAGGAAAATCTCTTGACAAATTGGACAAATAGATGCTGCCAATAAACCCCATAAGCAACAAAACCTTCTTTATTGCACTGTGAAGCCGCATTTTATTGGTGAATTAATAGGAATAACCAAACTATTTTAGTGGCTGACTGGGAACAGTATATTAGTAGCAGTATTAATAAGTGTGGAGTGACAGGAGACTTGTAAGAGAGGGAAAATGAGATACAGTATTTATCCCTAGTGCAAAATCTCTTTTATTATTAAAGACATTGGGTTAACTAGGGATAGATTTAATACTTCAACTCTATTTTTATTGGATAATTAGTAGTGAGCAATCCCAACCCTGGGAGAAGGACAGAAATCTGAAAATCAAGGAAGTTGTGAGAGGAGGGGAAGGAAAAGGAAAATAGGTATTTGATTTGGGTTTTGCTTTCTATTTTTTACAGAGTCAGCCACAATATAAAATTTTGCTGGTGCAGGTGGAGGGACACATGAGTGAATGAAAATCAGCCCAACTTCCTACCTGTCCATGAGATAAACTCTTGCAGGAAGGTTTTCTGGGTTTCCATGAAACACCTCACTTGCCAGCAGCTTGTGCACTGCCAGGTTTTGTGCAAGGAAGAATAAAAAAATGCATCAGCTGTGTAATGGTAAGGGTCTGTCTTAATTTTACTTCCCAGACAGATGCAGCAGCAGGAACAAGTAATGTATGATATGATTTAAAAGAATAACAGAAAGATCTAAATGCTGGGAGTGGAAGTTTGGAAAGGCTGTGGAGGCAGTAAGAGTTGAGGGAGGGCAGACAGGATGTGCCAGCATTTTGGGCAGCTGGAAATGTAAACCACCCTTCCTTAGGCTAATTGTGCAGAAAAAGAGCCTGGTGCTGCAGTTTTCTCTGCAAAATGGGGTAATTGTGCAGCAGCACCAGCATTTACTGACTATAGGATCTGCTTATTTCCCCCTATTTTTTATTATAGCAAAACCTTAATTACAGCTTACCTGCCACCTTCTGCCTACATTTACAATGCAATAAATTTTTGGTCTCCCTATGTAATCTGCATCTCAAACAGTGCTGGGCTCTGGCAATGGGCATTATTGATTCTTTGAAGAAATTAGAACAGCATTTGTTCCAAGGAAAATGGGGATGGAGATGTGTACATGTGCACATGCCAAGTATTAAAATGTTCCCTCTCTCCACCAGCACTCACTTGTCTGTGCTTTATTGAGCAACATATTTCCAGGTTAGAAACCCAGTACAATTATTTTAAACTGATTGATGGGAGTCATGAGGAGCAGGAAGAGGAATTTGGACTGAATTTGATTCCTTACTTTCCAAAACCAGCAGTTTTTGCTTGTTTGATTTGTTTTGTTTTTTTTTTTTTTTTCCCTTCTTTTGGTTGTAGGACTATTTGAAATGGAATGCAGGAAAAGATAGTCGTTTAATGATTTAAAAAGTGAGAAATCACTTTGCAATGTTTAACTGCTTTTTTTCTATTTGAGTATAGGAGCAGATGTGGCTGTGAACAGTAATTAAAGGTGGAATCAATGGGTTCTTGGCTGTTGGGAAGTTAAAAATAGCTAGAAATACAGTGAATTAATTATTTAAAAAATATTGCCTGTCAGATTACTGCTACGTCAAAAATATGTACAACACAATTCATTAAAAGAATCTGGAAATGAAAATTGGCTTCTTGTTTAAAGTTTGTGTTAATTTGTCATTAATATTCATTGACTTAATGAAGGCCATAACTGCTGCAGCATCTGGCTGACCTCAGACGAGGCTCTGTGTGCTCTAGTGCACTCTACAGAGGTTTCCCAAATGCTGTTATTTAATAAATATTACAGCCACGTTCTCACCTGCTGTGAACTGCAGCGAGATCAGTGCACTCGTCGTGATTAGCAGCCAGTCACGATTGTGAGGGATTAGAGAATGCTCGGGTGGGAGATCTCTGTCACTGCCTGGGGATGAAAGCTAAAATGCTGCGAGCAGGAGGACACTGAGCTGTTGGAGTGATGGGGGACATGCAGTGACTTCGCTGCTCTCACCCCGTGATGAAGAGATCAGTCAGGAGAGTGATGAGAGCCTTTCCATCACTGAGTGCTGAAGGCAAAGCCTGGTTGTGTCACAGCTCCTGCTCCTCCAAGGAACGAGCAGGACTCTGCACAACCAGTTGGTGGGAGAGGTGCAAACCTGCACTGATGTGCAGCTGAGTGCCAGGGATTGCATTACAGCTCCCAAGGGCTTGTCCTGAGCAAGAATAATGTCCTTGATCTTTTGTAGTGCCAGCTATTGACTGTTGATAATGATGATTTATCTCTAGTGTTAAGCAGATGGAATATTAAGATTGTATATGGTGGAAAACAAACCTGATTTTAAACATGCTGCATCTTATCCCCCTCTCTAGTGAGCAGGGGAAGAAAATGTCCTTAATTCTGTTTCTGCTGTGTTTGTATCCTTGTATAAACTCTCCAAATGCAACGGCCTGCAACATTATCATAGAGTGGTTTGGGCTGGAAGGGACCTCACAGAGCATCCATTTCCAAACACCTTCCACTATCCCAGGTTGATCCAAGCCCCATCCAGCATGGCCTTGGACACTTCCAGGGATGGGGCAGCCACAGCCGCTCTGAACAGCCTGTGCCAGGGCCTCACCACCCTCACAGAAAGGAGTAAAAGTAAAATGAATAAATAAATGAAAGTCTATATAAGTGTATAGTATAAGATAACTTTATATTTATTTTTGTCCCATTCATGAAGTATGTTCTGTGTCCGGGTTGAACCTGTGTGATACTGTAAGGGTTAAATTTAAGGATGTTTTTGAAGATTAAGTTTAAGAATTTCTCAGCATTCTCAGGTATTGCAGAAATAAGGCTGGGTATTTTGTTTTGTGTTTGATTTTTTTGTTTTGTTTTTGTTGCTGCTAATATGAGATGTGATTCTTGGGTGTGGTACTAGATGGTGTTTAGCCAATTAGGAGCGGGGCTATAAACTGGAATTCCAAACAGAAAGTCAGTGGAGTTGAATAAAAAAGAATTGTAGTTCAAGTGTTATCAGGTGAATGAGCTATGCATTCTCGGCTCAAAAGTTTTTTTGAGAAATTCAGGTTTCAGTACCCCTTTTGTTTTGAAAATCAATAGCACTGACATGAAACCTGTACTTAAAAACAAAAAGAAAAAAGAGTGTTTAGATTCTAGCTCAGTTCCATCCTCAGCCCTTATATAATCAATAATAATAAAGGAATAAATCTAACAGCAAACCTTATGGATTCTGAGAAAATGAAAAATATCATGCCTGGTTCCCTTGAGGAATTTCAGTTTATACTAACTCTTAACCAGAGGAAGATGTTTCTCAAAATGAATTATACTGTCCTTGTCCAAAAGGTTCCCCTCAGTGTGCATGGTATATATGTGAGCATAAACCCTGCCATAAACCAGCACTGGGTGGAGTGCAATTCCCCCAGCATGGCTCTCTGGGACAGGCTCTTACTTTCCAGGTGAGATAGAAGTGGGATGCTGTGGTTTTATAACAATAATAAGATGTATGAGGCAGCCATGTGAGTGGATTTGGGGGAAAAAAAATCAAAGCCCCCTAAACTAACAGAAAAACCTCACCACCACCCATTCCCCCCTTCTGCCTCTCATGTTCTCCAAGTCCTTCAGAACCTTTAGGAAAGTTGGGTAGAGTTACCTTAATACAGCCTAGTTTATGTACTCACTTGGACTATAATCTACAAATAACTTCAACAGGGTCTTATCTAGGAAAAACCATTCACAAAATTACCACACAAAGTGTTTAATCTGGCAAGTCAAGTTTTTTTGGTTTTTTTTTTCCCATGGGTTGATGCTGTTTAACACCTTAGATGCCAATGTATGTAACAAGAAACTCTGGATCTGGTCAATCTCAAATTCCGAAGCTGTAATAAAAAAACAAAAAACCACCCACAATAATGTTAAAAGGTGAGAAACAAGTGAAGGGATCCTCATGCAGCTGGACCTTCGTTCTAAAATACATTCAGAGTGATAGAATTGGCAGCTCTTATATTTTTATTTGGGTTTAGCATTGCTAAATGTTTTCAAACCCTGCCAAGCAGGGATAGAAGTGCAGCTGAGATTAGTCATTTCAGTATCTAGAAGTAGCACAATTTACATCAAATGACTGTGATGGAGAAGTGTTTGCAACATGAAATGCATTCCATTTTCCTTGTCAAGCTGTGAATCAACAGGAAATAGTTGAAGACAGCAATATTAAAAAGAAATAAAGTGTTGATCAGCAGCAGCAAAGCTGTGGTGGTAGGGAGGGCAGGTTGTGGTGCTGGAGCTGTGGTACCACCAAACCCTTTTCCTTTTTGAGACCTCTGCCTGGGATGTGTCACTGGGCCTGTGAGCAACATCTGCTGCAACCTGATGGATGCTGAAGCTGGAGGTTTGGTGATGTCATCCTGAGCCCATTCCACACAAACAGCAAATGCTGGTGGTCATGTGTGGGACACCAGTCAGCCAAGGCAGCTTGATGCACTCTGAGTGCAGGTCAGGCATCCCTGCCATCTCTGGTGTCCATTCTTCCTCCTGCCTGCCTAGTTAGCTTCCATTTTTTCCTTAATAATGTTCTTAGGAGCACTTTGTCCCAGCCCCAAGCTCAGCCCATTTGCTGGCAGCCCTTGATGTGGGCAATGGTTTGGAAAGCTGCTGCTAAATTGTGAGACTAAAATAAACAGTCAACAGAAGTGCAAGGACCATGTGGGGCCAAGAACCTTTATATTTTGTGGATTTTTCCTACAGCACAGCTTTCTGTGCTGATGCAAGCCAAACCCTAACTTCAAAAGACCCTTTGTTTAATCAACTGATTTCTCTTCTTTATTTTATTATTGGTTTACACTTTTACGGATGTTGTTTTGCATTACTTTTGTCGAGCCAGTGTTTCTTCCCCTACAGCTAGAACAGTCGAGTGATGTTTGAAATTTATAATGCTCTTTGATTAATATTAAATGTGGAGAACAAATACATTTGGAAGGTCTTTATCTTCTGATAGACTTGGTTGTTTGAGTTGCTGAGGCTGGGGCCTATGACAGCTCCCTGGGGATGTGTGGGGTGTCTTCCTTGTTTTCCAAGCCTCATTATCATTGAGCAGATGTTCTCAAGTTTCCTCAGTATTCCTTTTTTTGTTACATCTCTAATACTTTAGGTGTTTCTCGGTTCTCTAATATCTTACACTTATGTTTCTTTTTGTAGTTTCTGCTTTTACTTTTAAAATGAAAGGGTTTATAATTTTTAAGGTTCCATCCACTGTTGTCTTTCATGCAACAGGATAATGACTTCTGATATATAAGGGAGCCTAAGTTTGCTTTATGTGCAGTATTGTATCAGGCAAAATTTCTCCTCAAACAGAAAACAGATATCTATAACAGCTCTGCTTTATTGCATTGGGAATTAATTTCATATTCCATTTTAAATTAATTTCATATTTTTTTGGGAATGATAAATGTTAGGAGAAAAAGGTATTTTTGTGAGTGAAAGAAAGATTAAGTATGTATGAAAAGAAATGTAATACTTGTGCAAGATTCTGACATCTGTTATTTTCTGACCAGAAATCACTTCCTTCTGCTTACAAATTGAAGGCAACCAGTGGTATTACGTGTTTCTGCTATCTTTCCTTCTTTCACTTCTGATATTTCTCAGCATTCTTGCCCAACTGTTTGCTCAGTGAGATAAGAAAAGTACTATAGCTGTGAGTAAATATTCCAGGCTTTCAGGAAATCCTGAAGAGTTGTTGCAGAATGACACAATGGGGGATTTGGGAGCAGAGCACAGTTCTGCCAGCATTGACCAGGGTCAGAGGTTATCAGAGATGAAGGAGAGGATGCTCAGCAGTGATAAATGTGAGTGCTTTTTGTATTTCAACTTTAGAGTCAGAGACATTGGCTGTGGTGATTCTGTGGTGGGGCTGACCTTGGACAAGTTTGTGTGATATTTTGTTTATACCCTTGTCCAAGGCAGGTGGGTGGGTCCATGTGTTACTGGATTATGACTTCCTTAAAATGTATAAACAATTAAAACCAATCAAAACTGAAGATTGATATAAAACCTAGGTGTGCTGGAGGGGTTGGGGAAGAGAAAACCTCCCTGTGCCATGGGGAAGAGCAAAGACTGAAAGCTGGTAATGCTACCACTCATTGTTTCATGTAATACCCAGTATTGTACACAAATTGGTGGAGCTTTCACTAGGGCTCAGAAAGTGAGCAGTATTATCTGTCACAGCAAATCTTCTCTTGTCATTGCTCACCTCTGCAAGTTACTTGTAAAGAAAAGAGCCTTCTTTTAGCCTCTAGTATAGTTACATAGACAAATCAGTGCTTAGGTCCTTCCCTTTGCTGCAGCCTCCTGCAATTGTCTCTGTGAAGTTTTCATATTGGATGCCCTCTCCAGAGGCTTAAAATGAACTGCAGAACAAAATAAAACCTGAGCTTATGCTGTATGTATTTTTTATGACTACAGCTTATCTTACCAGACACCGGAAAGAAACTCTGGCTGATGTTTCCTAGCAGGAAGGACGAGATGTTGTTTCTTCAGGCCTTGATGGATGCCATCAATGTGGCACATGCGTTTCACCCAAACATGACCTTGCTTAAGAGCAAAGCAGTTTCTGAGCTCGGTTTTAAGTGTGGCCTAGCAGCAGCCTGATTGCTGGCTGGCAGCTGAGAGTGGAGGGAAGGGCTGTTGTGTCGGGGCTGACGGCGCCGTGGCCGCTCGGCTTTGACGGTAATTGGGTCAGGCAGATGTCTCCGACAGCTGTGGCTAATGGCCTGCCATGCTGGGCAGGGACCAGACCTCCAAACTCTTTCTGCTCCACAGCAAATGCTTGGGTTTGCGTGCATGGAAAAAGAAAACTTGTTCCTCATTTAGCTTTATTATTGAATTCTGCCCTCACTACTAAATCAACAAATTGCTGGTGGTTTACACTTGGAAGTTGGCCTTTTCTTTGTAAGGTTGGTTCTTTTCCTTTGTTGTGGGTTTTTTTATGCGTGTTTTTTTCTTCTATTTTGTTTGTTGCAAATGGCTATTTAAATTATTGATAAGATCTTAAACCTGAGCTAATTTACTTCAATTTATCCAATAGACAAAACTATTTATAATTAACGGAGAAGCAGAGGTCACTTCGGTGTGTAATAACTGCCAAGCCAAATGAATAACAATTATGCAGTTTTTTATCCTAAGCTAAAAATTATGCAGGGACTACCTTCTGAATAGCCTTGAAATGATTAGCAAGAGGTTCAGGTGCTAGGCTGTTGGGAAAGAGGAAAAAAATCCTTGGCGGGGGGTCTCAAAACCTGTGCAATTTTTTGGCTGATTAGACTGGCTATGTTGGCACTATAAACAAACGATCTTTTAAAATAAACCTTATCTTTAAATCATAGTGACAGCAGAAGCTATTGTGAGAACATGACCATACATAATTGAAAAGGACAAAGGGTGAGGGTTTTACATAAAAAGAATAGGATTTGAGTGTGGCTTGCTTCATCTGTCAGTGTTTGCTGGGCAGTTCCTAGGGCTGTTGATGTTCTTGGTTCAGGAGACTACTGTGATCAGTCACATAACCTTTAGTTTTTCTGAACATTAAGACAGGGAGAAAATGTCCCTAAAATGTCCCCACCACCTTGCTTTGGGTTCCTCTGGGGCTTGCATGCTATTTGAGGAATCAAGAAATGAAGGAATGGCTTTGCTCATACGCTGGCTGGGTAACGCGCTTTTGTTTGCACTGCATATTTTATTAGTGTGAAGGAAGGAGCGGTTAAAAGAAAAAAAATTAATGTAGGCTGCAATACTGAATTATTGCACCAAAGCTGGAATGGGTGTAAAAAGTAGCAACAATTGCATAATGGAACAATAAAAAAAGCTTCTTTCTTTTTCTTGCAGGACATAATACCAGTTCACAACACTGTATAATTAGATTGCCACATCGCCCCTTGTAAAACCAGGAAGAAAAGAAACGTAGGGCTGCATTAAAACGCCTTTCATTTTCTAATGCCTTTAGAGAGCTATTGGACGTAGAGGACTCACTCTGGAAAAAGCTCTAGTGAGCTATTAGGTTTTTAACTATTTTATAGGGTTTTTTTATTGTTGCCAGGCCTAGTTTTTCACTACAATGACTTTGTCCTCTCTCCCCTTTCCAGCCTGTCGTACATTTATCAATCTTACAGATAACATTCACTATAAAGATAAGTCCAGGCTCTTATGAAGCATTGTGTCCTGCTGACAAATCTTTCCCTCCCTCCAGCTTTTTTTCAGTGAGTCTCACATGGCTTCTTTTATCTGATGATCTTCTGATACAAATTTCTTGTGTCAGCTCCAGATCTCACAGACAACAGGAACAAAACCCTGTCATGCAAGAAGTGGACACCATCACCTCTGGGCCAGGTTTTAGTGGAACACAGCAGTGGAGAGCAGAGACTTCTAGGTCAGAAGATGACCTTTCCTTAACAGTTAACCATGAGCAAAGCCCATTCTTTATTTTTCCCTATTAATGAATATAAATGGTTTCATAAAGACTGTAAAGCTAAAATGTAAGTGGTCAGAAAGGAAGCCCTGAATGTTGAAAAACAGCTTCATTTTCTCAGTGAAGCTGATGAAATTTACTCATAAAAACCCCAGCTTTTTCCAAGGACAAATTGATGCAAAAATCACTATATTGCCACAGGTTGATTAGAATTGTGTCTTTTCAAAGAAAAATAGCATTGCTTATTAGTGGACCTGCCAAATTTTGTCCTGACTCAAATGTCTTAAAATCTGTGGAAATGTCAGAGTTCAGAGTTGCTATAAACATGCACAGCTGACAGTGATAAGTTGTGTGCAGCCCTAACCGGGAATTTTAAAATGATGCATAGGGAGTGCAATTGAATGAAATCTTGCAAGCTGATACCAGCAAGAAAAATGTTTCTGCTTAATGCAGTTGGGAAAAAAAATAAAGTTGTGTCTTCCTTGTGTTTATTGTTTTTATGGTTGTGGGAGATGTAGTGGTAGTGGGATCCTAGCTGGGACTTAAGGATTGGTCATGAATGTCACCATGCACGAGCTCTTCAGGGCTTCCCAGGCAGCTTGGGAGTGCAGTACCACCAGCACACTGAGCAGTAGACAGGATGCTGACCCAGTCAGAGAATGTCTCCTAACATGTCCTGGCTCCCCTCTTCCATGTTTAATCGGCTGTGACTGGTCTCCAGAGCAGTGCTCTTGGATCCACGATAAACTAATTCATGTGGCAGTGGAGAGAACAGGACAAGCCTGTCTGATTTCTTTCTTATCCATCCATCCTGAGCACTGGCCCTTGGGAGCAGAAATGGGATTTTCTTCCAAGCCATTGCAGTGACTTCTGGGGCCAAGGCTGAGTTGTCACCTCTGCCAAATCCCAAGAAATGTTTCTGTGACTTCTACTTGGTCTTAATAGCAAAGTCCACAACATTGCTTTGGCACTACTGAACACCGCAGCTGAGCATTTCAGTTTATATCTGTGTTTTGAATTGGAGATTGAGAAGGATATGCTTTTTGCTTGCTAGGTTGAATTTCCTACATGAGCTACAGGGCTTTTAGCAGGTTAAGTATGTTGAGCTGACAAAGTAAGTCTGGACCACACTGTTCCAGAGACAAGACATTTCCAGCTGGCCTAGGCTGACATGATCTGTATATTTAATTAATTCTAATACCACAAATGTCTCACAAGACAGCATGAGGCACTTCTATTAGACTTAATCGTGCACAGGCACTACACATGTATGAGTGTACATGAATGTATGACATATTTTTTATATATTGATAAGTGTAATATATCTATGCCTTTCACTTCTACTATTGTTAAACAATATTTAACCCAGTGTGTGGACTCTTGCTGCGAGCAGCAGAGCAGTTGAGCAGAGTGTTTGTAAGCATCTAGAAGATAACAATAAGAAAAATTATTAGCAAGAAGTCATGTCGAGCCTATTTAATTTTCATTTATAACAGCAACAAACCTTGTGGGTAGCGAGCCAGTTTCACATATCATTACCATAAGCAAATATTTAGTGGATAAGTTCAAATACAAGTGGAAAATTTTATTCTAACATTAGAATTTATTCTGCATGTGTAGCCTGCTCTGCACAGAGGGGATAGGATGAGCAAAGAGGCAAAGGACAGGATTTATGCACAAAAAAATCTTGTGAACAAAACCTGGACAAACATGGTCGTAGAATAGAGTAGAATATTTCACAGGGAGGGGACCTTCCAAATGAAAATTTTCATGTGGCTAGGACTAGAAAGGTTAGATATCAATTGAAATAAGGACAAATCAGTCTGGGTAAGAAAGGAAAAAGGAAAAACTCAAACAATCAGCAAACCAGAAGAGCCAAAGCTGTTGGACATCTGAGGGGTTTGCCCAGGCAGTGGGGACTGTTGCTGCAGACAGGTAAAGAAGACACCTGATCTTCTCCATGGCTAAAAATAATGCCATTTCCCAGTGGGGGGCTGGGGTCTAGCTCCTTTTCTTTGTCCTGTTACATCTCCCTTTCAGAAGACAAGGCCATCAAGGTCCCAGAGTGACCAAACAGTGACTGATGAGTGGCAGTCAGGGCTCGGCAGTGCGGTGGTTGGGAGGTGTGGGAATGGCCCCGGCTGCCTGCAGGTTCCAGCAGGAGAGGGGATGCTCTGAGAGGCAGTGGAAGGACTGCAAAAATGCCTGGGAATGGAGCCAGCATTTCTATAATGGCACTTGACACAAGAGCAAACACCAGAGAAAATCCAATGAAACTTTAAAGTGAAATGTCTCTTAATTGTTCGGCGGTCACAACCTCTCTCCATCAAACCCCTGCATAACGAGTTTCCCTTCAGCCCTACTTGGCCTTGTCTTTCCAAGCTAAAAATCTGAGCTTTCAAGCATGAGTGACAAAATTGTCAGTATTGTCTAGATTTGTGCAAAAGGACATGCTTTTCTGCATACAGCAGCTCCTATAAAGAGGAACTTACCCAAGTTTGGGTCAATTTTTCACTATGAAGCCATTGCAGCAGAATGGGAAATGGTTTCAGGAAAGCAGATTAGAGAAGAGACATCAAGATGTTAATTATTACAGTCTTTCTGCACTAAATCACATAAGTTTACCCAGACCATAAAGCCTAGTGCTGCTGGGTGATCAGCTTCCAGAAACAACCAAAGATGACTTTTTTATTTATGTTTGATGTTTCTTGCTAATTTAAATGTCACAGCTCATATCTATGTCTCTGTTACCTCAAGGGTAGGCTACTCAAGTGTGAACTATAATAGTGCTGTATCTTAAACACACTTGAAAAGGTACTTCAATGTGGAATGCCTCTGTTTACATTAAAATGATATATTATTATTTATTATTTATATTGCAGTAATATCCAGCTGCTTCAGCCATCTATTAGGAAGCCTTTATGGTCAGGGCAAAGCAGACCATAAAGTAATGTCCCTACCCTTTCTAACTTTCATTTATAAGTAAATCCAGCCATGAATACATCAGCATATTTTCACAGAAACCAGATATATATTTTGCAGTGTTAAGGTGTCAATTAGTCATACAGCTGCCAATGGACTGAGATTTTACTACACAACAGTCTCCATCTTCCTTCTTGGGGCTACTCAGGTCAATGAAACAAAGAGAAATTGAAAGAATATTTGGTTTTTGAATTTGCCTTATTTGGTGCAAATAACAACTATTTGATAATAGGTAAGCCACCTTGTCAATATCCTATGAGACACTGGGGACATCACTGATGGAGGAGGATCATTTGAGTCTTATCTCTCTCCCTCTCTCTTTCTCTCTTTGTTTCCTGGAACTGAAAGTAGCCCACACCACACGGAAACCTTTTAGATCTATTTACTGAGAGGTTTGGGGTTTTTTTCTGCCACACATGTACAGGCTGATTGGCTTTGACAGTGCCTTGTCTGATGAGAAAGGCCCTCTGCTAATAAGCTAATATTCTTAGTTGCACTCATAAATGATCCTAACAGGCATTTCAGCTGTTACCAATGCATCCCTGATCCATATGTTTAATTGCACTCAGAAATGCTGCAGGGACAGGGAAGGTTTGCTATTCCTGTCAGGGAGCAGGTATGGCTGTTAACATGTTGTTGCCCTTTTCCATTCTTCTACACATCTTTTGCTAGATGAGCTGTGCTCATCTTCTGTCTTGTGTCACGGAAGAAAGAAACCATAGAACTGCATGTGAAAAGATGTTTTATCTGCTTTGTCTTGAACTAATGTCACATTTCTGGGTACCTGGTGGAAGGAAGACAGGTTCTTTGACATCAGTGTTCCCACATGAGAGGATGTGATGCCCCAGTTCAGATAACCTACAAGATGGTAAATATTCATTTTTTTCACTCTGTAGTGATAACTGATTGTTATTGGCATGGTGAAAAATAAAGTCTTCACAGGCCTTTCTTAAAAATATCTTTGAAATGGGAATAAGGCTTTTAATAATGATTGTTATAATGATGTCATGATGGGGAGACACCTTTGCAGATAATGTCAGAGGAATATTTAGTTGTCACCAGTGCATAGTGTAGCCTAATTATTCTGTGATGTAATAGCTTACAGATTGCTTATCCGGCAGGAACAAGCACCTTTCCCTAACTGCATTTGTGGATTTCTTGGTGGAAATAGTCTGTAACAGAAAGACATTAGTAGCTTAATTGAAATTAAAAGGAATAATAAGAAATCCCCAGCTGATATTTTCTTCAGAAAGGCAAACT
Source organism: Onychostruthus taczanowskii (assembly GCF_017590055.1). Taxonomy (NCBI): domain Eukaryota; kingdom Metazoa; phylum Chordata; class Aves; order Passeriformes; family Passeridae; genus Onychostruthus; species Onychostruthus taczanowskii. The sequence goes on from NW_024498573.1 coordinate 10,023,514, forward strand.
TGAGTGAGTAAGCAATTGGAATAAGTAACTCATGAGAGGGGCTGTGCCACAGATGGAAACCTGCCAGTGGCAACCCTGCCCTGTATGAAAAACCTTTGTACACAAAGTATATATGTATGTATATATATATATGTGCTTACCTTCTCTGTGGAGATGTAGGAAACTCAAAAGGGAAGGAGGAGTGAGGTTAATTATGAGCTTAGAAACTTGCAGCTGAGTTGGTGCTAGAAGGCAAAAACTCATCAGCCAAGAATGTCTAATGAAGAGAAAGATTCTGGCCTGGTGTTTGATCACAGAGTGATTATGAACCACTAAAACAGTATGGCTGTATAAAAACCCAATGTACTGTAAGATTAAACAGCTGAATTATTTTCTCCATTTATACGGAAGCATTAATGTCTGAATACAGCACCAATCCCTTATAGTCAAAAGAGATGGATCAAGTTGCAAAATATGTAAAGCAAAGTGTAGAGAGTTTGATAATTATGTGTGAGAAAGTATCATAAAGGATGAAACTCAATAAGCCAAACCATAGCTTAGTTGTCCCACCAAAATCAAAACTTTGAAGGTTTCTCTAGACAGAGAGCGAGAACAAGGGAGGAACTTCTTAACCCAAAAGGTGATACTGTGGCAATAGCAAATGAGTATAGATGAGATAATAGGAGCTGGGAGCAGCGTGGTTCTGGGAAGACCTTGCAGGACAAAAGAGAAAAGGCATTTAAGATGGTGTTTGACCCGAGTGATGCAGTTATTGGTTTCTTGGGGGACAAAGTGACCGTTTGGAAGGACAGTCCTTCCAGTCTTCTGTTTCTAACTTCTTTTCCTCTTACACTTGATCAAGTAATAAGTACCTTCACTTATTATTTGGATGACTTTGTCACTATTTGCAAAGTAATTTAATTCAGATAGCTATTCAACAGCCACAAAAATATTCATGAATCCTGATTGTTTTGTAGATTTTAGTGCCATAATCAGTCAAAGAAGTTGTGTTATACCTTGGTGACTAGGCAGTAAAACACTAGCTCTGCGCTCCATATAAAGTGACAGAGATTTTAATTGCACGCTTGAAAGGTCTGAGGTTGTTTCTGAATGAATGAATGAATCTATTAGTGCCATTGTCTTTGACTATAAATGCTCCAGCATAATGACAAGGCAAAGCTATTACTTTGCTTTGCACGGAGCACTCCCACTCCCATGTGGCTCAAATTGTTTTGTCAGTGGTCAACACTGCATCGAAATAGTGATCTCAAAAAGCAAAGTGGACAACTAATGTAAAGTCCCACCGAAACCTCCAAAACTTAAATGTTTTTCAATTTATTAGATGGAGAAACCTTCACCTTATTCACATCTCAAGCCCTGGCTACAGAGCATGCAACTTGCCTGGCTTCAATGCAAAGCCTTATTTATGCTGGTAAATTTGTTATACTAGTGTCATTGTTCAACTTAAAACCACTTTCTCTTCTGAAAAATAAGGAATATGTTTTATTTGGCTATATCTAGTACAATATCTTTGCAAAAGGCAGTCTCTAATACCCAAAATACTAATGGAGAAAACCACTGGGAAGAGTTTTGTATCAAAACCAGAATTGTGTGCTTTACTACTGACAAAATATTATGTTGCCTGCTGGCTGCATGATTCTGAATCTTGCCTTAGCATCCAGAGTCTTTTAAGACATTTCTCTACTGGTACAAAACCCTGTGATACATGGAAACCCTGGCTGTGGGTGTTTCTTTGTCTGCTGGAGAGCTTTGCCAAAATAGCTACAATAAACAAGAGTTTATCTTTACTGCTAAAAAAAGTCCATTTATCATCTTACTAATGAATTTTGAGTAGAAAATACGTATGAATGATGCCACAGAAAAATCACTGTGAAGATTGGATATATTAATTGCAGTGCTTTGACTAACTCGAGTTTATTTGTGGAAAAACTGAAGTGGCTTTCTCTTGCTGGAGTCTGTGTTCTGAATATTTTTAGGCTAAAAAGACACATTCTTTTTGTTCAGACATGACAAGCTCCTGCTGTTGTCTTCCTTAATGTCAACCAAAGAGTGCTTTGGGCACAGTTATTATTTATATCAATTCTGCAGATTGTCTCTTGCTGGGGTACTGGATGTTCAGTGGGAATTACATTGATGCAAAATGCTGTGCTTATAAGTTATGCTTCATGGGAATGTTTATAGAGCCAGGAGTTGTGTCCCAGTATGGGTGAGGGGTCTGCAGACTGGGTGAAATTACCCCAGGGTCATGGGCATTGAAAAATGGGCAGAATTATTTCATCAAAGGTTAGTCCCCACTGTCCTGCATCAGGTCTGGATTCCTGCTGCTGAATCCAAGGTTTTCCTCCTCTTTGTGCCAGACTCCATAAGACACAATAAAATATCTCTATATGTCAATACAAAACTCAGGAAGTGATTATCACAGACCATAGGAAGAGTGGAAAATAATAGTAAAAAGAAGATATATAAGGACATATAATAATTTGCATGAAAAATCCCACAGCTGAGAATAATAGATGGGGGAAGGAGGGAGGGAGAGATTTCCATTTAATAAGGATCTGTCTGGGTCAAAGGGACAGACAAAAATTTGGAATTAATCCTGGGCCTCTCTGAGTAGTTATCTGCATATTTAGGAGCATAAAATCCATAGATCCTGCTCCCATTACTCAGATTTGTGGGTTTTCTGCTCTCATTGCTGCCTTGGAACATATATATGCTGAGCAATAGAAAGCCTGAAGTTACATCTTTCATTCCTAACTGCACAAAAGCAGGAAGAATAAATGATTGAAATACAGCATTAGGGAACAAAATCTTCCTCCTCCCTCGTTTTCTTCCTCCATGACACAAGCTAATGGCATGTCCACAGAATTATTATATAGAGCAATATAATCTATGAAAGAAAACCTGAGCATCACTTCTCTACTCTGTGACGCTGGGAAGTGATATCCCTGTGGCACAAAATTGCTGTACCTGGGCTTGGAATCAGATTCAAAATGTGTGATGATGTCTTATCTAATAGGATAAATTAACTCTTGCAAAAGAAAGCACCATGCTATTTGTTGAGGGTGTCAATAAATTTCCACCTATGTTTCCTCCTGTGAGCAGAAAGGAGACAACAAGAGAGCTAACAAATGATCCCTCTCCTCCAATGCCTTTAACATCACTATAATGATGGGAGAACAATGGCAACTTCTATCACCATCATGAAACGAGAAATTTACTGTCACATTTCTCGTGGGACCTAATTTAAAGCAGTGTTCTTAGAGAAACTCAGGTCAAGAGTAAAGAAAAAAGTTGATGGAGATCTGGTTTGACAGCTGGAATATCACAGAGCATACCAGGTTAAACATGGAGGGAGTTATGGAAAAGGACTTCTTGCAGGGAATATGCCTGACTAAGAATAGCAGAGCTTTTCTGCTTCTTGGTAGATAACTTCCCTTACAAATGCATGCTGGAAATGCAGACAGTTTTGCAAAAAATGTTTTCATTGATCTGCTCCTTTTGTAGCGGTCCTGGGCCATGAGTCTTTCCAGGTTTTTAGGAAAAAGTCCAGGATTTTGCACTCGGGTCAGCGATGTGGCTGTACCGCTTTGAAGAAAATGTAGTCTGAAGGCAGAGCATCCTTCCATCTGTTGGTGCTCATCTCTCACAAGGGTTTCTTGCCTCTTGCTCATTGATGGATGCTGTAATTTACAAGAATTAAGCCATAATCTTTCTGGCTGGGGGTGTGTGACTTCAGACACCCAGCAATGGGTATTTAATCCATCTTCTTGACTTGGACTTCAAAGTTTAAGAAATTGTCTAAATTAAGAAGAAATTGGCACCTTCCCTTTAGGTTTTTGTGCACTGTGTAACATGGCTTCCACATGTGTTCTAGGACTAAATTTAGTCAAGGATTTGTCAGAAGCACAGCTAAATTTATTTTCCTAACTTTTCAGAAAGGAAAGCGTTAGGAATGTAATTAGTAATTCGTGGAAATAAACGCTGTACAAAATATTAAGTGTATAAAATAAACTGTGGAGCAGGGGGGAAGAATCCCTTTTTCCTTCAGGTTGAGAATTCTTGGCCAGATGACCCACGGCAGATGGATATCACGGCATTTGCATCCAAAGAGGACTCCAGCTGCACCAAGGATGAGCATTCAACAGCACCTACGCCCAAAGACGCCAGGTGCTGATGGCCCAGAGGAGATGCCTATCTGAGCGGGGGATGGCCAGGATCATCATCACCCTGAATCCGAATGCCAGATTCCGGGAACCAGGGAAGTGAATCGTTGAAAAGAAAATCCTCTTTAGCTTTAGTCAATATTCTTAACTTCAGAGAGGCAAACAGGGATCCTTTAGCTGTCAGTTCCTCGTAATTTGTTTTAAAATTTTGCAAAGGTCATGTAAGAGAAGGAGTGGGGGGTACCTGCAGGGAAATGTCTCTTTTTTACAGTAAAAGCAGGAACTCACAGCTAAGGCTATTTTTGTGGATTTTTCTAACAGAATAGGGGTTTAAAACTGCTTTTATATTCTTGATTTTTTTTTTTTATATTGCTGAAGGTAGCAGACCACTTTAGCAATATTAAAAAAAATGCCCCAGAGGGTCTTTGAATTAAATGCTCCTTTTGCTTTAAATGGTTTGAGACTTTGAAATAAAGAATGGTGAGGCCTCCTATATTTGAAGGCTTTGCTGTTTGAAGCATCACTTTTGTTTTATCACCCAAAATGTCCTCTGGGATTTTGAGAACACTTTTACAAAGTAGGAGTCCAAAAGTCACCTGTTTATGGCAAAGCTGCTCTTCAGAGTAGGGGAATAAGTGAAACTAAAGCCATTCACCTCAAATAAAGTAAAAATAGACACAAATATTATTAAGCTTTAATAAACGATGAAAGGTTGCCAGGCTGGAGAGGAGGAGACCAGAGGGTAAAGAAGAGAATGGGGATGACAAGTAATAGAACAAGAGGAATGCTCTCAGATTGTGCCAGGGAAGGTTTAGGTTGGCTGTTAGGAAGAATTTCTTCAGGGAAAGGGTTTTCAAGCACTAGAACAGACCACCCAGGGCAATGGCTGAATCACCATTCCTAGAGGTATTTAAGAGATGTGTATATGTGGTACTTGGGGACATCAAGTACCAATGCCATCATACTTGACAGTGCTGGGTTAATGGTTCGACTTGATGATCTCAGAGGGCTTTTCCAGCTGAAATGATTCTGTGATTTTATGATGATTAAATAGCAGGATCTCATCCTGTGGGATGATCCTCCAGTTATTGATAGTGTCCATTTTACAGGCAAACAGTGTCAGCTATGCAGGATGAGCCACCTCCTGCTCCCATCTTCAGAGGTGCTGCCCCAAGGTGAAAATAAAGGTCAGGAACATCAGAGGCATTGTCACTCTGTAATCAGGAATGACTGACTGTAATTGACCCAAATACAGAAAAATACCTCAGACAAAGCTGATAGGGATCACTTGGTCATTACAACACAAACCACTGCCAAGCCTTTTAGCAGCAGTAATGTAAAAAGCAAACAATATTCTGTTAAAAAGAAAGGTCAGAACAGCACTATAAAATAATTGGAAATTGAGCACGCTGCTTGTGAAGATTTGCAGTCATCATTTTTCTAAGAGAAACTGTGTAAAGGTGGTGCCAAACCTCAAGCTTTCTGTGTATTACATGCCACTGAGAAACATTTTTGTGTGGCATATTTACTTAGAAATATCAATTTTCATGGGTTCTAATCAACAAATTCAGGAGCTAATTCATGCTGCTGAGTTTTCCCAGACCCTGGCCATATTGTGTTTTCTCTAAACAAACCCATGCTCAAGAGCAATCACAAGCTGGTAAAGCTAAAAGCAGTGTTTCTACAGCACAACACTGTTATGCTGTCTTTATTTTTGCAATTTAAGAGGAGAAGCAAGAGCTGCTGGCCCAAATTTTCTCTTGCTGAAGTGGGACAACAGGAGATGGTTCTGCTCTATGGAGCAATAGCCAAAGGCAGGGTAGAGGGAGATGTTCTCAGCCAAGCTTCATCACTACTCTACAGGTCTTTGCTTGCAGTTCAGGCAGAGGACATTTGCTTTGGCATGCACGGTTTAAAAATAGTTCATTTGATTCACATTGGGAGAGGGGCATCCAAATCCAGGGACACAGAATAACCCTGCAAATGTCTTCTCCTAAAGCATCCTTTCTCAGGTCACCAGGAGTCCTTCCCTTTGACCTCCTCTGTGGGCTCTGCTCTTACATCTTATTGTATATAAAGTGCATTTTTCACATAAAGAAACCCATGTTGTAAAATGAAAGTATATTTTTCCAAAAAGACATTTTTGGCACCCTGACAAAGGTCATCTACACATGCCAGCTCTTCTTTTAAAACCTCAAATTCTCTGGTGCGGTAATGATGTTGAAATATGTTTTCATGCTCCAGAAACTTGTTTATTGGATATTTCAGTTTGGCTGCTACAGAATGAAAAAGATTATCTTCAAATTGGTTTAAGGTCTTAGAAAAAGTCTCCTTCAATATACAGGTTTGTAAATGTGGTGGGTTTGGGAATTTTCAGGCTTTTAGTCTGTGAATGTGAATTTTCAAAATCTGGATTACTGGAGTAATATATAAATGGGTTAAAAAAAATAAAATGAGATTTTCTGAAGAAGAATGTAATCCACAGCAATTATTCAAAATTTATCATTAGAAGAGAAAAATAATCCTGTTTTTTTGTTATAACTGCAATGTAAAAGGAAAGGTTACACCCAAAATGGACACTTGGCTTTGCAGTTCTGACTTAAGGCTTCTGGGAGACTCAGTCCCAGTAGCTGACCTCATGCCTTACTACCATGCAGAACAACTGCTGGATTGAATGCATGCCAGGGAGTGCGGTAATTCTAATGTGCCAATCGCCCTATGAAAAGCCAAATTAAAATGTACCAACTAATAAGACCTAATTTCATCATCCTTTAGCACTAGAGATGAATGAGCAATGTAATTAGACGAACACTGTCAGCGGGCTTCAGAGAATTGTTTTTAAGAAAAGCTAACAGAACCTGACTAAGGAAACAATTGGATTTATGGGAGTTGGGATGTAGATTAGATAGCATTTTTGGTGAAATGACAACTGATAATCAGTGGGGTCCCATGAGGGATCAGATGCAGAAGGGCTTGAAAGGAAGATTAGATTAGATATTGAGAAGAAATTCTTTACTATAAGAGTGGTGAGGCCCTGGAACAGAGAAGCTGTGGTTTCCTCATCCCTGGAAGTGTTCAAGGCCAGGTTAGATGGGTTTGGAGCGATCTGGTCTAGTGGAAGGTGTCCTTGTCCATGGCAGGAGGATTGGGACTGGATGATCTTCAAGGTCCCTCTCAATCCAAACCATTCTGTGGCTCCATGAAGATGTTCAGCACTGTGCATCTGCTTTATGGAAAACACAGAGATCTGACCTTACTGCTGTCTCTTCTTGAGAAGCACCTGCATCATTAGATGAAATTTTACAGTAGTTTTCATACCCTGATCACTTAAGAATAAATTTAACCTTGAAATTAGAAATATGTAGTTCTGTTCAAGGATCTGTTAGCTCAGGTATATCATGTTGACCTAGTCCTTCAGGACTTTTGCCACCTGCCTGGTACATGTGTGCAACAGCTCTTCCCCGCAAAAATCTTTGCAAATTAACTTAATTAGCAAATGACCTACCATGAAAGAACAATGTTATTTCACATCCAAGGAGTTTCACTGACAGGTCTCAAGGTTCTGGAACATTTTTATCTACAAATCAATAGCCAGGCTCCCCAACACTTGTTCTATCAGATGATCCAAGCTGTGATAGCACAGCAATCAGTCACAGCCACAAGAGTACAATACTGGCTTATAATGACACGAGTGTTATCGGAGATTTGCAGGACCTGATCAATTGAACAAGACAATAGATGGCAATCAATAGTTTTCTATCATTATAGCAACCCCATTCATACTGCTGGAGTAAGAGGTTTGTCAGAACTTAATTTCATACAATTTTTTCTGTGATTTTATCCACTCAGGTGTTTGAACTCAAACTCAATTTACCAGATTTATGATTTGAAGCTGGCTTTGCTTACATTGAGATAGCTGAGTGATTTGTTTTGGTAACTACTTTTTACTGAAAATTGTTTCTCTGCATATCCAAAAAAAAGGAGGGCTAATAAGTAGTTGCGTTAATAGAATGGTTTAGATTGGAAGGGACCTTAAAGATCATCTGGTTTCAACTCCTCTGCCATGGACACCTTTCACTAGACCAGGTTGTTCCAAGCACCATCCAACCTGGCCTTGGACAACACATGGGGAGAATTGCAGAGGGGGTAACACTGCCTGAGGGCCACAACTGCTGTCATCTCTATCGGAAAACAGGGCAAGGTGGCCCATGTTCCATAAAATTGCAACCACCTCTCTTGCTGCTCCATTTGTCTTGCTCCATCTGCTGGTGTCCTTGGCTCAGTGTTGGAGTACAAAGCTTAAAACCTTGAATTCTGGCATTTATTTTATGACTACTCCTGTGCAAGTAGAGCATGACATGGAAGTCTTCTCAGTCAATATTTTTCAAAAATAGAAGCCAAAATCTGTCTCCTGTAGCCAGACTCTTAAATGGAATATCTGATTTTCTCAATGCTAAGACCCAGCTTGCTCCTATTAATCTTATCTCCATAGTCTTGAAACCAACTATTTATTATATGAATGAGACATTTAAGAGCTTAACTTTTGGATTGTTTTTCCATCAGCCCAGTTGTTTTTATGCTTGTGTTTTTAAATCTGGTGTTGTGGTCATGGTGAGTGTCTGGTTGGCAGACCCAGCCCATCTGCAGCAAGCACATGCAGTTTCACCCTGGCTGGTCAGCTCTGAGGTCACTCCAACTCTTCTTACAGGTACTGGGTTGAGCAAGATGCTGTTGTTTTCCCCCCCAGCTCAAAATAGTGAGCACTGCCTTGGAGTGAGGCTTTGACAGCAGCTCTGCCGGGACCAGCTTCTCCATTAAATTTAGGGCAAGGTGCTTTGATTTGATTTGATTTAATTTAATTAAGAGGAGGTAAAAACACTCTTGTGCCTTGGAATTGCTCTGTGCCTTTGCTTGGTGTTGGCTTGTTAGCTGAGCTCTTTTAACATGACCACTGGCCCAAAGTAACCCAAAACTTTCATCTGAGAGAGCACCAGTGCTTGGGGCTTGCTGGCTGACAGAAATAACACACACCAGCAGAGGAGGCCCCAGGGTCAGCAGGCACCTGCAGGGCAGGACAGGACCCATAAGTTACATCAGCTCCAAAGAGGCTTTTTTGCTCAGCACACAAACCATCACCTGTGATGGGAGCTAAAGTTCATGGTTTGCTTATCAGACCAATGGAAAAAGGGGTTCTTATTACAGTGTCATATACCTGTCCTTTTTGTCAAAAAAATAACAGGGGCTTAGGATCAGGCTCCCACCTTTGTCTGTACGCCAAACTGCTGGCCATGAGGAAAGCTCAGTGAACTGCTTTCATTCATTTTTTGACTGGGTAAATAATTCAGTTTAATACTTGTGATCTCTTGCCACTGCTGCAGTTTGCTTATGCACACAGCCATCAATTTAATCACATATTACAGCTGGATTTGGGTATTTGGATTGCTGGCTGGTTATTATTTTTGGACTCACAGACAGGAGCATATCTCTTTATAAGTCCTTTATCATATTTCTAGAGAAACATCTCATTTGAATGTAATTAACTTAGTCACTACACAATTAGTTTATAGGATTTATTAATGCAACTATTAAAGCCAGCTAACAAGCTCTGGCAATCCCTGTGTGGATTTTAAACCCAATAGAGACAAGCATAATAATAAAAGGGAAACATTTTAATATTCTCCTGAGGGTGAAATCCAGGATTCCCTACTTGTTTTACACTGTCTTCAAATTAAAGTGCCTGCCAGCTGTTCCAACCCTGAGGTCTTCACTCAGTTTTTTTTTTTTTGGCTGCTTTAGGCAAAATCCTTGCCCTTTTTTACTTTTTGAAATTTTTGTTTGGTTGATTGGGATCTTTTGGTTGTTGTTGTGTTTGGGCATTTTTGTGGATATTTTCTATATCTATAAGGGGAGGTTTTTGAGAAAAACATTTCTGATTGGACTTTTAATGTGTTTAAGATGACATGATTAAGGAAAGAAAATTATTTGTGGAATTGCTTTTGACCCTGGATATTGCCTTAGCAGAGGCCTGTACACCTTGAAGGAAAATTAGGACGGTGATAATTTAATGAGTATGGACTCAGAGCATGAAAAAATTTTTATAATTCTACTGTTTTATTTGAAAGATTTGTTCTTCTATAGGTTTATGTATTCATAACAGTTTATATATATGTAGGATTGATTAAAAATATCAATAAATAATATAAATTTTAAAAAGCTAAATCAAACCCTAAAGCCAAAAGTTCTACATGCCACATTTTTTATTCATGAAGAAATTAGAAAATGGTGCTTTTTTAGTTCAAGATTCCTACTTGAGGTAAAATGACAAAGATGAGGTTTTCATTGCAAGGTTGTTGGATTTGGCTTTATGTAGATTCAGCTTATAAGAATTAAAGGACAATTTAACTGCACGCCTTGACTTGCCACTGTGGCTTTCATGGCAGAAAGAGATGTGAGTTTTTGCCCAGAATGAATAACCATGCCCTTGAGCAAAATATAAAATTGTGCAGCCACAGGTGTGTGCCATAAAGACTGTGTGGTCTGGCCCAGTGAATGGGTACCTGTTGCAGTAAGGTAGAAAAAATATAAAAGAAAGCCCTCATAAAATCAGGCCTGCTCTGTGACTAACACTTTGCAAGTTCCAATGTGAAAACAATCCTGGTATGAACAGTTCATTAACATAACAACCTATTCCTGGGTGAAAAACAACTAGCACCCACATAAACATTAAATCTATCCCATGAGAATCAGTGAAGAAAATATGCAAACAATTTAAGAATAGAGAGATTTGATGGACAAGTAAAATACCTTTTACTCACCAATAGAGTAATTGGCAAGAAAGCTGCTAACCAAATGGAGTCACACACAAAGGCTGTAAAACTGTATAAAAATGGGTTATGTGAATAAAGAATTTTTTCCTGCATGAAGAAAATGGAGCCTCTTGTGATTTATTCCAATAGGCACCTATGTGCAGGGGGACTGTGTCCACAGCTGCAGAGACCCCAGGCCTGTGGTCATCATCCCCCTGGACAGCACAGAGCTGCAGCCATGACTGGAGCAGATGAAATTGTAATTAAATCATGGGGTGTGTGATGCCTCTGCAAACAGCAGCGCTTTGGGAAGCCATGGCATGTGCTGCTTGTGTACACATTGAAGAGAATGGGTCTGAACCCAGAAAGGTCTGAGTGCTGTTCATCTCCTGCTGTCAAATTTTTAGATGAGGAATGGGGAGAGTGCAAAATGTAGAGTGAAGTTGTTTGCTACCAAGTGTGGAGTGTATTGATGGCCAGCTTGGACAGGGCTTCAGCTCTATTGGGAACTGTTCCTGCCCATAGCAGGGGGGTTTGTAAAGATGAGCTTTGAGATCCTTCCTACCCAAATCATTCTATGATTCTATATGTCTGATTATCCACTCAAAAAAATGCAGGTTTCCTGTTAGCCATGCTAAGATCATGCCCTTTTTAAGAGCCTGGCCACTCCAAACTCTCTGTTTCACGAAGACTGAGTTTCTTCTCTTGCTTGGAGCTTGCTCTGCCTTTGGACTTGAGTGAGAAATTAACCCTGGAGCCCATAGATGTTTCCAGGAGGCCCAGAGAGCAGAGGATATCAGCAGGGATTATTAATTTTATGGAGCTGTGCACCTTCTTTGAGGTTAGGAGCTGTCATTTCCCTGATTTTAGACATGTTTGCTCTCCTTCAAAGCCTCTTATGCAGATTTGTCATGTGAGAACAGGTGCTCCCAGCAGTGTTGGAGGTGCTTTGCCACGTGTCATGATTTGAGATTTCTGACTTTACTCCAGGTGACACATCAAATTGATTTAAATTTTCTGTTGAAAAATAGAAATTATTTTCAGAATAATTTTTTTTTCTCTTTTCTCTTTGCTGGATAGTTATTTTTGCGCAAATGATAGAGGAGAAAGCATTACTGGAAAAATAAGTTCTATCTTTGAATAGGAAAATGATATATGTTTACATAAATAAACATTGAGGGTAAGTAGGCCATTGTAGATTAATAAAGTGTTGTCTTTTCCCTCCATTCCCAAGTTAGAGCCTGTTTTGTTCTGTTCCCGGGTCACATCTCACAGCAACCATTTTGGGGGATACACCTTTCATGGGGGCACTGGCACTGTGCCAGGGTCAATCCATGACACCATTATTTAGGAATTTCAGGTTCTGAATAAGCATACATTGAAAAAATGACTAAAGTTTTAAGCATTAAACATAAATAACAATAATTCAATTTTCGTAAGCCCAGGTCATTCTGTGTTTTAAAGCTTCAGGTTTAACTATAAAGGCTGGAAATTTAGCTGTGCTGAACTTAAAAGCAGCTTTGTCATTACTTCCATGTGGCCAGAATTTCACCCTGAGAAAAGCTGCTGCAAACGCACAAGATGATTTTCTGTGGTGAATTAGTATTTTCCTCTCGTTAGAATAATCACTTCAGTGTAGACTAATAAATGAGAATTTCAGCTCTTTGAACACCCGGAAAGTGGTGAGAATGGTTTCCTTTCTCCCAGACCTGCCACGTGGAAGGAAAGTCTCAGCCGGACAAGGGGCAGAGAGAAAAATCAGGAGTGAATTCTGACTTGGAACTGTTTACAACAATCATATAGAAGTGACAAAACATCTGAGACATGCACAGTACAAGGGAGGCTGATTCCCAATGGATAACAGAATTTAAATGTTTATTACTATAGCATTATATTTTTCCAAAGTTTGTCAAGCTCAGGTTTGATTCAATGTCAGTGCCATTAAAATTGCTACTATTGCTTCTTTCTTTTCTCCTTATACTGAACATACTGAACAATTATATTAGCTCTTTGATGGAAACTTACATTTATTTCACTCATTGCTCCCTTCAAAAATATTTTCCTTAAAAATGAGTCAAGCTTAATAAAATAGACTGACTTAATTTTGTAAGAAACTGTCCCTTTAGGGTTATAATGCTGGTAATTTATCTATTATGTTATCTTTTAGTTAACTCAGAGGATCTTCCTTGAGGAGCTCATTATGGTTTGAATGGTTTTGAAGAGAGAAGTTGCACTAAACCAGGCTCATGGAATGTGATTCTTTTTTTTTTCATTTATAAATGAGATAAAAAGATTCTATGGAGAGTGTAAGAAGCTTTGCCCCAGTGTGGGCTGCCAGGACCAGGCAGGCATGTTCCCTGCTGCCTCTTGAGCTCTGGCTTCCCGCCTTCAGTCCCATTTGTGATGGCTGTGGCACACATCTGCAATGGCCCAGTGAAGGACACAAACCTGGAGATGAGTCTCAGCAGGGCTGGGAACAAGATGTTCTTTGCCAAGTTGCTTAAGAGTAAAATTAATTGCTGGAGTAATGTGGGTGGAGACAAATTCTGTTATGACACACCCACCTGTGAGGTGAGGAGACTCTAGCACAAGTGAAAAGGTGTAAAAAATCTAATACCAAGAGAGTTTCCCAATCTCCAGAGTGAAGGGCAGTGTTATGAAAGGACTCTGCAGGTTTGGTATCACAGACCTGGATTACTGGGGTGTGCCTGGGGACTGGGCTGATCTTCCTGTAAACTGAATGGTCATTGAGCAGGAAGCAGAATGGCTTGCCCAAAATGTAAGTAAAGACAGACATTCACCAGCATTTCTGTTGTGTGTTGTACACAGGGACAGAGATAAAAAGTGGGGTGGCACTTCAGCTCACTGGGAACCCAGAGCTTTGTTGTGGTTTATTATACAGTGATGTATCCTAAAAGTTCTGATGATTATTACGTTTTTTCTCATTTTCTGTGTGAGTTGATAGGATCTGTAATTTTGAAAAGAAGCCATTGCTTGAAAGGCAGAAGCACCTTTATGTGATAAGCATGGTTCCCCTGAGAGCACCTGGAAGACTTTCCAGTGCATCACCAGCCAGGACACCTCTGTGACCTCACAGCACCACACAATGGTTTGGGCTCTGGGAAACTGTAAAGCTCATTTCTTTCCCACCCCCTGCCATGGCAGGGACACCTTCCCCTATCCCTGGTTTCTCCAAGCCCCATCCAACCTGGTCTTGAACACTCCAGGGATGGGGCAGCCACAGCTTCTCTGAGCAACCTGTGCCAGGGCCTCACAAACCTCTAAGTCAAGAACTTCTTCCTGATATCTAAAGGAAATTAGAACTTTTCCTGAACTCCCCACTCACAGCTGCATCATTCCCCTTTCTGTGGCTGTTTGGCTTTACCTGTTCTGTGCATTTCTAAAACTGCCTGTAACAAAGCCAAATCTCTAAAGAAAACAATTGCTTCTCTGGACAGAGAGCTGTCATAACATCCCTTAAACCACATTTGCACCTGGGTTGTGTTCACAAGGCAAATTTATCATTATTCTGTTTACTGGGCAAACATTGAACTGTCTTTCACGAGTATTGTCTTTGGTCTTAAATGATCCTATCAAATTTTAAATTATCTGCATCTATTATAGTTTTGGCAGCATCTTTTTACATTATCTATGGTGAGCCTATTAACCCTCTCTAAATGCACCTATCTTCTCTCTTAATTTCCTGAGTCAAACATCATTATGAAATCACAGACCTGTACGAAGTTAAAAGCCAGAAAAATTGGTATTTTTTTTCCACATCAAATGATATTAGGAGAGATTTGTATTGTACTTGCACTGACATTTACCTATACACTTCTGCATCAATGAGTTGTGATAGTTTTCTTTTTTAATATTGAAACAGAAATTGCTGTAGGCTAATGCAATGAAAAAAACATATTCCTTGACTTCTTTTCTGCTTATCTGACTTATTTCAAAACTGCAATCTTCTAATGTAAACTCTAAATCCTGTCCTGAAAATAGCCTAATAGCACTCACAAATCCAGTTTAATGTGTGCAAGTGAGCAGTTTTGTAAAAGCACATGAAGGAGATAAGTTGAAGCCCCTTTGGAAAACATGGTGCCCTAAGACAGAGAAGATTAAAGGCTGGATTTCCATGTGGTTTTCCTCACCTACATCTTTAGGGACCTGGAATCCATTTACTTAAACATATAAACCATAACCCGGTCTAGGGGGTAGGAACTAGGTGGTCTTTAAGGTCCCTTCTAACCCAAACCATTCTATGATTTTTCAGGCCATGTGTTCCAGTGGAGATTTTCCAGGCACAAACAGACAAACAGACAGGAGTTCCAGCTGGCCTCAGTGGGAACATTGCTGACAGCCAGGTGCTGTCTGTATAATTCCAATCATAATATTTGACATTGTGTCTCTTTAGCTAATACCTTCTTTCACATGTCTATTGCTCAGAAAATAGACTTCCTCATGTACAGGTGGGTGGTGTGGCACAAGCTTGAACTGACATCCAGGTGAGACAGTGCTGGGAGAAGAAAATTGTTACTGAGTCCATTTTATAGAGCAGAAGAGCTGAGGCTTGAATGATGTGAATGATGCCTTATCCAAAAAGACAGTGGAAGACTAAGGAGGGCTGAAAGGGGACCTTGATAATTTTGAAGTGGTACATAAGTCCTGAGTACACATCTGTCTTTTCTCCTGCTGCTCTTGGGATGTTGGTGGTGCTTTCTGTAGTTTCACCATCAATATTTGTGAAGTCATCCTGCAGTGCCCAGTTTGGTGCAGTGTAGATTACCTTTTCTCTTTGGTTTTACACTGAGCATCTCACACAGTGGTCCCTTAACATCTGGGCTTCCAGCTGTAAGACTTTCACCTTGCTCCCCTCTCCCACACTGGCTGCTGGACCTGGGGTGCTGTATGACAAGATGATGACAGCCATGCTGTTAACAGCTAATTTGTTCTGACTACCAGGACTAAAGGTGTAGGCTTCCCACTGTTGTGGTTTGGTGCTGGCCCCATGCCAGGCACCCACAACAGTCACTCACTCACCCTTCCCTGCCACAGCTGGGCAGAGGAGAGAAAAACGTTTAACAAAGGGTCCATGACTTAAGATAAGGGCCAGGAGAAAACCCTCCAAGGGCAAAACAGGCTCAACTTATGGTGACCAAGTGAATTTATTACTAAGAGAATTGCAAGAGGATGATGAGAAGTGAAATAAAACTCCTTAAAAACCTCCTTTTTCTCCCCCCAACCCCTTCCTCCTTCCCACTGACAGCACAGGGAGACGGTGTGGGGGTTTTGGTCACTTCATCACAGATGTTTGCTTCTGCTGCTTAGGGAGAGGAGTCCTTCCCTGTGAGGCCGTGGAGTCCATCTCACAGGAGGCAGTTCTTCATGAGCTTCTCCAGAGTGGCTCCAATCTCATGAGCAGCAGTCCTCCCAAAAATTCTGCGGCATGGATCTCTCTTCCCACAGGATGCAGTCCTCTAAGGGCAGACTACTCCAGCCTGGAAGCAGGGCCCTCCCTCTATCGAGTCTCCCACTAGATCACAGCCTCTTCCAGGCACCCAACCACTCTGGCATGGGTACCTCCCCCAGGGCTGGGGGTGGATCTCTGCATCCCCCGTGGATCCCCAGGGGCTGGGGGTGGACCTCTGCATCCCCATGGATCCCCAGGTGCTGGGGGTGGATCTCTGCATCCCTCATGGATCCCCAGGGGCTGTGGGTGGATCTCTGCATCCCTGTGGATCCCCAGGGGCTGGCTCAGCTGCTCCACCCTGGTCTCACCAGGGCCTGCAGAGGAATCCCAGCTCTGGCCCCTGGAGCACCTCCTGCCCCTCCTTCCCCACTGACCTTGGTGTCTCCAGGTTGTTTCCCTCACATGTTCTCAGCTCCTCCTCTTCTCTGGCCAGGAGAAAACTGTGCCCCACTTTTTTTCTCCTCAAATCTGTTATCACAGAGGTGCTACCAACTTCTCTAATTGCCTAGGCCAGCAGCATGTCCATCTTCAGAGCCATCAGGGACTGGCTCTGCCAGACATGGTGGAAGCTTCCAGCAGCTTCTCACAGAAGCCACCTCCATGGTCCCTCACTACCAAAAACCAGGCCATGCAAAACCAACACACTCACACTGGAAATATCCCTTGGTATCTTTTAAAACATGCACTAGTGTTCAGTTACCTTCTAGTTCACTTCCTACTGAGAGCACAAGTGTAGGATTTCTTTTCAACATCATATTTAGCATGTAACTCCACTTTGTGTGTCCTTGTATTGAAAATCTCCTTGGCTAGTTACTAGACTAAGGAATACAAATTTATTTTCCTCCTAATCTTCCTCCTGTACTTGAACTTTTGCTTCACGTACATTCTTAAAGTTTTCCCAGCCTTTTAAATGTAGGGTTAAGAACAGATTCCTGGATATTCCTTATTCACCTTTGATTCAAACAGGACTAAAGAACAATATTTTATATTCTGAACATAAGGGAAATCTAATACAGCTTGAAAATTAAAACATCAATTTAAAATCAGATTTCAGTTTTTAATTAATCTGATAAACAGGAAACAACTGAGCTGATGAATTGGGGCCAGATTGCTGAATGACATGAAGAAGCATGACTGCTGAGCTCTTGCAGTTCTGGGCTTGAGTTTGGTTGAAGGACCCCTGTCCCCAACACCTTTGTGAGGTGAAAAACCCCCCTGCTAATGCCAATGTGAGTGGCTGCTTGTTAGAATTTGAGGTTTAAAATCTGCTAAATTCCCTTTTTCTTTTCTCCTGAACAACAAGCGCCATGGGTGCTGTGTCACTTGCCAGGTGGTAAGTGCTTCACAGGCTCTTCCCCACTGAGGGCAGCTAAAAAGAAATGAAGGAGCCTTTCAGGGTCAAATGTGGAGATATATGTAGTTGTCAATAGCAGGCAGTGCTGCAGAGCACATCCAAATTCTCAAAGTAGAAGTTTCCTTTGGAATTTCACGGGCAGACCAAATCCATGGTGTTTTTGGGTAACTGTTTCCCACTGTTGCAGAGAGGTTGGTGAGGTGTTGAGCACATCCATGTTATTCAGTGCACTTTGTATGGCCTCTGTAAATGTTGGATGGCTCTAGCATTTCTCCCAGGTCAATCATAGTGGGATTATTTTAGCTCCAGAGGACATGATTTCCATGTGGGATCCCAGCAGGAGCTTGTGTCAGGCTTTCTGCTGCACCCAGTGGCTGTTCCAAAGTGGGGAGCTGGGCAATAACACAGACTTTAATCTTAGCTCCATCCCCCTGAGAATGTGGCACTGGTTTCTGACCTTTAGGGCAGCTTTGGGACAAAAAGGATTTCCAGTGGGAAAGCCAAAACCACTGCTGATGTACAAATGCATAACCCTCCCCATTTTGACATTTGCACACACAGAATCTGCAGTCAAACAGGAATCTGCCATCCAAACTGAGATTTGGTAATCTCAGATCTCAGGGAACAATGGAGATTTCTCCATAAGGAAAAGGATCTCTGCCCAGATGTTCACAGCTGCTTTCAAAGTGATTATTCCTCCTGATGCTCATGGTGCAGGTGCCCTTTGTGTGCTGGGTCATTGAGCTGATCCCTGTGTCTGGTTTTCCTCTCTGAGCACAGGTGCAAATGTCTGCTCCTACCTTAGACACAGTCATTGTTGTTCCATTTCCCACACTGATTGCTAACCCTTGGCTGCCCCACACAGGGATAGCTGTTTTGGCCAAACTTATCCCACTGCATCCATGTGTTCACTACCTCCCCACACAGATTCATCCTTAAGGATTCAAATAACTTTATCCACCAGCTCCAGGAGGAAATAAGGCAGGATGAAATTGCATTTTTAAAATTATTATTATTCATTATCTTGAGTGATTTGAGTGCTTTTCAGTAGCATTAGGTGAAAGAAAGTGGAAAGGAATTGGATGGCTGCATTTCTGTGGGAAAACACATGGTCCATTTTCTTTACATTATCTGCTCTTAGGTCATGAAAGGATGATAAAATAAGGCCCATGGGATGTATTCAAAGTAATTATGTTCCCAGGTTATTTAGTGAGTGGGGTTTCCTTTTACTTACAGCAGTGCTATTTGTAATTAAATTAATAGTTTGCTTTAATATTAGTCTCTAATCATTGTATGAATTATTTTTGTTGTGCATAATGAGAAAATTGCATTGTGCAATTTTGTTGTGTATGTTGGTGTATTCATTATTGGGCTGGTTTATGTTTAAAGAAGTAATAGATTATCTAAAAACATGTTTAAATTATATTTTAATTTTTTTTTCTGATGGCTTAGCACCTAAAACAATACTTCAATCCTCTTCTCTCTTATAAGTAGGGAAGACCTGTGGTGGTTTGAAGGTGATGAGGACAGTGCTGGATTTGCTTGGCTACTGTTTATCTGCTCAGTTTAACCCTGTGTGTTTCAGCATGGCTCAGCTCATGATTATAAACTGGAAGGACAGGGAATAATTTATAAAAACATGTTTTAGTAGTAATGCCCCATGTGGAGAGAGGTTAAGGCAGCAGCTGGGCATGTGAGCAGGGAAACAGGAGAGACTGAACTGATTTCACAGGTGCAATCCTGAGTGCAGTTCTAGACCTGGCATCAGAGATGGTGAGAGAAGGAAGGAAGGTTGAGAATAATAATTTAAAAAAAAAGGGAAGAATTCCATGAAGCAATGGAGGATACTGTGCACAGCTGGTAAAGGATTGAGCTGAGAATACCATCCTGGAAATGGGAATTCATGTCACTTTGAAACAGCTGCATTCATGTCCTCAGGCTGGTCATAATTCACAGAATGTAACATGTCCATGGCGATAGGACAAGTTTCCTTGGGAGCTCTGGCTGTGATGCTGCAGTTCTGTGTTACAGCTGGGGATACAGCATTTCCCAGCCTCATGGGGCTGCTGGGCTGGCCCATGCTCCACACCTCTGTCCCCCCCACCAGCCCAGCTTTCCTGCATGGGATTGGCTCCCAGCAAGTTCCTTTCCATCAGTCCCTAGCCAGCACATTGAGGAAAACCTTAAAGAAGGGATATCTTAATTACAATTTATATCTTCATCAGTTCAGAAGGAAAGTTAATCCATTCTTTCCCCTCCAACCCCAGCATTCCTGACACAAGGCAGGCTTAGGTAGGTGAAAATGGTAAAAGCCAAAAGTATTAAGGAATTAACCTTTTCCACTATATGAAATTTCACCCCATCACTGAGTACATGCTGCCAGGCAAGAGAGATCCATCCCACTGCCCCCTGCACTTGTGCAGACAGTGGAGCATCTCCTTGGATCATTTCACAAAAAAAGATCTAAAAAAAAAAAAAAAATCAATTTTTCTCTTTAGTGAACTGATTCTTGGTCTGGACCTCTCTAATGTGGGATAATATGGGCTGCTTGTGCAGGCTTGAGGGTGAGGGGTTTGCATCTTCTGTCCTTCTCCTCTTCCTGTCACAACTGTATAGGAAGAAGTGCTGCACTCTAACTCCCATCCTGGGTTAAGTTTTATTTCCAAAAAGGAAGAAAGCTTTGAGGTTTGATCTCCAGGGCAAAGAAATCAGAAGATGCAAATCTAATAGAGAATGATCATTTAGCTTAAAAAATCTCCCATCTCTTGAGCATGTGGATAAATGCAGAAATTGCTTTATCAGTCTAATGGAAAAGCCTTATGATGTCTAAAAAGGTTTGAATCAGTGGGCCTGTGGCAATCCAATAGGGCCTCACAGAAATTTCTTTCAAGCCCTCACTGAACTCTGTGGAGAAGCTGATCTACTCACTGAGGTGGGGGTCTGCCAAACCCATCCAATTCTGACACACAAGAATATAATTTTCTGTTCAGGTCTGCATTACAAGACAAAAGCTGCCATTTTCTATCCACAAAACTGCTCTTTAAAAGCTGTCCCAAAGGTTAATAGTTGTACCTCTGGGGATCTAAGGTTAAGGATGTGATTTTTCTGCCAGTGTAATAGAGTCTGCTTAAATTCACAGATGCAGCTCTGCATTGGGATCAGCAGAGAATATTCCCAAGTGCACAATGAACAAAACCAGTCAATAGAAATCAATATAATTTTCAACTTTTGAAAGACAACTCTTTTGCCTGCATATGCTTTGTAGGTCTATCACTCCCTCCTATGTGTAGTGAATTTTGATTTTTTACTTTACTTTTTATAGGACAGAAACACAAGGTAAAGCCTTGGTTATTTAACCTTGGACAGTGCAGTGAGGGCCACTCTGAAAGAGTGAACACTGTGCTAAAACAGTGTCTGTAAGCTTCTGTGATGCTTGCTATGCTTCTATATCTGTGGCAAAATGGATGATGAGAAAGAGGTTGTCATTTTCCAGGGTACATTTGCATTCAGAGTTTTCCTCCTATAAAATGAGTGGATGGTTAAGTGACCCTGCTGGGGATTTTTCCCCATCTAAGCTGATTTAAGCTCACCCACTGCAAGCTGAGACCTGGCACCCCACAGTGCTCATCACATCTGACTCTTCCCAGGATCTGTGGCGTGGATGTGTGAGGCAGGGACAGAGCTTTCCCCATCACCCAGGATTCCTGTGTTTGTCAAAGTCTCTGTTTATCTTCCTCAGATTGTGTCTACCTGGAGCTGCATGTTTGCCTCCAAAGAAGACAAAACCAGTATTAATTTAGTTTTCTTCCCCTTAGAATGTTACTGATCTTTTTGTGTTTGTGACATCTCTTGGCATTGGTTATCTGTGGCTGGGCTGACTGTGCAAAGTGAGGTGCTGTGGGGTATCTGGTGGATGCCTGGGCATTCAGAAGGGCTGGGAAAAGAGGAATAAGAGGAACAGAGAGGTCAGAGGCATTCCTGGCAAGCATAGACTGAACTATTAAGACCATACTTAATTTTTAGGACTAACAGAGGGCTATTGAAGGGTGCTAAGTCACACTGCCGGTGAGTGTATATTGTGATTTGGTATGAGAAATGTGCTTCTTCCTATCCATGGACTTAAGGAAACTGAGAGGCAACGGAACAGAAACATGCAAATGTGCCACTGTCCTACCTCACAGGCCTCTGAACTGTTGTAGCCCAGAGCAGGAGGAAAATTCCTGTGTCTGTCACAATAGTGAGGAGCCAAAGCAAAGGTCACGTACTCTATTGTGTGACCTGGCTCGTTGAACATTTCCGTTCATATCTCCTGCAAGGGACTGAGGCCACAAACTAACTATGTCCTATTGGTACAAGGGTTTTCAGGCTGTGACTGGAAAAATGACCACTTGGTTCAGGGCTTTGTTGTGAAGGATTGTTTGTTGGCCTAGAGTTACTGGTGTTTTCAGTGCTGTGGGATGCAGGATGGTATGAACATAATTCTGCAATGAAAAGAAATAAGAAAAAGAGAGAAGCACGACAGCGAACCTTGCAGTAAAAAACAGTTGTCAGTCTTAACAATAGAATGTGTATGTACACTGTGTTATTTATAAGAACTATCTGAAGTTTAGCATTTTTCTTCTGTAGAAGATTGATATTTCAAAGTTCATGAAAAATTAGAAATTGCAAATACATTTGAAGAAAAAACCCAAATGTTTCCATACAACTAAACCATTTTTTATCCATGAGGTGACAATATTTCATTTTAATTTTGATATATTAGTACTGCATATTTTTGTTTTACCTGGAATTCCAAACTCTGAGAAACGTTTTAAGTGGTCAACTTGGAGTTGGTAACCTCATAATAACTTGTTTCGTAATTTTAAATTGAGATTCTAATTAACTGTTTTTGTCATTTCTATTTTCATTGGATCAGCAATTAGTTCTTGGTTTCCATGTGTGGTTGGTACTCAGTGTCCTTTATAACTGTTACTGAATCTTCTGATGGAAGGCAGCAACACTGGTTTGGGGTTTGTTCCTGTTTAGACACTCATTTAACAAGTGATGAGAATAGAAACACAGTTGCCAGATCTCTTCTTAAAATTTATTTTAACTTTCTTTCTTCTAGTCTGAATTTGTTCTCATAGAATGCTATTAGAAGAGGGACTATGCTTAAATGAAACATAGAAAACAGTCACCTCTCTCAAAAACTTGCACAGGTTGCAGTTTTTTCACTTTTTTTCCTTTCCAAATTAAGTCATTACAACAAAATATCTTTAATCTCTCGCCCTCAATAATACTTAAACAACCCTTGATTTAATTGCTAAACATTTTTTTTTTAATGCACAAAATTAGAAAATATGAGGAGGACCTTGCTCTTTGAGAAAGAAGGGCCCTTACTGAAATACTTTATGCTGTGCTTGGTTTCAAGCCTTTGTAATAAAATGGAACAAGGCCTGGCTATGAACCTGAATTCAAGCAGACATTTCCCTCTCAAGGGGCACAGGCTGTCCTGGTGTGTGTTGTTTTAACCTTTGATACAAGTTTTTGCTTCAGTGGTAGACATTCAGCTTTGAGTGGAACATGAGGGAGATTTGCTTCTCCCAGATGATGTCTGGCAGAGGCTGGATGAAATGCACAATCCAGGTTGGTAGGAGACTTCTGAGATGGTCTACGAGAATGGAAGATGCTGGTATAGCTGGAGAAGGTGCTGTAATAATGTGGGGTCAAAGATCTTTACCAAAGGCAACTTGTAGTCCTTTTTTTCTTCATTTTGATGGATGTAATGAACTTGGAAAATGCAAGTTTAGAAAGTGCACATCACATAAACAGCATTTTCTTCCCTCTTTCTGCAACAGCTATTGATGGATTCCAACTGAGTGGATAGAGGTGACAGCCAAATTCTTGTGTTGAGGTTGCAGGGGAAGGTTTTGGTCAGGATAACACCTATGTAACACCATTAGTGCTCTGTGTATGCCAGAGAGGGTGGGAATTCAGCTGCATCTTTCTCATTGGGAATGAGTGGAATGTCAAGAATAATTGAGCTGGATTTTTGAATTCCAGGTTTCTGTTCTGAGATTGAAGGTTTT
This sequence comes from Onychostruthus taczanowskii, assembly GCF_017590055.1. Taxonomy (NCBI): domain Eukaryota; kingdom Metazoa; phylum Chordata; class Aves; order Passeriformes; family Passeridae; genus Onychostruthus; species Onychostruthus taczanowskii. Next base: position 10,047,375 of record NW_024498573.1, read on the forward strand.
TCACAAGGACTTGCCACAAAATTCCAGTGTTTTCCCTGGAGCAAAGCTTCAGGCTTGCACCATCATTTCAGAGACAAAGTTCAATGTCTTCCTTTTTCTCTTGTTGGAGTCAAAGATTTGTAAACTTCACCAGCTGTGAGAAGTCAAATGCATAAAAGTGTGTGCTTTCATGAATTTTTATGGGTCTGTGAAAAATGAAAACCAGATGAAAATGGTATTTACTCTTCTGCAGAGCAGCCCTACGTGATAGGAGCCAGGTGGTTCTGTGACCATTAGTGGTCCATGGAGTGAATGTACAGAGTTGCTAAGCAACACCCAGGAATGCATCCCTCTCTTGGCACATAGACATCCATCCCACTGCGTTTTTCATGTGTACCCAAGCAGTTCAATTAGATTCCACCACTCTATCCAGGCAGTGCCAGATGCCAACCCATGTGCAGGAGCAGGGCCCTGATTTCTGGAAGAACCAGTGCTTTAGGAGAGGGTGGTGGGTTGCAGCCCATGTCCCCTGTGGTGTGGCCCAGGTGTCCCCATGGTGCTCCTAAGGTGTAGTTTTCCTCATCCTCCCTAAAATTCTTCCAGCAATTAATGTTGTTAAGTGGCTCATTGGTTTTTGGTGTCCTCAGCTTGAGGACAGAACAAGAAGTGCACAAGTGGAGGGAACCCAATTCCATTTCACTAATAGGTTCAGAGGTTCCCAGCATAATAATTTTGTAGTCTACGACCTTTGGCTGAAAATTACTGACTAAATGCCAGGGTGTATCAGGTTCTGCAGATCATTGCAAATGCATAAATGTTACTGTTTAATATGTTGCTTATTCTGAAGTCTATTGTAAGTTTCTATTTTTAGGGCTATTGAAATCAAACTTGATTAGCAATAATTTAGACTACTGAGACAACTAAAAGAACATTTTATTATCAGTTATAGCATTGTAGCACTGAGCTTTTAAGATTCAATTATTGTTTTACTTCACTGCTGACAGCTCCTACCTTCTTCACCCATTCTGATTCAGCTTCTCACTGCTCCCTTTCAGTTTTCTTTTCCTGCCATGTACAATTTCATAAACACTGAAGAGTAGAGATTTCTTTCAGCAGGTAGACAATAAGTGGAAGGAAATCCTTGGGAACTGATCAAGTTAAAACCACAAAAATGTAAGGGAATTATTAGAATTTTGATTACATACTAGGAAACATACACATTGCACATCAAAAATTTGTTAATTGATCCAGGCAAAAAATGTAGGTTGGAAAGAACTTCTCTGAAAATCCTGAACTTGTATTGCTATGTGTTCTACCAGCTACAAAGCTGATAGCATATCTATGTCTGCAGGACATACCCCTTGCACACCTGTTATTATTGACTTGTCTGGGCCTTCCTGACCTTTCCTGAAGCTCTGTGCTGTGAAGGATAAACAAGGGAGTATATTTAAAAAATTGAAATGAAGGAAACTCATAATACAGTCTGTTCCACCTTCTTCTTGGTTTCTCTGGAAATAATCAGGGTTAAAAAAACTTTCATCCTGGCTATTCTAATAACCACACTTTTTGTGTAAATAAAGAACAAAGAGATCAAGGTCCAGAGAGTATTGCAATCTGCTTGACGTCATCCCTTAACTGTGTCAGGATTCATGCTGGAATGCAGCAATTATGAGGAAAGGAACCATGGCTGATGATAACCATCACAGAAAATTCTGCAGGAGGCAATTCATCATAAGGGGTGAGTTTCGCCCCAGTGCCGAGTGTCACTGCATGCCCAATTCATCACTGATGTCTCAAAGCACTGTATTTGGAGAAGGCAAGTGGTGCATAGGCGTTTTGCTGGCTTGTTTCTCAGGATGAATTTTGACCTGCATGCTCAGAGTTACTCAAAGGAAGCAGAGTAGGAAGGGAATGTATCCAGCCTTGAGAAAGGAGCTTCTGAGGTGACAGTTCACAGTGATGAGCGGTGCAAGCCACAAAGAACTGAAGATTAATTAAAAAGAGAGAGTTAACATTCTGCCCTATTTCATAATGATGACGTTCTCCTTGAAATATATACAACATCTGCATGCTGCAGTTCAGCCAGGAAACAAGACATCAATAAATGTCTCCTTTGAAAAGTATAGCTTCTTGATAAATATTGCATTAAAGAAGATGATGCTGGTGTCTGCTCAGTATCTGTTGTGTAGCCTGGCAAGACAATATTGAAATTATGTGCTGTGCTCTCTGCACGTGCTGCATCAATTAGGGCTCAGTCCATCTCCTACTGAAGTCACTGCTTTTTTATTACTGTGGCTGAAGCATCCTTTGCTTTTACCATCTCCCTCTGTGTGATTTTCATCATGAACAGAAAAGAACACTTTCTTGCCAATTCTGTGAGTGTTATTTCTATCAATATTAAATGAATTAAAACCTCAGTGATCAATATTCCAACCCATGTATTAGTTTCCCTTATCTATTTAAACATGTGTTCTTGCTCTGTCTCTTCCTTTTGCCCAAGAGGTCTTAATTAAAGATTAACAAATCAGCTGGAATCAAATAAGAACAACTGAGCTGAAGCGAAAATACGAACTTGTAAAAACCTTAATGCAAACTTGGAAAAATTATTTGGGGTTGGTGTTTTTTAGACAACTTTAAAACAGCTTTTCATCTCATCTCTGTGGTGCCCTGTAGCACAGGGAGTAGAAGAAGCTCATCATTGCTGAGAGAGGCTGCTCCTGTGTGTTCCTTCTAAAGCAAATAAGGGCATTGAGAGCTGCAGCTACCAGGATTTGTACAGGAAAACACTTCCCTGTTTATTTCAGTGAAGTGGATCTCTGAATGTAAGAAGTGATTTGTTTTGATTTAACAAGGTTGTCACAAATTCAAGCATATCCGTAGCGCCTGTCAGTACCACACAGAGATGGGAAAAAGAACCACCAACACCAAGAAAAGCGTGGGAAGGGTGGCAGAGATGGGGAGATGGTGAGAGAAGGGCTGTGGGTATAGAGAGAAGTGTGTCATATCAAAGGACTGCTAAATTATCATTAGCATTAATTAATGAATGGGAAACGTCAATATTTGGTTCTGGTGAAGATTCTTAGCATGACTCAGCAATGAATATTTCTGATAACTATTTCTGAATACTCCGAAAGGATTTTGAAAACTGAAAAAACCCTCTTTGTATCTGTTGGAAAAGTCCAAGATAAAGGCCAGTGCTTCAAAACTGCCTGCCAAGCTATTTGGGATGTGAGCCCAATTCCCAATTTTTCCCATTTTTTTTTTAGCCTTGTTGCTGTCTCAGGTTGCACAGATACAAGAGGTTTTACCTGTAATGAGCATAAGGGCAGTTCTGATGAGGCTGGGGGCTGTTCTCTCTGAGCCATGAGAGACTTTGGTGGCTTCCCAAACTGTAGTGTAGACCTTGAACCTATGGAGATCTCTGCCCTGCACAACAGCCACCACCTTTATAATTGGGTGTGCAGATGTTTGCAGCTGGAACCAGCGCAGGTGGGAGACGGGCCAAATCTGCAGCTGGGTTTTACCCCCAGCATGAGGAGCTGATCCATGCAAATGCTCCTGTTTCATTTATCCCTTTATTTGAACAATCAGATCACTTGGCAGTTGACAATGTTTCCCTCCTCAGCTACACAGATATAGTGCCTACAGTGAAGCTTCTCCTCCTCCTGCTCCTTTTTTGACTTGGTTTTTTTTTTTTTACTTATTTGACTGAAAGCAGCAAACAGATAAATGTGTTGACAAGCAGTAGCTCAGCAGAGAACAGAAGTGGGAAAGAAAATCTTGAAAGAGGTAATCTTCTGTGTGAGAAGCAAATGGGAGTGAGAGATGAGCAGGTAATAAAGGGACTTTTGCCTTTAATGCATCCAGCTCCTGGTAAGCAAGCAGACATGAAATGAGAGAGAAGCTGTTTCTTACCCAGACAGAACAAGTGCCTGACAGCCTGGGCTGCATCCATGCAGCACTGCTGGGTCTGCCTTGGGCTTTCTAACTACCAAACCCATTCTCAGTTATCAACAACAGGAGATAGATGGAAGCATTTTGTGGTTTTTTTCCTTCCTTTTTTAGCAGGTATATACAACTATGAAAGGTTTGCAATAAAACTTGCAGCTATAGAGCAAAGATACAGATGCTTGATGGAGCGTCTTGATAAGGAAATAATGGGAGTGATCATACCAAGTGTGATTTTATACATGCAATCTTTTTTATTTTCCTCATAATTGGTGTTTTTTGTTCCCTGAGATGAGCCTTTGGGATTTAGAGTCTGTGTTCATCCATCACCATCATCCATAACTTCTCTGTTATCTGCTCCTTCTCATTCACCCTCCTTCTCTCTCCCCTTCTCTTTCACCCTTAGGGAAAGGGAGATAGAAATTGTATCTTACAGGGAATTCCACCTCAGTTTGTGCTGGGTTTGTGTCCTGCTTAAATCAGAAGGTGGTTCCAGTATGCTCATGAGAGGAAGCAGTGGGTCAGCACTCATCTCCTCACTTTTGGGAACAGTGCCAGGAGTCCAGGAAATGGCTGGAGCTGAGTCAGAGAAGGTTGGGTGTCAGGAAAAGGTTTTTCATCTAGAGGTTGGTTGGCTGATGGAGAAGGAAGACTTGCACACCAGCTGATGAACAACAAGTCTCAACTTTATTCCCCGAATAGCCAGTTATTATACACTTTTTAATAAGCTCATGCATAGTGCAAAATTCCAGCTCACCATTGACTAATTAACTATCAGCTACCTACGTGCTGTTTTGTGCACCTGCTACTGCTTTCCCAAGCTATGTTTTGCTATGTTTTCCTTTTACCACCTGTTTTTGTGCATTCCTCTATCCGTGGGACAAGGACACAGTTTCATTTGGAATGGCAGCTCCCTTCATTCTGTATCTTGGGCAGATTAATCTGGCTGTGACCCTTATCCCGGAGCCAGCTTGTTACAAAGCTCTCAACAGTTGGCCACTGGAACAGGCTCCCTGGGGAAGTGGGCACAGCACAGCACCAAGCCTGACAGAGTTCAAGAAGTGTTTGGACAATTCTCTCAGGCACAGGATTGGATTCCTGCAGAGTCCTGTACAGGGTCAGGAGCTGGACTTGATGATCCCTATGTGTCTCTTCTAACTCAGCATATCCAGTGATTCTATAATTCTGTGCTTGCAGGCGCAAGTAGAAATTAATATAAATAGCCAAGAAAACCCAAAACTTCTGGGAGAAATGCCATCTGGAATATCAACATCTAAAGAGAAATTGATATTAGATGTCTCTGTCTACTGTGGCTTGCACCAATGTACAAGCCAAGTGTATTTGGTAGTGACAGTGTCCAGGTCCAGCCCTGTGTACCTCTGAGCTGTCTCTAAACCCAGGTGCTTTTCTTTGCCTTTTTTTGATCAGATCTGCTTCTCTTGGTGCACTTTGTCACCCACTTTCCCTCCATACCTGTTCAATGTCATGCAGTTTTCTGAGCTCATAGGTAAGAAAATCATTCTCAGACATTACTTTTTTCCTCCTCTATTTCATTTGGTTTCTAAAGAGACTAAATTTCCTGCTCTGTATGTCCAATTTCTATTGGAAATATCTCCTTCAAACTACCCATAAACATAAATAACAATGAACAGAGACTGAAAATATATATATAAACTCTAAGATGTATATGCAAAAAAAATGTAACAAAAGGAATTTTTTAAAAAACCCATAAAACATTGTGATCGCACTGTTGATTTAGAATTATGCCACCCCTTCTCCAAATCCCATCAGGCAAAGTTAACATGCACAAATCTAATAAATGCTCATAAAAATAAGTAATTGCTCATAGACTTATCTGTTCTGTGCCTGCTGCTTTCTTTCCACAGCACAAATGTGGCAGGTAGGTGTAGTGAGTGCTCTCCTGTTGTGAAAAAGATCTACACCAGGACTTTGCTGTTACTATGATTCAGTACATAGTGGCTTAGGACTGTCACTCAGGTATGGAAAAACAGTTTGTTATAGGTAAATATAACATTTCCAAGCAGTTTCAGCTATCTTTCTGAAAAGCTGAGGAGCAGTCTGAAGCGTGACCAGGAATGAAGAAAGTTTCATCTCAGCTGGTGGCAGGGGCAGCAGCTCTGGAGAGGTCAGCAATATCTGTATAAGATAAAGACTGGGATTTTCCTGTTTTCAAAGGCACTGAAAACATGGTGCAGTTTCTGTGGGGGCAGGTCTTGAAACTCTCCTAATTCCAGCAGAGGGGGACACCTGGGCTGGTTTCATCTGCACTTTCTTTTGGTCATTATATTGCAGTCTTCCAGTGCCTCAAGGAGAGCAGGAGAGGAACTTCAGACAAGGGCCTGGAGTGGCAGGACAAAGGGGAATGGCTTCAAATAGACAAAGGGCAGAATTGGATTGAATATTAGGAAGAAATCCTTCCCTGTGAAGGTGGGGAGGCCCTGGCACAGGGTGCCCAGAGAAGCTGTGGCTGCCCCATCCCTGGAAGTGTTCAAGGCCAGGCTGGATGGGGCTTGGAGCAACCTGGGATAGTGGAAAGTGTCCCTGCCCATGGCAGGAGGTTGGAACAAGATGGTCTGTGAGGTCATCTATAGAATTATGGATTCATAGAATCATCACAGAATCAATGATTCTGTGGCCATCCCTTGAAGATTTCTGCTCCACAGGAGAGCCCAGGCTACAACCAGTACATATGTGAGAGTTGTAAAACTCATTATCTCCCCCTGATTGTGAAGGTAGTTCAGACACATGAAAGCTTTCTGAAGGTTTAGGTATCTCTTACCCATGCTCCAAATGGAAGTGTGGCCTAGGAGGCCAGAAGGATGAAGGCAGCCATTCAGATTCCCACACTATGATTTTCTAACACTCATTTTGGAAAAAGCCTGTCCAGTGCCTTGTTCAGAAGACCCTTGCACAGCTTATGTGCCCTTTAGGTCTTTAAAATAGGGCATGAGTAGAACTCATATGGCTCATGGACGTTGGCCCAAGGGGGAATGTCACACCAGTGGCATTCAAATCTCTCTCTCTCTTCTTGGCTGTGTCTTTAGACTTTTATTCTGCTTAAATAGCATTGTTGAAAAGCCAAGGAAATAATAAAAAGTCTACCTGGGTAGAGAATCAGCAAAACTAGTAATGGATATAAGGCTTTTTTCCCACCCCTCTAGACCTTGCATATAAAAGGAACATCAGCAGTTTGCCCAGGCTGAGGACCTGAGTCAAGCAGTGTGACCCAAGATCAGTTATCCCTTTACACTGACTGCATGTGTTGTCTACTGAATTTCTTATTTAAACAGATTGAAATTTTTTAAAAAGTATATAATAAACAGACAATCTTTTTAAATGTTTGATAGGATGGTGGACTTAAGCCTTTAGTAATTTTCAGTGCCTTAAATCTTTTTGCTGCTGCCCAGGAAATCAAAGCTCTTGGCTCTGTACAAAATTTGACAGGTGCTTCCGAGCCTGAGCACAGACAGCATTTTTGTGTGTTACAGGCAACTTTGTGGTTAAGAACCAATACAAATCTTAAACTGATAGGGAGAGGTAAAACCAGCAGGTTTTGTCAAAAGGATTTAAAAAAATCTTGAATGAAATCTGGAAATAATATTAATAATAATAAAAAAAATATTTATAAGCTTAAACAGGATCCTGTGAAATGCTGATAAGTATCGTGTGGTTTCTGCTAGATTGAGGGGTGGGTTTGTGCTGGCTTAGACAGAGATACTATTCATCTTTATTTGTGCTACAGCTTTGATAAAATGGGCTTAAAAGGTAAGATATATATATATATATGAGCTGTGTTCAGTCTCCAGTAGCAATGACAGTTTGATTTTATCACTGCCAAATGCAATATGCAGTCTTGTGCTCAGTAACCCCCCGGAAATCAAGATGCATTTTAAGTATAGGTGTAAAATATTCTTCTTTTTTCTTTTTTTTTTTTTCTTTTTTTCCCCCATAACAAGCAGAAAAGCACCTGGTAAATGCTGTGTCTTTTACAGGTCTTGGTCATTACTTGGTGGAGCAGGTGCAGGTGGGATTTGTGTTTCTCTGTATTAGACGACTTTGGGAAATGCAGTATTGTAGCCTCTAGTCCACAGGCTATGGGAGTAAAATCTAACTTAGCAGAGCGTGTATCCTTGGATTACTGTTGTACAGCCTTTTGGTTGTATCAAAGCAGCTTTTGTGCAGATAATAGTCACTGTCTTGGGTCTGAATGGGTTATTGAATCGGTGCAAGCTACAGTAAATTGGAGTTAGCTTGGCTTTTCAGAGAGCCTAAGAGGGAAAGGAATAACAGAGCTGAATCTTCCTGCTGTCAGGGCACGTGCACATACCTGAGGGAAGGAAATAAATGCGTTCCCATCCAGCTCCCTTAAAACTAAAACCTTCCTCTTGCTGGCCTTGAAATAGGTAAAGGCAGCAGGTACTCCTGCAAGACATTAGGAATTGCCAGGAGAACTGCTCTGAGATAAAACATGGGCCTCTTTCAGAACCTAACATTGCAAATGAAGCAGTTTGGATTCTATTCTTGACTCTGGCCCAAACATTCAATTATAGAAAAGTTATTGGAAACCCAGTAAAATTTCCTTTATTTCACTTCCGTGATACACCAAATGGGAATAAGTGCACAGGTCCTTTGATACTATGTTAAATATTAAGTGACAACATTATTATAGTCAGTCACTGACATGTGAGGCATGTGAAAATCTATGAATATATAGCTGTGTTTTTGCCAGGCACTAGGTAACTTTGATGTAGTAAAGCATAAGTAAATGAAGAAATAAAGAAAGGGAAATAACAACTTTGTAAGTTGCTGTTGCTCTCATACTTGGTTTCCATGATTATTTAGGTAATATAGCTCAGAGTTTGAATTTCTGGGAGTAAATGTAGCCTACCTCTGTAGTGCCTGATTTGTGCAGGTGTTTTCAGGAAACAAACTTTGGAATATACTCTGATAAAAATGAAACCTACAGTATCACAAATATCTCCAGCAAGACAGCCACCATATGTACATGCAAATATACAGAACCTTGCAGATGGAACTACTGTTCAGCCCTCTGTTGATTTAATGACTTGTGGCTGACAAGTGGTGTAATATTTTCCATATTGCAGTAACATCAGAAAATTACATTTCACAACTTTTCCTACAAGGAAAATATATTATATGCTGAAGTGAATGAGAGGTTTTCTTTAGGGAAGACAGAAGACCAGGTAGAAAATAAGTGCTGGAGTGTCTCTTGAACTATCCTTATGCCTTTAGAGCAAACTATGATTTGGGCAGAGAAACTTATTTAGTGTCAAGGCCAACAAAATCCTGTTTAAGTTGGGTGTGGTTAAATACCATTGAAATGGGTAGAAAGAACTTGAATTGCAGGAGCCCAGACAGTTCACTTGCTGACAGCTTTAGAGAGAAACACTGTCTGACATTTTAGTCAAACAGAGTCCCAAACATTGAGTTTGTCAGTATGATTACTTTTGATGCATCTTCCTTCATCCTTGCAGGTTAGACTGGATGGTCTTGGAGTTCTTTTCCAAACATAATAACACTATGGTTCAAAAATTGCAACTTTTTCCGACAGCCTTTTGGCCATTTCATTCCCTTCTGCCTTGGAGGAGTACTGATGGCTAAACCAGTGAGTTTTGTCTCTCCCTTCTGGGTAGTTATGTACAATGAGCATAGGATCACAATTCCTGTAGCTGATTCCACGCCTCCTTCCTTTGCCCTCTATCACCTCACAAGTAGATTTCACTCTTTTTTGGAAATCTCATTTACGAAAATATGCTTTTCTTATGAAACATTATTTGCAGGCCTGTTATTAAAATCTCACTGCATTTATATTTTTGACAGTGTGAACCAAATTGCTCATAATTCCATTATGCTCTGTATATCACTGAGTTGGGAGAGTAATTCTGGCATATGCTAATGCCCCTTGGTTTACACATATAAAATGCTATTCTGGTAACAAAGGAGTGAGTATATTTTATAATGGGATATATATCATTATAAATGGAACACTGGTTTTACAAAATATTTTAAGAGGAAGGTAAATTAGATCATGAAAAGTGCATAAGGGCTATAAATTATGCAGTAGCCTAAAGAATTATTATAAAGAGATTTGGTTGTGGCCTGATCCCATGAAACCTTTAACTGTGGCCATTAAAATAAACCATATCAACTGCTCACAGACACAGAAGATTTATTACATCCCATGGAATGGTCACCTGAAACTTCAGAATTGCATCCAGCATGAAAATAATGGTCCCCCTTAATTCTTGATGCAGATGTTTTTAATGAGAGATAGTAAAAGGGAAATGGTAGCAGTTTCAACTGGAGTTTTTATAGTACTCTCTCTTGACATTCAAAACATTTTTCCCTGGAGAGATGCCTAGCATTTTTAGAGGGGAAGAGCTTTAATGTCTGATGTGGCTTGTGAAAGAGGCTTGGGGGTGACAAACTGAAATGCTCAGCATGGAGAAATGTATTCAGAACCATCCTTGGGTGTCATGAAAAAGCCTTCAGTTTCCCTCCTGTCTAAATCAGACATCTATTCATCTTTCTCTCTACTTGTTCTTTTTCCTAATTTAATATCTGTTTCTTTACACCACCATGTTTGTCTTTATGCCTTCTTCAAGCTTATGCAGCCAAATCCTTCTCTGAGAAGGATTTATTTTGGAGTCCAGTCTTGCACCTCCCTGAAAACTTCTTGGTTAGGTGTCACATCACAGCATTGGGACAGGGATAGTTTTCAGTGGAATTCTTGGAGAATTAACAGCACTTTCATGCCCTTCTTGCTGCTAAAGTGAGACAGAAAGACAATGTCCCAACTCCAGTTAGACATCTGGGTCCACAATAACTGAGCTGGGACCATGCAGCAGACACTGGTGGGCTCATCACACAGAAACTCTGTGCTAAAACAAACTTCCTTAATATGCTGATGAGAGATTGTAGTTCATTATTAGCTCTAATTCATATGAATTTGCTGCTTCAAAGGAACATAATGCTCCAGTCCATGCTAGTGCTTTGGCACCTGGGCTGAAATTTGGAGTCACTTCTCTCGACAGCACAGCGCGGAAGCACTGCCTAGGAAAAGCTGGGGGAAGGATAAAATTAACTATCTCTGAAAGAAATGAAATTAGATAATGATTAGGCATTAACCAGGTCATTAATTTCTGGGCTATTTTAGGGAAGGAGAAGCTCTGCAGAAATGTGTGGAGGAGCTGCACTTAGCAGCCCAGATCTCTCAGATATTCCTAAATTCCCTTGTCCCTGTTCCCAACCTGGAATCAGCAGTCACTATCTGTCTGGGTGGTCCAAGCTTCCCTTGTGTCTCTGTGTGTCTGACAAGTTGAATCATTAAGACCCTGTAAGTTTCCATTAGTCACTAAAAATTGCCACTTCTGCAACTCTGCTATGTGGCTTTTTGTTAATGTACAGAGGCTTTAATGTTGCTTCTTGATCATCATCCCAGCAGTAGATAACGTTATTTTTAAAGATGTGTGTAGTTTTAATATAGCTGAATTAGTGAAGAAATGGATCACAAATAAGCAGGCTTTGGAAGGCAGAGATCCAGCAGCCTGCTGGGCTCTTCAGGGGCAGGTTCTCACAGGAATCCAGAGAGGGTCAACAATTTGGACATCCTGTTGAGAAACCAAGTATGCCCAAGGACTCTGAGTGTCCCAAATAACAGTGACTCCAGAATGTGTCTGCAGACCCTGTCCCCAGGCAGGCTAATTCTCACATAGATAAGATCCGTTGGGTACCACTGTGTGAGCTTCAGAGGACTGTAATATAGATAATACTAAAAAGTAATATAAATATCACTTTTGGCAGTAGCTACTCACCATGGTACTGTGCCATTTTAAACTTAATAGGATGAATGCTCTGTCATTTCAAGGAGGGAAATTTCTGTTAATTTCTATTACTATATTTCACTTTTTGTAAAATTTTTTTTTCCTCAGTACATGTAGTAAAATCTCATAATTTCAATTATTTTGTTTGTAGTGCTGCAAAAAAGAATGAGGGAAAATCTGACTTTATGGGGCTGCTGCACTTATTCTCCTTCCTAGGACCCTCAGAGATCTATGGGGAGAATGATGAAAAATTAACGCTACTGCCCATCTGCTGCTATTCTTGGTGCATTAGTATTAACAAGAAATCAGTCCCGTGTTCTTGTAAAAAACATGTTTTCCGCATGTTACCTACCCAGTAACAGTCTGCACAAACTTTCATTTGAATGTATTTGGTTGTTTATGCTATGTGCCAGCATTGTCAGCTCCAGGGATTTTATCATTAGTCTCCTGACAGGGTTTGAGGTTTGTTTTTGTTTTGATTTTCTTTAAAACTCTGACAAGAGTGCTATGAGGCTTTTGTCAGGTTAGTCTAGTTTGATGCTGGTTGACAATAATTACACTAGTAATTAACCATACTTTTATAGGATGGCTGTAATTTCTCTGCAATTACAGCTGGAATGACAGAAATACTTCTCTATTTTTAAAGGAAAGTAAAATTTTAACCTTCATAGTGCCAGGGAAAAGAGCTTGGAAATGTTATTTTCAAAAGATTAAAAGCTGGAGGGCTAAAATTAAGCCTTCAATTATATTAAAGCCTAATCTTGTGATACTAAATCCTTTTTTATGTTTTGGGGATCTGACCTGCGATTTTGGTGTCTTGGGCTGACAGTATCAATTACATTACAGCAGCCCATTAAACCAGTGACCTTTGGGCACTGACTTTTTAATCTCTTAAGGGCAAAGGGATTTATTCAGACTGAGTTTGAGATGAGTGTGATTGTTTACTTTCTCATTTTTCTCAGGTTGGCACTAACATAAATAGTTTCTAGTAACTTCTGTGTATTTTGCCTCATGCTGATGGCACACTGGGTCCTGCAAGCTCTTCTTTAACGTCCCTTTGCTGCTTGGTAATGACACCGTGCAACACCTTGAGTCTGTATTTCAAACTTAGTAGGTGTAAGACTTTATAAAATCAGGGTGTTTTGTCCTCATAATTTGCCAGCTCTGGTGTACAGTGTCAGGTGGGTGGGGAGAAAGGAGTGTTTTTTGCATAGCTCTGATCGTGATTTAACCTTTGGGTTTGAAGTCTGTAAAATGTCTGAAGTCTGTAAAGTCTAAAGCCTGTGTAAGCTGCTGGATAACCATAAATGTTGGTGATGTGAGGCAATGAAAGAGGTGAAGGCTTTCAGTGATTTTTTTATTTTTGTGAATTGTATGAAAATGTCTGAACAAAATAAGGAGAAAAGCCTATTTAATTTTAAAAAAATTAATATTTTTTGTGTGACTAGCACACATATTAATATATTTTCTGTGCATTATAATCCAGAGATTTTTTTCTGGAAATTTTTTGAGCTTTACCTTTAGGTGGACTTAACTGTTTGCTTTAGCTAGTGAGTCCTCGTGCACTTTCTGAGCGGTTATTTGGTATTTATCCATTTTGAGTTGGAAAACGTGTTTCTTTTGTGGGTAATTTGTTTTAGCCAATCCACATGACTAGAAAATGAGCTCAAATGCCTCAGAGGAACCAATTTTTCCTAATGTATATATTGGGTGTCATGTATTTCTCCTTTAGTCTTTGGAAATTTACCATCCAGCCTTAAAGAGGGCAGTGCCATAAGTAGAAAAATGCTTATAAATGTGCCATTAAGCAGAAGAAAAGCCTCCAGCAAGTCTTAGTGGGAATTTAATTAATTATGAGCAGCACAAATTTTATGTGCATTTAGTCATTCTTCCTCCATAGCAATTATATGTTATGAGCCTCTATTCCTGCTTTCTACATATGGATAGACAAATATCTGCTTAATTTAACATTAATTATGTATGTACGGACCCTTAGTACATTCTCACGTATAAATCAGCCAATTAGAGCTGATGTTCCTTGCTCCCCCTCTCTCAGAGCTGCCCTCAGCTCGTGTCTCCCTCCCAGCAGTGATAGGAAGGCTGAAGCTGGTCCAGCCTCCAGCTTCCCATTCCCATCACCATCAGGGGATGCACCATCGTGGAGCACCATCACCCTCAGCTCTTCAGGAGCCTGCCTTTCCCTCATCCCTGTCTCTGCCTTGCCATGTCCTCCGAACACCTTGATACTCATGTCTTTCAGGCCCTGGCAAACTGTGTGATCTGGCTGTGTATGACAAGGCTCTGCATTCATGGGGGTTTTAATTATTTTTTTCCTCCTCCATATGGTGAATATTCCTTTATATAGAAGCTCAGGGGACAGACACATAACTGTAGGGTTAACTGGTAGCCAACCAAACTCTAGTTCAGCCCATCCAACCAGCAAGAACACATAGCTCCTGAGACCCCACACTAACCCCAAATCTAACCCTAACCTAGAAATTCCTATGGAACAAACCATGAAATCCCTAATTTCCCTAATGCAACCAGTGCAGAGACACTGGCTGGCCCCTGACCTAGCTTTAGGAGCTGGATAAGAAGTCTGGGACCAAGCAGTCTGCAAGACATCTTTATAAACTCACCTGTCTGGCAATTCCAAGGGAGTCACTGTTGCTCTTTCAAGTGCTGGAGCTGGGGATATGACATGAGCCACTCATGACACTTGTCAAATGCAATTTTCTATAACTGGTCATCCAGTATCCATGGAGTAGGTCACATATCTGCAGGGAAAATGAATTATTTGGCTTCTGAGCTCTGAGGGAGGCAGCAGCTCAACCATGAGAACAAGATTGCTTTCCAGTCACCTTAAAAAATCACATAGGAAAAGGTCTGAAGTAAAATATCAGAGCAGAGAGGTAATCTGGCACATCTGGAGGGGAAGCCCTAGTTGTATCCTGGAAGATGTAACTTCACCAGCCTTCATCTCCTCTACAAGGGAAAGGAAGCAGCTCGGATTGCCAAGGGTGGACAGGTGAAGGTCACCTACAGCTACAAGAGTTTGGTAGCTCTTGACTTGCCATTGCCAGGGCCAGAGTTTTGCAGCCCAGGGAGTAAAAACAAGGGACTGTGATAGAAGGATGAGTGGAGCCCTTGGCAGCTCTCATGAAGGGACTGTGTCTCTGCAGGTGTTCTTAGGGTGGCAGCTGGGCTCTCACTCATGTGTCTGTGGCACCAAGTGAACAGGTTGCACACTTTTTATGGCAAGCACCCATGAGTGTTTTAGGGACACAACCCGGGTCTTTCTCACCCACATAACATAGACAAGAGCCAGCTCCAGACTGTCAGATCTGTCATCTTTGGGGAGCTTCATAAATGGATTGAAGATCTGGGGGTTTCATTTGCATACACATTAACTGAATATGAGGAAAACTTCCCACGAATTTGAAATCTTTAGCAAACTTTGCAGCTTTGGTCCTCATGCTGGTGTCTGCCTCAATCTGCGCAATCCAAATATTTCTGATAAAGAAAATTGGGCTTCCATGTGAGACTGGGCTGCTCTTGGGCACCTTTCAGTCCTGAGATTGTAGTGTCACATAGGAGCTCTCAAAAGCAGCTTGTTAGAAAGGATTTGGGACAGGACTTTGTCCCTGTCCCATATTTTCCAGAAGACTGTTGTTTATGCTTTCCCCTATTTATAACTATTTCTAAAGTCTTAAAGGCTACTTTGAAAAGAAAATCATTGAGGAAAGGGGTAATTGAAATTTCCCAGAGGGAATGTTTTAAAGTGGCAACAACTCAATGGTTGGCCAACACTGCTACAAGGCTTCCATGCCGCTGTCAAAGCTGGTTAACTAAAAGGCTTTCTCCCATTGTGGACTGTCAGGCTGAATTTGTCATGTAGCTTGAGAGTGAATCAATGAACTGATTAGCAGTGGTTGAGAGGGGTTGTTTGGGAATTAGCACTGTGTGATTTCTGTGATTTGCTTTGTTTTTGAATGTAAAGGATCATCATCAGGCCAACTATAAATAGGAATAATTCCTGCAATTTGAATTTCTGAATTTGTCCCAGGGAAGGTTATGGCAATAGAGGAGATGTCAGAGGAGAAGGCTTTGACCCTTCCTTTCTGTATTTCTTTCACTTCTTTGTTATAATATTATTGATGAAGTGACCAAAATGGTATCAGGCATATGTGAGAAATCAGTAAAAAAGTAAATATTTTAAAAAAATTAAAAATCCATTGTCCTGCAGTGTAAATTCAAATGTGACCTTCCCTTACTGTACTGTGTATATACTGCACAAGTACCTGGCTGTGAGGAGATATATTTTGCTTTATTCTTTTCAACTGGATTTTTGTAAAATCAAATTTCTTTAAGAAAATAATAGGCTGTTAATTTTAGTTTTTCCAGCAAAGTTTCTAAATCCAAGTCCCTTTACTAGAACTCTTCTGAACTTTTGAGTCCTCCAAGGACTTCAAAGAGCTTCCTAATTGCTTTCAGTTAGGTAACAGTTTAAGCAGCTTTATTTAGATTTCTTTTCTGATGGTTCTTCCTAAGCTTTGTTCTCCTTTTTGATTACATCTTTTAGACCACTATATGTTATCTTTTACTTTATGAGATAAACTTTTTTTCCCTGAATATTTCAGTGTGAACGGACATACATATTGTCTTACTATCTATGTCTTATTAGCTGACCATTAATGGACAGGCTGACCCCTGCCATATGCAATCTCCTCCTGATTGCTTTCCAGGCTTTACATCTGTCTCCTCTGCTCATGCTTGGCTGATGGCACACCCCATCTTTTCCCACCCTGCACTTCAGCTGCTATTTCTACACTTTCTGGTTCTTAGCTCTGAGCTCAGGTCATGAGGATTTACACAAACCACAAAGGGGAAGTTTCATATAAAATACAACAAAATTTGGATGATCTGCTGTGACTCCCGATGCTGTTGGAATTGCATTGGTAGGTCTCAAAGCCCACATGGAAATGTGTCATTTCCATATTTATTATTGATGTTCAGATGTGCGCAGCAGCACAATTCTAAATCCCTGCTTAGGCAGCACTGCTCAAAGAGTGTGTTCTTCACATGAGGGACTTTGATGAATACGTACTGCTTTGATCAAACCTTCATGTTTTAGGAGACCCCAAGGGGTAAAAAGCAAGTCCTGGTTGATGGAAGGGAACTGGCCAATGATGGCTGAAAGGCTGCGGTTTTAAGTGTACAGGGACTGTAGTCTCTGCTTGTTCAAAACAGGTTCTGTGCATGTGGGGAGGAGCTGTCTCAGCCTGGTGACTCCACTGAAAGGGGGATATATTGCATTTTACAAAATAGCAAGTACACATCCCAAGAGATTCTGATTCTGGCCCTGTGCAAGAGTGGGACATGAACCTGTCATCATTTCTCCTTTCCTACCCTTCCTGACAGACAAAGCACACAAGAAACTTGTCCAGAGTTACCCAGTGGCAGGAGCCAAAGTCAGGTCTTCTGAGAGCAAGGGTAGTATACTGTTCACCAGTCCCACTCTCTGTAGGGCTATGACAGCAGAGTTTAGCAGCACTGTAATTTATTATGTCCTGCTATGTGTTCTACATTACAGTGAGGCTGACCAAGTTTGCAGTTTTAGTGTATATGATCAACATGCTGCTCATTTTTCCATTATCAGGGAAGTCTATAATTCATCTCCCTCATTTATGTCTCATACTGGAACATTTCATTTCTGTGACTGTGAATTATCAGCATACAATCCTTGAAGGTATGATTGGAGATAATAGCCTAAAATTTCACAGGTGAATGATTACTTCAGTTGTCCGGTTTGTGACACCTTTCAGGGCCTTGCTTTCCCCTGCAGAGGAAAGTGTTCAGCATTTTCTGAAGACCATGACCTTCTGCAAATCTGTTTTGTATGAACTCTTAATTGTTTAAAGACTGCTATTATGCATCCTCAGTTTAGTTCTCCCACTCAGCCTCCAAAATGTTAATAAATACATGGCAGACAGATGAATATGCTTTGCTTTACCAGCCCTTTTTTCTTTTAAGAGGTTGCTGCCTGTAAAATGTATTTTGAAATAAGTTTTTGTAAAACTATTCAAATTACTCTGGAGCATAAGCTTGGGATCCAAACTTCTTCATTGGGATTTGTTTAAAAGTCCTGGTTTGTTGCCTGGCAATCCCTATTTACAACAGTCAGCATAAAACTATCAGTCTGGAACTTTGAAGGCATTAAGGCAACTAACTTCTCATTTTGTGCTCAAAAGGAATCAGACACTGTTAATGTAATCCCATATCTATGTTCAAAACTGTCCTCTTGCATGGAGACATGATATTTGGTGCAAATATCTCTCCCAATTCTTCTGTATCTGCAGCACAATGCCTACCTGAGGCAATCTGTGCAGAAATCCAGCCTCCCCAGGAGTTTTGGCACAGCACCATCCCCTAAATAAGTGATTACTCTGGATATCCTTGTTCCAAATGTGATTTACCCTGAGTGCAGCCCAGATGATGCCTGCAGGACTTGGTGACATGCTGAAATACAGTGAACATTTTTCTTACATCTGCCATTTGTTACCCCAGCTCTTCTTGGTCTGCCTTACACAAAATTGGAATTTGGTCCAGAGAAGTGGAAGGCCAGGCTAACTTCTACCAAGCAGATGTTATAAAGGGCTTGTTTTATCTTCTCAGCCTGTGTGAGTTTGAAAAGAAAAAGTTGTGAGTTTAGGGGTTCTCTAAAAGAACTCTGTGAGGTGTTGATGAAGAGCATGTTGATATGTTGAACACGTGGAGAGTGTCTCCTATTCTGATATACATTGCATGTGGATACTGTGTTTTCAGACTTCATCCCTTACATAGGCAAGCCATGAGCTGCTCAACTGGCCACTAGCATGGACAATCTCTAGGGGGCTGTTGTTTTGTATGCACAACTCCATGCCTACCGTTAAAAATTGGGCAGAGTTTTAGTACATCAACAAACACAATGACCCATACTGAGCCATCCACAAGCTCTTCCTCCTGTTGGTACAGATAGCAGCAAGCACAGCATTTCTCTGGATGGACAATTTGCAAGGTCTGTCATCTGTGAAAGTGAGAAGATTTAAAATGCTCCATAGTAAATTACTGGAAAACTCAGGCATTGATGCTGTGGGACTGCTGAGACTTGTGCAGGGTGTAGTTGATCTCCCCACTGCTTCCCTTATCTTCCCAAGTACATCTGCTCAAAATTCATCTCTTCTGACTGTACATTTTTGTTCCGTGACTTGTCAGATTCACTAATGTTGATCACTTACTTCCATTAATGTCAAGATAACATCTATTGACACAACTGGACAGACATGTCACTGCAATTGGCCAAACCATCTCAGAAATGCAGGCATTTTACTAGAAGTGTTCTAATAAAATATTATTCAGGTTTGCTTGAAGAAAGTAGAAACAAGAAAACCATATACCTTGATCTTGCAGAGATTTTGACTAAGGGGTACCATTAGGGTTGAGGAAAGTGATTAACTACAAAGATTTATTCACTGTGGCATTTCAGTACTTAAAAATAGGGCTTATAAAAAAGAGAGTGACTTTTTACCCAGGAGGATCGTAATAGGACAGTGGGGAATGGTTTAAAAACTAAAAGAGGAGAGATTAGATGTTAAGAGGAAATTCTTGACTGTGAGGGTGGTGAGGCCCTGGCACAGGATGCCCAGAGAAGCTGTGGCTGCCCCATCCCTGGAAGTGTCCAAGGCCAGGCTGGAGAGTGCCCTGAGCAATCTGGTCCAGTTGAAGTTGTCCCTGCCCACAACAGGGGGATGGGACTAGATGGTCTTTAATGTCCCTTCCTACCCAAACAGTTCTGTGCTATATTTCATTAGAAGATGTTAAAATTTTGGTTTTTATAATTTTTTAATACTTCAGGTTTTACTGGTTTTCTGTGAAGTTCTTTATTTGTGAGATACATATACTTCTGAGATGTTCTAAAACTTGGAAAAATGCACTTGCTGTGTCATGGCTAAATGCTTGTCCTACTAATCAAAACAGCATGGATGTTTTACTGATTATAGTTCATGCTCTATGAAGCAGGGAGCAGCTCTGACCCCAGAGTGTCACGGTTTGGGTGAGAGGGTGTTGCTGGGTGTCAAGTGCAGCTAAAGGTGCAATGAGAATCCCTTTCTGTTGGGTACATGGCCACAGAAAGCTGGATAGAGCCTAGAAACTCGTCTGACTGTTCTGCAAATAATCATGGCTTGTAATGTTTTTTTATTACAGACCTATGGACTAAAATTTTCAAAAGCAAGTCAGGCTCTTGAACCTGTGCCCTGATGGGTCACTTGGGTATAGTCTCCATAATTCTCAAGGGCCATTGCTTTAAAGGTGGGAAGTCAGTGGAAATCTGGCACATAAAAGCTTGTATAGCTCTGGCCAGCACTGATTTTGAAAACACTTGAGTGCTGGAGTGAATTATACTGATGCACTGACAGGCAACACAGCTCTGCCTCCCATCCCCACCCACACAATAAAGAGAGCTGTTAATTTTCATATGCCAATTTGTGAACTGTGATCTCCTGGGAGCTGCTGCACATTCATTTCATGGGAGCACAAAGCCATGGGGCGGGTAGGGTGCAGAGTGAGCAGCAGGGGTTGGCTCAGCCCTTGTAGTAAAATCATCCACCATTCCTGAACCCACACCAGAACATCGCTTAGCCTGTGCCCTGGGCTGCAAACAAATGTGTGAGCTCTCTTATTGCATCCCAAAGCATTCCCTTCCCTGGCTAGTTTTAGTTCTTTGGTTTTTAATTCTATTTTTGCAGTTTCCTTCTATCCCAAATAGCCACACCATCATTGTTGTGATAAATGGAAGCAAGCATGCTCAAAGCTGTATGCTTTTTAATCAATATTTGGAGTCACTTCTACTTGCAAAAAATTTTTTTTGTTGTTGTTGTCAAGAGTTAAGCCAGCAATCCATGATTATAATGGAAAGAATAACTATAATAACTGGGCATTGTATCACACTGAATGGCTTTCATTTACAAAAACAAGCAGCAATTCAGTGATATGGATGCTGGAGTTGCTTTCAAACACTTTCAGACCTGAGGGATAAATAAATATCTCAAAAGAATTGTGGATTATTTCACTTGCAATACCTACAACAAAGGAAGGAGCAGAAATGGTTGGGGTTTAAAAAACCTTGGTACTTGGTCAGGGAAGGCATCCTGCACCACCTGGTAGAGTTGTGATGCAGAAGGCACAGACTGTGGCAATCTCCCAGCAGATCTCACATTGTTGCACATGCTGTATTCTTCTGTAACAAGCCTTTGAAAAAGCAATTTTAAAAACTTCTGCAGAGAAGTGTTATGAGCAGCACGATGCTGTTATTTCCCTTGTTAGGTCCTTGATTTGGTATCCACTGCGGGCATTGGCATTAAAGCCATTTTGTGCAGGCTCTACATCGGAGGCTGCCCCATGTTCTTGGTTTGGGTTGGAAGGGACCTTGAAGATTGATTTGTTCCAACCCCCCTGCCACAGACAAGGACACCTTCCTCTAGAACCTGTTGTTTCAAGCTCCATCCAGCCTGGCCTTGAGCACCTCCTGGAATTAAATGTGATCAACTCCTTCATCCCTGTGAAAGAGCACATGGATGGCATGGAATTTCAGGCAGCTTTGTTACCTCAGAGAGATGAATGTTGAGACCTACAGTGCAGCAGTTATGGCCCAGCACATTGTGTTTTCTACTGGCACATTCTTTCTTCTCGGTGATAAGACCCATAATATTTGGAGAAGGGATGAGGTTAAAATCTGACACATTTTCTAATAGTTGCTACATACATAAAAACAGAGTGAGAGGGGAAAGAAAGGAGTTGGTTTTACTGAAGTGTTTAAGGGAATTTATATCAGGAGTGGGGAGTTTCAGCAGATGAAAATGAAATCTGAAGTCTGAGAAGGGCCAGCTTAGCCAGCAGGTTGTCATAAACTCTCTCAGAGATGAGGCTCAGCCCTGGCTGACGTGCAGCCACATCACTGTCACTGCCTGTTTCTTCTGCACTGCCTCACTGCCCTCAGCCCATATCAACCATCCCCACACACCAACAGCAGCAGATTCCCTCCCCAGTGCTTCCTCTGTGGGATGAAATGAGGAGGAAAGGCTGTGAAGCTCCAAGGGATGCATTGCATGAACAAAGCTCACTACAACTAAATTAACCTCCCTGTTGCTTAAATTAATGATGCTCTTGATGGTGGCAAGCCAAGGTAAACTGGGAAGGTTCACCTTTCCTGAACAGGAGCTCACATTGTGCTTTTTAGATCTGTGAACTGGAAAATTAATGTGAGGTTTTACAATCTCCTGTTGTACTTGGAAATGTAGGGCTTTGATATGCTTCTCAGAGATACATATTTTTAAAATTATACTTTGAAAGTATTGATTTCTTCAAAAGAACTCTTTATGTCATAATGATTTTTGCTATACACTTTATGTAAGTGTATAAATAATGTTTACAGAATGATAGGATATTTTATAATGTCATATATACGCCAGTATTCCCCAAAAGCATCTTTAGAGCAGTGTGAAAATTGTTATTACTATATGAGCTCTTCACTTGTACATACAAATCTACCTTCCAGGTGGGTTTTTCATCCCCTGATGGGGCTGCTGTATTTAATTTCTTTCTCAGTCTCAATGTACCTTAATTTTAATTTGGGATAATAAATTATCATGGTAATTTGAATTATTCTCAGGCACAGATTTACAAATAGCAGGAGGTAATCAACATTGTTTGTTACTCACACTGGAAAGAGGCCGGAGATGGTGACGGTGTAAGGAAACTTGAAGAAAAGAGAATTATATGCTGCATGTGAATTAGAGATGTGACAGCCAGGAAAAAAGCTTATAAAAGCATCTGCTTTTTCCCAGGAAGGTAAATGTGACACAGACACATGAACTAGAGAGGAAAATGACAAGCAGAAACTTGTCTGTGTCCTCCATGGCTTACAGGTGCTTTCTCTAATGGCTTCCTGCATGATTTTGTTCTTCCACTAGTGACTGTTTCAGTGACTATCAGGTCTAAATTTGATTTTAAAAAGCATTTTTCTGTCTTAAGTGGGGGGAAAAAAAAGAATATTTGTCCCGGTTGTTTCTGATCTATGCTTTCTTCTGGATTTCTAATATTAGTAATAATTTTTACCCTGCAAACATATGCACAGTTTAAAGACTTGGTATGAAAAAGAAAGGACCAATAGCCCATTGTTAATGATACCTAGTCTGTTATTCCACTATCTACCTAAATGGTTTATAGCTCCACCTGTTCCCCTATTGTACCTTTTATTTCTGCTGCTACTGGACTAGAAGGGGAGGTAAACCTGTCAGCACTCTCCATTGACTTTAGAATAACAGTTATGTTGGCTTTGCTTGCTTTTCTTACAGTTGTGCACATTCTGTACTGTTTTCAAGGAAATCTTTTTACCCCTGTCTAATATCCTCCAGCATTCACTGTTCACTTGCTTCTTGCATGCAGAAAATGAGATGTCTGCCTTGATGTCTGCTAGATTGTGTGTTGCAGTTTTCTTCCAGGAATTTTCTAATGAACAGAGATGCAGGTGCTGGAAGAGCTTTGCCTGACTCCAGTTGCTGTCTCTTGGACCAGTCAGGATCTTCATAAAGGTTTGCTATTCTCACTATCTCCTGAGATAATCCACATTTAGCTTTTATCTTATGGAGGCAATTTTGTTGAGACTATCAATGGCTTTTTCAAAGTCGATAAAGTTAATGATGATGAGTGCACAATTGTCCTCTGAAACCTTCTTGTTTTCCTCTTAGCTGCTTGTGTGTCTCTGATTTCACCTGCGATAAAAATATCCTCTAACCAAGTTTTTCCTGATGCTGACAGTAAGTCTATGCTGCACCAATGGGTACAATCTGTCAGATTACAGTAATTTGGCAGTTTGGCAATTAAAGCCATTTTCCACTTGTTTGTTGCTTTCTTTCCTCCCCGGGTTAACTTGTGCTGGTTTAAGAGCCCCACAGTTGTTTTCCTGCATCCTCTTTTTATGTGCTGTTTTGCCAGCCCCTAAATGGCTCCTGCTGCAGCTTCTGCCTTCCTGACTGTGAAGAAACTCCTGAAAATACTTTTCCTTCTTTATTAGTTTTTTACCCAAATGTTGGCATATACCACGCAAAATCCTCCACTGGCAGTTTTTCCTTCATATGCAACATTTTTTAGTCTCTATATAAATTTTTCTTAGTATTTTTTTGTGGTGGTATTTCTCAGCCTGGCATTGGAGGACATCAGGCCCAAGAGGATGGCCACTGTTGTGGCATCTTCCTCAACAGAGCAGATTAAATTCTGCTGAACTAAGACAGAACAGGCAATAATCAAAGGGGGCAGGGTAAGGAAGGAAATCACAGAACCATAGAATGGTTTGGGTTGGAATGAACCTTGAAAAATTATCCGAATCCAAACCCTTGCCACGGGCAGGGACACACATGGCCAGGTTGCTCCAAGCTCCCTCAGCCTAGCCTGGAACACTTCCAGGGATGAGGCATCCACAGCTTCTCTGGGTAACCTGTGCCAAGGCCCCATCACCATAAATTTCCTGCTTTCTGCATCAGCTCTTATTTGATTAACACATAAAAAAAAGAGACAGAAATAGGAGAAAGGTTTCCTGAGTACAGGAAGAAATTCTCTCAGTGCAGTATTTTTGTCCTACATCAAAAAGCACAAGAAAATATTTCTGCCTTCTTGTCACTGCATGTTTTGCTTTCTTAACCTCATTTTCTTCATCCCTGGAATCCACACAAGGTTGAACGTTACTCCTGTTATTCTGGAAAACCTTGTCCATCCTAAATAATGTTCTCATTTCTCAGGAGGCTGCTGAGAGCTGAGGCTTTCTCCTCCTCCCTCTGCTTCCTGACCACAGTTGTGACTGTCTCCCCTGGGTGTCTATGCTGCAGCACCAGTGATTTTCCCATTAATCTGAGATTTAGGCAAGTGATTATAGTTTTTCTGTCCAGGCTCAATGGTATGGCTTTGTTCTGTGTGATTTTTTTTATTAATGTAAATATGTAATGTGGGTCCTTGTAAGTAGGATCCTCACTTATGTATTCACTGACTATAAAACTGAGACCAGGCCTTACCTCATTTGTGAATTTAGCACACGCCTGATGCTTCAAAGGATCAAAAACCACTCATAAAAGCCAAGTTGGCATTTCCTTCCTATTTTAGACTTGTACTAATATTGCTTTAATTGCTGTTCTGGGAACCTGTGAATGCAAATGGGCAGTTAGACATTTTGGTGCTTATTAACTCATGCTGGTCTACTAATGTCATGCAAATTGTTAAATCTGCGTGGGAAGATTAGACAAATAGTAGCAGATGTATTTTTATATGCTGTGTTATGTGCTTGATTTTTTGAAAAACAAATATCCCTAGTGGGAGGACTGCCATATTTGAAATTCCTTTTTTATTCTTTTCTGCATGCTTGAGAAAGAATATTTTGGTATATCTCTCACAGTAACTATGTCAAGGATGACTTAGGATCACTGCTAGACAGGAATACAGGCTGGTCTGAACACAGAAACTTTACTGATCCAATTCTAAAATATGACCAGATTATATTTGTTCTGGGATGAAAAGTGAGAAAGGAAGCAATGCATCTATAAAACACTTGGCATGGAAGAGAGAGCAGTTTTGGAAACCATAATTATAGGAATGACTTAAAATCTGTACAGAGAGTTTAAATTATAGAAGGAGTGGTGGCAGGACTGTGCAGAGTATCTTGATCATATAGAAATCATTGTCACTTATTATTTTGTTAACTTTTAAAACAACTTCTTTCCCATGTCAAATTTTGAGCTTGCATTAGTAAGCTGACTAAGCTCCTGAGGAATTTAGAAGTTAATTGTAGACTTTGGTTTTACAGCTATGGATATAGACACACAGGCACATACCCATATAAATATCACATTTCCAACAGCTAAGGAACATTTACAGAGAGAATTTCAGTAGCTTGACAAAAATCCTGGTAGAAATTGTTCAAAGCAAGAAAAAATATTTTTTTCTTCTGAAAAACATGTTGCGTGTTGATATCTAGGCAGATACCTGTTTTGTTTGAAAACCAGACAAAAATATAGATGGTAATTCCTGAGAACATTTGAAGCCCTGGCTTGTGGCAGCTGATCCGTGAGCAGGGAAGGGAACTGCTTGTTTGTCCTTTGACTCAAGGGCTTTGTGCTGCAAGTGATGAGGGCTTAAATGTGACTGAGGATGGGATTTTGTCCAAAGTAGGTCAAGGGAAGAAAATCTTTCGTGTTTGCCCAGAGCCCATCTCATCCCTGGAACAGGAGAGACCAATGAGAACCACCAGCTTGTGGCCCAACAAACACAATTATTGTGCACTGTGTCTTCATTTGGATGCCACGCTCAGTTAATAACCAGATCCCCACCATACTTTTTTATTGCTTAGGCTGAAGGAGAAAGTAATTAAACTTAATAGGTATTGCCCTTGCTTTAAGGCCACTATACATTTTAAGCTGCCAGCAAAAGTAATTAATACTAATAGAAGTCATGATTCCTAAACAAAAACATTTGTATGCCAAGTAATCTACAACATGTACATTTGGGATTTTTTTTTTTTTCATTCTTATGCATGTTTATGACCATACACTTGCTGCTTCATGGGGTTCATTCTTTCTCCAATTTTTAATGAATTTTCTTTTTTTGTGTGTGTATCTCCAAATGTCACTTTTCTCTAGGGTTTCTTAAGAGAACCTGTACATTCACCATAATTTCAAATAAAAAAACCCCCTATATATAAACAACTTTTAACTTGAATGCAAGCAGGAATTTAAAATATGTATTTTGAATTGCAAGTTCTAATAATGCTGTGTAAGCATTGGGCATAGCTAATTGACCATATGGCTCGTTGGTTTCCACATGGCAGAAGATTTGTATCATCATTAGAAACATGATGATGTCAACATCTTAATGCAGCTCAGCAAAGAGGTGGGTACAGCCAGCTGAATTCCTCAAGGAACCTCTCAGTACATGTTCAGATGTGGCTATGTGATCTTTGACTCATGATAGACAAGGTTTAACTTAGAATTAGTGTCCTGTTTTTCCATCATAAATCATTTTCTACTTACCTGCCAGACTTTGCTTGGTTGGCTGCTGCATGGGAAAAGATCAATTTTTTGCATAGAAGGAAGACAGAAATTGCTTCTAATTGTTTTCTGGGGCAGCCATTAAATCATCCAAGTGAAACCTTGGTATATTTCCATGAACAACCCATTGCAATACTTTAATGACCCAATTATTTCAGTTCTTGAAAAATGAACAAGTAAAATCAACTCTTGCTAGCTTCCCAAGGACAAAAAGCCAAGTACGACACGTGTTGTCTGCACCCAGAAGAATGATGCCAAAATACCAGTCTGCTGGGTGCAGAACTCCCTGCAGGGCTTTGCTTGCTCGTGCTGAGCAGAAGAGAATTAGCACAGCATCAAGTTGTGCAGAGAGGAGAGGAAAACTCTTCTCTGCAGCTCTGAAGCTTAAAAGTTCTTAAGTGGCAAAATGTGAAACACCCACCTTGGGTTACAAACCTTAATCAGTGCCAGGGAGCTGTAGGTTTTCTTTGAGATTGAGTTTGTCCACCTTCCAACACTAAATTGTCATTACACCTTTTCCTCAATGTCAAATGCTCCCTAATACCCAACATTCCTCTGTGTGTTTGCCACTATTCTGTGCTGCCCTCAGGCCAACTCAACGAGCTCAGCTCTAGGAGCTTTACACAGAAATAAAGACGTGCTTTGTTTTTCTGCCACTGGGTACAATCTGAGTCCTCCTTGTTGTTTTTGGGTGTTTCTTGTAATTTCCTCTCCAGGCCAACGTGGTCTAGTATAAGGTGTCCCTGCCCACAAGAGGGTGTTGGAATGAGATGAGATCTAAGGTCCCTTCCAACCCAATCCATTTTGTGATTCATTGAGCTGTGAATCCTTCTATGTCCTTCTAGGAGTGTGAACTCAGAAACTAAGCACATTTCATGGCAGTTTTGCTAATGTTGCTTTAGGAGGTAATGTTACCAGTATGTCATGCTTCCTGCCTGTTGCAATTTTCAGAGAACTGGGTAAGGACAGTCAGTCCCTACTGGAAAAAAGCTTAGTGACAAATGCCTCTAATGTTATTTTAGGTAGTGTGTTTTCTCTGTAAGGATATTGACCAAAAAGCCATTAAAAATGACTAGGCATCAAGAAGGTTAGTGAAGGAAAACAAAGATCTATTGATTTCTTGCTTTACAAATATGCTACTTATCCTGTTTAGCAGTTGCAGTTTTGCAGCAGTATTTCTTGTAAGGGCAATTATCAAACTCTTGAAATTAGGTATGTGGCCAGGAAAATCCTATAGAGGTGTGCATGAGGAGAGGGAAGGAAGGCAGAAAGCTCTCCTGTGG
Source organism: Onychostruthus taczanowskii (assembly GCF_017590055.1). Classification (NCBI taxonomy): domain Eukaryota; kingdom Metazoa; phylum Chordata; class Aves; order Passeriformes; family Passeridae; genus Onychostruthus; species Onychostruthus taczanowskii. Next base: position 10,075,578 of record NW_024498573.1, read on the forward strand.
CTGCTGATGAGTGTGTCTTCTGTCTGGCTGTGTGGAAATCATTTATCTCTGGAGGTGGTGCTGGGCTCCACTGTCTCCCTTTGATGTCTGAGTGCTGGATTCAGAGCTATTACTATGAAAGCCTCTGCTCAAAGGTTTGCAACAGTCTCCTCATTTAGCATGTAAATGTGTACATGCTAAATGAGGATACATGTATGCATGTGTACATGCATACATGTATCCTCAGTCTTTATGAAAACTAAAACATGACTTTGAAGAAGACCCTTCCAAGCAGGACAAGATGCCATCTTTGTTTTGTTATTTTCATTTAAGAGAGTCACAGTGTAGCCTGCTCTTGTTGCTGTCTTCCATCTCTTTTTTCCATAGACTAACAGTGAACTTCGGTTTAGGATTGTCTTTGCAGTACTTCTCTCTTCTCTTCTCTTCTCTTCTCTTCTCTTCTCTTCTCTTCTCTTCTCTTCTCTTCTCTTCTCTTCTCTTCTCTTCTCTTCTCTTCTCTTCTCTCCTCTCCTCTCCTCTCCTCTCCTCTCCTCTCCTCTCCTTAGTAGCTTTGCCTTTTGAACACTGAGATAGTTATGATAAAGATTTTCTATGACTCTTTACTTCTCATTTTTGTTTGTACTGAGCAAACAGATGGAATCAGAACACCCTCTCTAACATCACAAATCAATGAAACATGTAAAGGAAACTCCCAGAGGCTGCTCTAAGCAGAGTCCCATGAAAATCTCTCCAGACCTGTTTCCAGAAATTTCAGAGCAAAGGAGATGAAAAGAATAATGAACTACTGGGTACTAGGTTGCTGGGATATATATCAGCATAAAATCTGTGGAAGGTCATGGACATGATTTTGATTTGTTCAGGAGGCAAAAGCTCCCAAGAGAAAGTGACTGGAACATGAAATTCATTCTGCTGGCAGGGTCCCACTGGCTCTGCCATCTGCCCATGCCTGCTAACCCCCTCTCCAGCTTGGGGACAATCTGCCTCTCAACTGCTCTCTTAAAATTTGTTTTCTCCTTAGATGACTGAGCAACGTCTCTCAAATTCCTTCATAATGTAGTGTAAGCATTTCATTTTTAAAGACTTGTCTTTTTATTAAGTCGCTAATTAATTAGAGTTAATAATTCAGACCTTTCTTCTGTCTCTGCTCCTGGTGTCTGACAGGTTGTTTCATTGCCTCTTTCTCACTTTCTTGCATTTCTGGGGTCTTCATCTCTATGCCCTCCCTCCTTGACTTTTCCTCATAGCTTGAAAAATTTGACCCTACTTTTAATATCTCTGCTGGCATTTCACTTAATGATCCTATTACAAATTCCTGAAGCCCTTTTCACTCAAGATTCTCAGGGCTCTACCAGTATCAATTAATTTCCAAACACCTTCATTTTATCATGCAGATTTTACATGTGGGTAAATTGGGGCATGGAAAAGTCAGAGAGTGCTCAGCGTCACAGCCAAAAGTAGCACAGCTTGAAAAGTGATGTGATCTTCAGCACTGCTGAGCATCTCTGACTGCTGCAGGCTTCACTTGTGGCTCTGGGTGGTGAAATTCAAGCCAGGGTAGATTTAATACTCATGCACTTATCTGTTCATTATGCTGTTCATTTTCCTGTGTGTTGACGGGAAGGAAGGATCTCTGTTGGTCTACACATTTGTAAAATGCATAGCTGAAGTTAGCATGCTATTAAACTGAGCTCAAAAATGGGCTAGAGTGCAGGGTAATATTTAAGCTCCTCAGATAAATATCAGTGTCCCAAGCATCCAGTGACATAAACATATAACATTAGGAAAGCCACTCTTATCATTTTTGTCTCTTGTGCTTTATCTTTTTCAAACACATTTATCATGAACCTATTTATCATGACAGAGCTGAAATTTGCCACCTCAGTACCAAATCCTTTAATGGCTTTTTCATGTGACCAGCACAGCAAAGGTCTTGTTTTGATGCACAAGAAGACGGACATATAAACATAAATGCCTTCATCCTGACTCTTACTTATTCTTTTAGATTGAATTAATGAGTTTTCATGTCAATACAAATTAGATAAATAGCTGGAAGAACTTGTTAGCTTGTTTCTGGTGGTTTGGATTTTTTAGTTTACTAGAATTGATTAGGCACTTGTTGATAAAGGCAAGGGAAAGAAAAAAATCCATCACAATTATGCACATTTTGCTGCAAGGCTTGAAAGGGCAATCTGGAAATCAAATGATAAAATAGTTAAAGTTATATTAAAAAATTGCAAAGAAACAAAATTCTTGCATTTAAATTGTCAGGCAAATGTTTATGCATTTGCTCTATGTATGTCATCAAATTAAAATGCAAAAAATCTTCATGTCCTAAAATGTCCAGCTGATATCTGAAGATAACATGAGGGATTCTGCTCAAATCTGTGCTGGACCAAGCATGGCTTGGTGATGGGAAGAGGCTTGAATGGAATTCAAAGCTCTTCCCTCCCTCCCTGCTTGAAGTCAGTGACAAAGCTCGTGGTGGTCAACTGTGGCAGGTCAGGGGCACTAAGAAGATCCACAGAGTTGGTGATTCTGGATGCTGTGGAGAAGGAAAAAAGAGCAATAGTTTTTCCTTCTCATTTAAAAATAGAAAAATATGGACAGTGAGCCAACTTTATTCTCATGCTTTGAGATAACAACTTATTTGCAAATAGTCAGCAACTGCCTATTAAAAACTAATATGCAGCAAATCTGGTCACAGTGTGGCACCCAGTTAACGAGCTCGTTCACCAGAGGTTTTGTGTTGTGGTCAGGGAAAACACTCCTCAATTAGGACTTTTCTGCAGGAGGAGAAGGAAGTTCATGAAAATTAATTTGTGTCTCTGATCATTACCTTTTCTGACCATTTATAGTGCATGACACTCTCCCACTGATGGCATGTTTTTCTCGTGACCTTTCTCCAGCTTAACCTTTCTCCAGCTCCTTCTGTGGAACTTCTCCTGTGTTTCAAAGTTTCTTTTCAAGGTCTAACAAGGAGGGTGGCAGGATCTGAGCCAAACCCTCTGGTTGGAATCACTCAATGGAAAAGACATGTGCCCGTTCATGCATATTTGATACATCACTTCTAAAAATAAGAGAACTTTTTTTTAATCAAAGAACAACAGATTTTCCATTTTAAGTCAGAAATAAGTCAGGTGGCTCTGCTATGCTGAGCTGTGGTCATACACATTTTTCTACAGGGTTCAATTGAAACAATATCTACAGAAAAGGAGGGTAGATGTTAGTTTTGAGCTTGTGGGGATTTTTCTTTTTTTTTTCTTTTTTTTTCTTTTTTTATTTTTTTTTCTTTTTTTCTTTTTTTTTTTTTCCAGGATGTTGGGGGTAGCCTGAAGGGAACAATGGGCTTTACAAGTCCTATAAGATAAAATTGGAGGACACAGCAGAGCCCTGGAAAATAAATATAAAATTTCTATACAAAATATAAAATTTCACATCTTTCAGGAGCAGAGCAAGGGCCTCCTCTACAAGAGCAGGTTTTCTTCCCCAGGCTGCTCTGAGTCTTTGTCTCTGGGTGCTTCAGGCAGTGACAGGGGCTCCTCTGTGCTGTTCCAGGCAGATGCCTTCATGTCTGCAGGTTGTTGTGCTGCCCCAACACAGCTCGCTGCTGAGCTACAGGAGACACAATAATTAAAAGAATTTATCTCCTCTTCCCACGATCCTGCCTACCACAGCAGAAAAACATTCCTAATAAAGTAATCTAAATGGAATGGGAAGGAAAGGGAAAGCTGTATGCATTCACTGTTACTCCTCAGGGATTGCTCTTTTCTGGGGTGAAAGTGAGCTTTGCTAGCCTGAACATCAGAAACTCAGGCTGAAACTCTGAGTTAAAATGAATTCATAAAGCAAGCTGAATTAGGGGCTGGCCCTGGCATTCCCACCATGTAGGAAGGACACTGTGTCACTGTGTTTTTCCTCTCTCTGCATGTATTTGTGCCCTTTTATTTTTCCTGTAATTGCAGAGAGAGGCTTTCTCTCTATTTTCCCCTCAATTCATAGAGATCTTGTAATTTATCTCAGACCCCATAAAGGCACTTTTTCATGCTTGCTGACCCTATAATGATGGTTTCTGATATGCAGGAGCTACTTTCTATCTGCTGCTGTACTCTGCTGCTCGTGGAAGGATTGATGCTGTTCATTTTTCTGCCACACACCACCATAAGGAGAAGCGATGGAAGGGGTTTCTTCCTGAGACACAGCTCCTGATTTCTTAATAGGAGAGCAATAAATACAATGTCTTCCAGGCATTAAGAGAAAAGGAAGAGAAAGCCAGAGCAGCATCTTTTTCTCCATCTGTTAGTGTGTTTTCTTGTTCTGAAATCCCTTTACCTGCACAAAGGGCTGAGCTGTGCCTTTGTGTGCACAAAAAATAAATGCAGATAATTCCGTTAACTTTAGTTTTTTTGTTTGGTTGTTTTTTTGGTTTTTTTTTTTGTTTTGCATTTGGCATACTTTGTCTGAAATCTTAGTTAAGCCTCCGTTCACAGTTATTCCATTGTAGTTTTGTATAGGCTCAATTAAAAAAAAAAATCAGTTTATAGTGGCTGGCTGCAGCAGCATTGAGTGCAATCCTGGAATGACTGGTGCACAGCTTAGAAGGTTGCTAGAGAGGGCTGTAAATTATGTCATGTGTGGGTCATCAATTATATAGATAAAACTGTGAAGGAGAGTGGTTTGTCAGAAAAGATAAGAAAGGAGGGACTGAACCTAGATATATTTTCTGTGCTGATAATCTGGTCGTTTTTAGAAGTGAGAGGAGTCACTTGTAGAAGCCACTTAATAAATTTAATGACTATTGGAAGGGACAGGATAAAAAAAGAGCAAGGATAAAATGTTAAGTGTGCTTGCAATTGCAAAATCAGTGCCACTTTTCTTTAAGTTTGCTAACGACTGTAGGTGTTGTCTGGAAGTAAAGCAGGGGTTGAAGAGGATGTGGTTCCCCTCTTCTGACAGAAGGGGAAGGGGCCCTGTTTCAGGGATTTTGGCAGGGGTTTGGGTGTCATTCAAGAGCTCCCAGGCTCATCAGGTGTTGTCTCAAGTGATTACACTGAAGATGTGACAAGATCAAGCACTTTTCCCCCAGGGTTATGTGTGCTTCCAGATGTGAAATAGCACAAGAAAAATGGGGACATTTTAATCATTTTTCCTCTCTGTTCCAAATGGAAGTAGGAAGGAAGAAGAGGAAGGTAATTTACAAATAAAAAAAAAATACAGAAACCTTTTGAAACATTGAAGTGAGCAGGGTCAGGATTTATTGGCATTTCTCTTCTTCCTTTACCCAGATGTCCATCTTACCCCGTGCCCCTTCACAATGGGGAGGTGTGGGGCAGAGCCTTCAACCCTCAAGTGCAGCTTCAAGGAAAGGGAAGAACAAACCCCTCCTTCTGCCTTGTTGTCTTACTGGGGTTTGTCTAGAGCAGGAGACAGAATGAGTTCCCATGTGTCAATGACAGAAAGTCCTCAGAGCTGTATTAGAGAAGGGCCCTGGGCAAGGAATAGATGACAAATTTATACAAACCCTGCTTGTACTAATACCCTTGAGATTGCTTCTGCAAGTGACCTAAACCACTCAGTCCCTACACTGGGGGTTTTCCTTTGTTGCTCTACAGCTTTTGGTGAGGTGAAAGTTCTTCAGGAAAAGATTAAGGGGAATATACTCTCAAAAAAAAAAATAAAATTGGGAATTGGAAGAAGGAAATGGGGAAGGCTGAAATGAGCAGTTGTCTTTTTAGTTTTAGAAGGCTTCTTGTCCAGTCACTTAATGGTTCCATTTCTGATGGAAATAAATTGTAAAACTCAAAGCCCATTCATGTTTCACCAAAGCTCTTTGCCTTAAAATTAAATAACCTCCTTCCAACACCATCGTAATAACTATAAAAAATAAAGAACTCTGTGGCTTTATTTGTCAAAAGATGGCAATATTCAAGCATAGAAAATTTTACAGAATGAAAACGAGAGGTTGCCACTGCATTTCAACCACTGCCACCTCTGCTCTGTCCGGGAGGGAGGACACTGTCACCATCCAGGGCTGAATTGCATTGTTGTCAGCAGGGTGCTCTCTGAAGCCATTACACAAAAAGCCTTGCCAGATCCCATGCCTAACGGAAGATTTCCATGGGCAGTTTTTCATTAACAGCAAATGTGTTTGAGAAAATTCACTTCTGCTGCAAATCTGCATGACTCTGTTGAAATTATATCAAGTTACATCCTCAGTCAATGTGGATTATTATTTGATTTTATAAATTGTATCAAGACAGTATTTTTTTTATATTAAATCCAAGCATTTCCCTTCTCTGTACCTTATTGCTGACAGAAGGCTCTCACACAGCAAAGTTTACCTTTCATTTGTTCCTGTGTAATAACCATTAGGTCTGCTGAGAAATACCACGTTTCTTATGCAATGTCAACACCTACTTCCATTTACTCTTTCTCTTCAGAAAACACAGCATGAATCCCAGATGCTGCAGCATGCTGGTGTCCTTGACCCACTGGATTGTTAAGAGAAAGTAATTAAAGGGAACAAATTGATGATTTTCTATGGCTGGTAAAACATACAGCTTTTTGCTTTCCTTGCTCCTGTTGCAGTGGTGAAGTTCATTAGGCAAGGGAGGTTGAAGGATTGCCAGGGGGGTCACAGACTAGCTGTTGGTACTTCCCAAAGGCCAGAAGTCTGGATAAGTTTAGGAATGCTTAGTTTCATATTTCAAATTTACTTTTTATAGTTTGAATCAAACTGACTTCAGTGATTTCCTCTGTTACTAAATAATTTTCTCTGTTTGGAGAGAAGATAGGCAAGGTAAAACAGGAAGATCCCATCTAACATTTTTATCTAGATGTTTACCAACTGAATCTGCCAGCAATTTGTTTTCATTTTTAACTCCTATCTTTAGATAAAAGTCCACAGTATTTTTTGTGGAATGTATCAAAGTCATGAGATGCATTTCAGATACTTGAATAATTCAGGCACTGATGCATGCTACAGCTCATATTTCCATGATAAAATAACACAGATGTTATGCTCAGAGTTTTAAATTTTTTATTCCCGTGTGTTAATACAACAATGATTCTGAAAAACTCTTTCAGTCTCCTGTAGTGAAGTCTTCAGTATTCCTCAAAGTTTTCACAGTAATCGTCTGCCACATCTGCAAATAAATCTGATGCAAACATATGGTTTGGGGGTTTCTTTCAAAAGATATTCTTGCTTCAAGTTAGACTGATAACAGGTACAAGATAACTTCCAGAATCTGAAAAACACAATTTCACCTAGAATTAATGTTTCTGGTTTTGGTATCTTCTTTTATTTTATCTTTTGTTAAATAAAGAAATAGAGCAGGGGCTCACAACCAACCATTTTGAACTCTGAAATTGCTATATGAGGTCTAGGAAATTTTATTTGATCCCCAAAAAAAGCATTAAATCCGTTATGTCCTTTCCATCACAAGAGTTATCCGAAACAACCAGAAAAACTCTAATAAACAGTCCTTTTTTAATGTGCTGAAATGGATTTATGCCTTTCAGATTTCTTACTAACAGGTCCTTGAGGCTGCTGTGGATCTGGCTTGATGGTTCTCAGCTGAAAAAGCTTGGGGTGGAGTTGCTGCCAGGAGGACATCAGGGAGATATCAGGGAAGATATGAGCCTCCTTGTGAAAATGGGAGCTGCAAAGGTGGGAGGGTACGAGGGATGTCAGGGGCTCATATTAGAACTGAAATAATTTGTAGAAGTTATTGAATGAGGGAAAAGAAGGTTATTTGGGACTTTGTCTTAGGTTGGAGGGGTTTGCTGCCCCTCCAATGCGCCATGCTGGGAAGCTTGGGAAGCGAAGCAGTGGGACCAATTTCTGGAGGCAGAGGAGCTAAGGGGAATCCTGGGGATTTTTGTATAGTGAGAGGCTGCATGAATCAAATAAGCCCTGAGAACTGCCAAATACCAGGTGACAGTGAACAAAATTCAGTGGTGTGGACACAGACACTGGGAAAACCAGGGGCTGGGGGTATGTATGGCTGAGAAATTGCCCCCTTTACCTGGGGGTTACATCTGGGAAGTTGCTTGCTTTATGTAGGAGCTATGGGTGGAGCAGGATGCTGAGGGAACTCATTTCTGCCTTGCCATATTGGTGGCACGAACAGCAGGGTCAGTTCTACTTCATGGCTGTACCTTTTTGTCCCACAAAGCGGGGCACATGCAGCTCTGGGCAAAGACCTGCTGTTTGTTTGGCTGAGATGTGCTGCTGAGACTTCAGAGGTGGATTGTGGGCAGTTGACTCTTTGCAGAATGCTCTCTCTTGCATGTTAGACACCTCCTATTGCAACCCCCTAACTCTGCAGAAACGTGGCACTTCTGACCCTGACCTCCTGCCATGAGTGCACAGGGAGGGTCTTGGAGCTCAGTGAGAGCAGGGACAACAAGCGATTTGCCAGGAGAGGTCACAGAATAAGAATGGAGACTTTCACTTGTAAATATTCTGTGTAGCGAATCAATATTGCAGATATGTCCTTTATAAAACTACAGCCATGGAGGAGAGCACTGTTATAGCTGACCAGCAGATATTCAACCTGACCTAACACTGATCAAAGGGGGTTTAAGCTTTGGTGCATAAACTAAAGCAGTTGATGTGTAGGCACTCAATTAAGCAACACTTGGGTACATAGGTTAACTTAACAGGTGTTTGAGGAGGGTGACCTGTGCAACTTGCTCCAAAGTCACTCCCTGAGTCAGCCAGGAAATTCAGAGCAGACCCCAAGAGTCTTCTTCACCCGGCCCAAGCAATGTCATTTACACCCTGCTTGGGACTTGCTCTAAATTAAGTGTAAGAATTTTTATATTTATATTGTACCATTTATGTTTTTAATGTTATTTCCACTGAAGACTGGGGTTGAAAAGTCCCTTGAGCACTGAAGCAGTTAACTTTCAACAAAATTTATGTCCTGAAGAAGTACCAAATTGCGTCAATTTAATTCCCAGGTCACTGGATTTCTCCTGGTTCAACCAAAGTAGCACAGAGTGTGTTTTTAGAATTTTCTCTAGTTCATTTGTTCATTAGTTTATTTTGGATTTGAGCCCACAGAAATCCCTCTGGAATGTGAACATTGCACAGCTTTTTATATTAAAATTCTGCTCTTTTTAGGACAGGTAAAATGAAGCCATTAATCACGTACCTTAGGACACATCAGTAAATGTAATATTTAATATGCACATCTTCCTATGCAATTACATTGAAAATTATGTGTACTTAAAGACCCTCGTAAAACTGGTGGAGGAGAGAGTTGCTTTATGCCAGTAGGACATGGTAGGACATAAATACTTTGAAGTGAAATCCCGAGCAGACTACAGATGTAGTGCAATGGGCTTATTTCCTGGGAGGATCAGTGGCCATTAACCCAAATTGCAGAGTTTGTTCTGTACTCCCCAGAGCTGCTGTATTAATGCACCTTTTGGGTTACCACCTCAGGTACTCCTGGGGCTGGCTGGGAGGTGCAGAACTTGTCCTTCAGCTGCTTAATGCCGTTTAAAGAGTTGCTTCAGGCACAGCACATTAAAGCTCTCATCTAGGACTTCACACTGACAGAGGGCAGGCTCAGGTTGGGTACTGGGAAGAAATCTGCACTGTGAGGGGGCACTCTGGCTGCCCAGAGAAGCTGTGGCTGCCCCATCCCTGGAAGTGTTCAAGGCCAGGTTGGGCAGGGCCCTGAGAAAAACCTGGAATAGTGGCTTGTAGCAACCTGGAAGTCCCTGCCCACAGCAGGATGCTGGAATGAGATGATCTTTGAGGTCCCTTTCAAATCAAATCATCCTGTGATTCAGTCTATAAAGCACCAGCACACATACATTAATTATCACACCCCTTAATTTATCTCCTCTTCCTTTCTTTCTACCTGGCTCCATTTTCCAAGTCATCCTCTGAGTGGACCAAGGATAGAGAAGCATGTGTGTTTCAGAAACATGTATAAATGGACATTTGAAAGCCAGGTGGGATCTTTATCTTCTTGTGCTTTATACTTCCTTTTTTTCTCCTCTTCCACAGTAGCAGAAATATCAGAGAAAGAAATAACACCCGTCATGACCACATGCAACCTGTCTGGGTATATTTCTCACATTGTAGGAAATATAAACATATAAGGAAAAACACCTGCCTGGACTGTGTTTATTTCCAGTGGGCAGTGATGCATTTCAGCCAACCCTAATAAGGGTCTGGACTCTGGTGGGATCTCATTGCCGCTTCTTCTGTCACTAAGAAACTTAGGGAGCTCTAACTTAAACCAAGCTACCTTTTGTTTCACAGCAAATTAAAAAATCTGCAGTCATATTTCAGTAAGAAAAGCATTTTAGGTTAAATGGTTAAGGAGAAAGGAAAGCCTTTTCATCCATTTCTGTTGCACCTTTTGGAACAGTCTGAAGTCAAGACTTCAGACATTTCTCTAACAATGAAAGCTTGTAAAGACTGTGCCTCATTTTCTAATTTTTTTCCTTTCTGTTTCATTCCCTAACATTGAATGTTAAGTGATGGAATGACTAAATTGGAGAGTTGGGACCCTGTTTACGAGTTTTGTGGTATTTTTGCAGTAAATCAGTAAATTGACCTGGGGGTTCACAGGTATGGCTTGATGGAACAAGTGACCAAAGAATTTGAAAGTCAGATCTTCAGGAGTTTTACAGGATGTTCTTCTGGCTAAGGACAGACCTTATAAAAATAGAAAGGATGATTGTAATTGAGGTCTCAAAGACAAACAGAGAATTACTGCTCTATTAAGTATTAAAATTCCTGCTCTCTATCTAGTCTATGCAGAGGTTTGGATGTGTATTTAGGTTAAAGATTTTCACATGTGAATTTCTAATTTTGAATATATTTTGGAACACTCAAGGAACACTGAAGCCCATGGGACAGCTCAGTGTGGACTAAATCCTACAGGCCCACATGTCGTGATGAGAGTCCATGAAAGGAGGTTTCAATAGAGGAGGTCTTGGATTAGGATTTGTAGACTACATTTTTAGCTCAGCCACACACCTCATGCCCAGTCAGTCTGTTCCCTTCTTGCTAAAATAGGATGGATGTTTCCATTTGTCAGGAGTGGTATTAAGAGAACAAATCCAATAACTGTGAGTGTCTCAGATGCTGGTGATAGGAAATGTCCAGCTGTTTGTGCAGAGAGTTGAGGTCACTAAAACCAAAAAGTTTTCACCTTCTGTCTTTAATTTCACCATATGCAAAGAAAATGAGTACTTGAATGATACTCTAAACAGGAAAACAATTATATTGTTTGTTTTTCAAGCTCTCTTTTAATTTTACTTTTTTTTTTTTTTTTTTTTTTTTAACTTTCATATATAGAAAAAGCCCCAGTGGAACTATCCAATATCTGTTATTTTTTTTAAAGTGTATCTTGTTTGGCAGGTGTGTGTAAAAACTTTGATTTTGTGGAAGGTGTAAAGATTACTTTCTCTGCCAGGGCTGGCTGATGCTCTACAACCACGTGAACCTCACTCAAGTGGCTGTGATGAGGGGAGGAGGCAGCTGGGTTCTGCTTGGCTTTGGGAACAAAACCTACTTCCCTGGGTGCCTCCCAATTGTTTAGTATTTGAGGTTTTCTCCACAGGGTTCTGATTTTTCAGCATTACTCTTAGTCCTTAAGTAACTTTTCGTGCATTTTCAACTCTGCTGTCTTATTTTCTACATGTTAATGAAACATGGGCTGTTTGTTACAGTTCCCTAATCAAACTTCAGAACATCTGTGAGTTTAATGAGCAGTACTGGCAGTCTCAACTATTCAGGATGGCTGGATGATGAAAACATTTAACTTTCTGATTAAGGTATATACAAGTCAGAGCTGTGCTTCAGCAGGGTGGAATTAAATCCAAGTAGTCTATAGTTTTCCCAGACAACAATAAACTTCTCTTAGTTTTTAAATGTACATCTCGAACAGAGAAAGTTGAGGCAACCAAAAACTAGTCACAGTCAAGGAACTGGCTTTAAAATTAATGATCAGCCTTGTACAGAGAGCTGTGCAACATGGAAGATGGTTGGGAAATGGAGGTTTAATGCAAGTGGAGGATCTGGTACTTGTGACCATCTTACAGTTTCTTAATTTTACCTCTTTTATAACCTGCCCCAAAATTTATGAATTTGAGATGCTCCAGGTGGTCCTGAGCTGGCATCCCAGCTATGGGATGGTGGCTGTGGTTGGGTGCATGACCTGGACTGCTGGCCTGGCCTGGCCAGGAGAGCCAGAACTATAAAAGATGAGATGGTATCATTCCTGAGAAATTCCAGAAAGAAAAGATGAAATAAGAGGTGAAAGGCAGTTCAGAAAAGCTGAAAGGAAAGGTGCAGGACAGGCACTTTTTGATTGGATTTTCTACCAAAACATAGTGAAGGCTTCACAAGTTCATAAAATGGGGTTTTAAAATATAATCTCTTCAGGCAAGAGAAGCAGATGGAGGAGGTTCCTCTGTGATGGTAAATCAGGCTGGTGACAAGAGCCAGCAGGTCCCAGATCAGCTGGGCAGGAGCTCAATTTCCTTTTGGAGCCCAATTTCAAGCACCAAGGGATGTGTTCAAAGATACAGCTATGCTCCTAACTGAGATTTGTGCCTTTGAAAATGTCCTTCCTAAATTTCAGTGCAATCTCCCTGCTCTTGGTAGATCATGAGACAGTTTATAGTCTCCTTTTATGTTTACCTCCAGGTAAACATGGGGGAGAAACACCTTTCATTGCTGCAGATTACAGTGGAATGAGGCCATGGGATACTCAAGGCTTAAAACCAGGACTTCTGACTCATAGCTCCAAGAAATTCACTACAATAACAGGATATCATCATCAACTGATGAGGGATATACATGAACTGAGCTGGTTAATGGGGTCCTCCCCTACTTGTGGCACCCCCGAGTCACCTGTACCTGGGGGCTGAATGGCTCTGGAAAACTTATGGCTGATGACTCTTACTGAGAAGGACAGATACTAGCTGAAAAAGTTAGGATATTTGGCTTTATTGCATATAACCAAAGTTGGGGTTTTTTTTAATTTTATTTTTTAATTCCATCTTGATAGGTGTTAACTGCCTCTAAAACTTTAAGTATGCATATAAACATTACTGAGATAAAGTTGTTGTATTTAACAATTCCCTCCATCCCCATTTTCTTTTCAAGATGAACCTGTAAAGAATGTATTCAACAATTCTATGTTATGAAAACATACAAAAGAGTTTTCAGCCCCCAAACAGGCAAAGTTCCAAGTTAAAGAAGATAAAACAGACACAAAGCAATTATTAATATTCAGATTTTCTTGTCATACAGTTAATACAGATAGCGATATTGAACATGGATTTTCCTGTATCAGGTAGCTGCATTGCCTGTTGTATGGTAGGACAGTGATCTCAAGGGTCTTTCCAACCTCTATAAGTCTATATAAATACATAAAAATCAAACAATATTAAAGAAAAGGCAAGAAAAAGGCACCATATTTTTACTTGCACTTGGAGAATTCTAGATTAAAAGAAAAAAACAAAATAAGCATCTTCTAGACTCTGCTGTTTCCTGAGAGACATCTATAACCCGTTGACCCAAAAAAAACCATCCTCAGCATCTTCTGGCTTTGGTTTGATGATTTCCCTGTACTAACTCAACACTGAGAAAAGAGCAATTAACAAGAGTTGTGGTTGAAGAAGTTCAGATTTATGGGGGACACCTGACCAGCACAGCCCCAAACCTGCTCATTTTCAAGAATGATGCCATTCCCTCTGCAGTTACTGCTACACAGTGCTGCCAATAGGAGTTTATTCCAGATGTGAAGGACTGTCCTAACTCTAAGAGATGAAAGATTACTGCAGAACCTCATGGGGTTTAAACTGAGGAAGTTTTAGTTGCGGAAAATCTCTTGATGACTAGCATCAAGTAACATGTGGCCTTGGAGTTGTCAGTAAGAGGCACCCGAGCCCCCTTTTGGGAATATTCTGCAAAGCTCCATTTTGATGAGGAGCTCCAGTTGTTGATGAGGAGAAGGGGTAGATCTTTTGACTAAAGTGGTTAAAGGAATCTGATACAGAAATTTCTTATTTGATATGAGTCCTTCTATGATTATTTTAACAGCAACTATTTATTGGACTGATGGGGTTTGGTACTTTAGGGATTGCAGTGCTTGAACCCAGACCTCCTGTACTGCAGGGAGGGTGGTAATCACCATGCCACAGTGTGGATATTGCCCCCTTTTCTGTCTCTATTCCTCCTTCTCCTGCTTCTCTCAAAGTGTCTCATTTCAATTATAATGCAAATTAAAATCCATTTCTATTTATTAAATGAATCTTTGTTTTCCAGCCAGTCTTAACCAAAACCCCAAGCCAGGCTCTGTTTCTGTACTTCTCTTTGGGGCTGATTTCAGTTGTCTTTAAGGCGACTTGCTGCCATTGCAAAGAGCCCTCAAAGTCCTGGATATTTCAAACACCGTTTTAACTTGCTGAAAGACCAGAGGGTTTGAAAGGCTTTAGCAGTTTTATCCAGTCCTTCTGTGGTTGAATTATGTGCCCTTGAATTACACACATTTACCATAGACCCTCACTAAAAATATGAGATGTTTCTTGGATTTTCTCCAGAGATTTCACTCACTAGGAATACTAAGTTTCCTGTATATAGCTCTGAGTTCTCTCTTTTGTCTTCCTGTATGTTTACTCCTTGTCTGCAGTTTTGCCACTATTCAAGTTTATGTCAGCTGCTGACACCACGACTTTTCCAGGCTTGAGGAGAGAAAGCAGTGTTGGTTTCCCTTCCCAGCCTCACCATTTTGATGCACAGTTAAGCAAAGCTAAAACTAGAAATTATTTCAGAGAAGCACATTGAAAAACATGGCAAGAAGGAGGCAGCTCAGCCCCTCAGTTCCCTCCAGCGATGGAATGACAGTTTCAACAGTGAACTTAATCCCTGCTTAATCCAATCTTCCCAAGTTAAATATTTCTTTGATCTTCAAAGAGAAAAATATGTCATTTTGTCAAATTCTTTATGTCAGAGGAAAATATTATCTGGAGATGAGGCCCCTCATGTCAGAAGGCCTCCATCATCTATCGTTGCATTTTCCATTTTCCTTTTGTGGCCAGCTTTTCTCACCCTCTTCCTTTTGACAGTGTCCACCTGGAAGAAGCTGCTCCAACAGATCTGTTATATAGAAATACTGGTAGTTAATCTATGGAAACAGTGGTGCTGAAGTCATTCTGTGCTTTGCACTAGGCCAAAACCTAGAGGTACTCAGAGTGTTCCCAGGTAAGCCATACCAAGGGAGCTGTGGAAATTATGAGGTGTTTTTCACCAGGGGCTTATTTTGCCAGATTTATTTTCTTTTCCCCACCTTGCTGACATGATTGTGGAAATTATGTTGTGGGAGCAGGAACACTGTTTTCTGGTCATGAGAGGTTGGGTTTGCTCCCAAAAGCTGAAGGGAAAAAACCTTCCTAGCACTTATTAGTTCTATTACAGGTCTAGAATTAAAAACAAGCAGGAACCAGAATAATATTCTGCCTTAGTTGAAGTCAAGTATTTTATTTGTTGAAAAAAAAATTTAAATGTCCATAATAAGATGCTTAGGATTTGGGTTTTTTTCATGAGTAATTTGCTCTACCATAGGCAGCTGCATTTTGTATTGAACATACAATCTTACAGATGAAAATGAACCCTGTATTTACCACATCTGACAGAACCATCTTCATGTTCATGACATTGATATGGTCTTGACCTCAGACTGCAGGCTGGAGTTTGCTATTTAGAGGCATGTCAGTACAGTGACATTTAGATTTGACTTGCTTTGGTCATTTTGTGCCCTTTATTGATCAAACCTGCTGTACTGTGGATAGGTTAGTCTCCTAAGCTGTATATTGTATTAATACTAGTGATAAGAGAGCATCCGTTGGTGCTATTACTGATATACATCTTTAGTCCATTAAAATGCAAATTTTAAGGTGTGCAGCAGTAGAAATCTCTGCAACTTGAAGCACCGAAAAGCCTGGCTAATTATGACTCCAACTATTTTTCAGATAAGTGAGCAGTAAGTCATTATAAAATTCGTAATGTGAATCCTTTTATTTCCCTTGTCCCCTGACTATTGAGCTGCAGATAATCTCATAAGGCAGTCTCAGTTTCCAGAATGAATGCCCAAGGGTTTATTCATTATTCTAAATTTGAAAGCAAATAGAGGTACGAGAACCAACCCATAGTTCCTATTATTTGTCTAAAGCTACACAAATATATGCAGCCCCAAGATGTGTAATTTATATCAACAAGACCAAAGATCAAGGATTTTCTTATCATGTAACTATCAGATGCCTCTTCAGTTTGCAGAGATGATTTTTGGGCAGTTCTGTTTCTGGTATTTTCTATTTCAAGGCTCCGCAAGTACTTAGAGATTTATGCCATTGAATATGACTCAAGGACAGATCTGCCCTCTTTGCCAGCACAATGCTGCCCTTAGAGGACATATTTCAAAAGTTGCCTCAAACACTTTCGTACAGAAGCACCCCATAGTCTCCCAGGAAATTCCTCCCTTGAGCACTTAACTCTCGTGAGCTATTGCACCACTGCAAACATGCCAGCAAAAGAATGTGTTTTTATCATAATACAGTCAGAAATTTCCAGGATCATTTGTGCAATGGCATTTAGGTATGCTTGAACGTCAATTTTTATATGTGTGAATACTCAGCAGGCAAAGTGTGCTATAGATTTCACTCCATCTGAATTTACTTTCCCACTGAAGCATCTCTTGATCTGGTTGTCTGGTATTTTTATAGTTATTCCTGTTTGAACACAGATGGCCCCATTGTGTTGCAGTCTACAGAATGAATGCAGTTGCTGTGATTAAATAAAGATACAGGAACAATTCAACCTTCTACTTCACACTTATGATCTTCCCCTTTAATATGACATTTATGATGACCATTTTTCTCGTTTTCCCAGGTTTCAACTCTTTTGGCCAGGTGATTAACTGTGTATGTGTAAAGTAAAACATAAGCCCTTGGCAATATGGCAGAGTGGCTTTGTCATAAAGCAGGTCTCAGTATTTGCTCCAAACTGAAGAGAAAACTTTTCTTTGAGTTAAAGTTTAGTTAACTTTCCTCATGTCGATTTTTCTTTGACTCTATTTGAAGAGTCCACCTCCAGCTGGCTTTTGAGACGCAACCAAGATCTTTGAAAGATCAGCAGCTACATTAAAGGAAGAACAGAGAGCAGTGCCAATACAGCAGGTTAAACAGGAAAGTCAATGTCAGGGGCTTTAATTACAAAAATGACACTGTATGGCTGCACTGATGTACTTTGTGATAGTTATATGCAGCGCTGGAGAAAGGCAAACCAGATAACCTCTGCATAGGGTGCAAACAGGGAGAGATTTATAAATGGTGCTTATTGTTCCTGCTCCTGCTGACTTTAGGGCACAGAAGGAAGCAGTCCTGAACACCTTTTCAGTGGGGACTGAGGATCATCTATCATCAGTGTGGGTTTGGGGTCCTCTCCCACAAAAATATTCTCTGCCACTGGGACTCAGTGAGAGCTGGAAGGCAGCAGGCAAGTGCTCCTCAGCCACAAAACATTTGAACTCCTCTCAAAAGGCAAATTCAGTTCGATGGTCTTGGAAAAGGGGCTCTTTAGCTCATTTGAGGGATGGGGGGACTGGAGGGAAAAAAGAGTTTCTCTGTTAAAAAATATATTCTGGTTTTGAGGCATTTTCTAAATGTAATTGGACAAGTGCAGCTCCCTCAGCGACTGCTGCTGGAGACTTTACAAGCAGAGGACTAAACATTTTTATGCAAGATCCCCTTCCATGCACATAGCTGCTGGCCCACCTGCAGGGCCCTGTGTCCTAGCCTTCCAGGATATCTTATGTAATGGGGATTTTTACTTTTAAGCTATAAAGTAACAGAGTGGAAGTCTGGGCTGCAAATGCTTTTGCAAATTAAAAAATCAAGGTGGGGGAAAAGCCCATTCAGACCTCAATGCTTATGCATGGGTGAGCTCCACAATTTGCACGTGGCCACTGTCTGGAGCCTTTGCCTGCAGGAGTGTGTGGGCTGTACCAGTTCAGGATCTCTCTCTCCACTGGTTTTGGGAGCATCTGACTTTCAGATTTGAAGTGCCTGGCTTGAGTCCTGCTTTCTGAGACAAGCCTTTGGCATGGAGTCGTTCTGGGGTGTGGGTGGCATTTCTCTTCGTGTTAAGCTATAGTGGAAGGGAGACAAGCTAATGCAGACAAAATTGGCTTTTTCTGCCCCTGGCCACTTCAGATCAATGAGAAGATCTATGGAAACCCTCAGCCTGGAGAAAATAAAGAAAAAACAAAGGGAGAAAAGAAAACCTTTCTCCTGAGTGATCGTTTAAATCCCTTTGACAGCCTTGAAAATGGAATTTCACTTTCTCCTCCACAATTCCAGGCCAGATTGTTTACTCTTATCTGCAAGCTTGTCTTCACTAGTTTTTTGCATTCAGTTAATTGATTGATTGCCACAAGATTGTTAGTTACCACAATGGCAAATCTGCCTGGGTGCTCCCCTCACATTTGTGGCAGTGCTGTTACCCTGAGCCATGTCCCCATGTTAACTCTGGATAAGTATTTGCATAGAAAAACCTGCAACATCCTTCTACCTCTTTGTCTGTGTCTGTATAATAGCCACAAACAATTTCTAGATGTAACAAATATTGGGCCAGATTTGTGGCAGAGGAAGTAAAGGTGACCTTTCCTATTAAATAAGGTCCTTGTAATTTTAGTAGCTGAGGTAAACCTTAGCAGGACTCAAGTAACATGTTAAAATACTGATTCCCACAGTGGAGATTGTTTGAATGGATGCTGAATAAAGCACAGGCAGCAGACTGTGGAGGAGCATCTTTAAATTAAAACTATAAGTTTAACTATGTCTTAGCAGAAAGCAATTACCCAGGCTGAAATTTGACCCAGCCATCAGAATTAATACACCATCATTCTTGAAGAAAAAGCCTTCATATATTTAGATTTCATAAGCAGATAGAGGACTGGGTTTATATCTCAGGGGAAAAAGACAAATAGTAAATAGGACTAGCTCTTGCAGTTGGCTTATTACAGAAAACTATTAAGATGTCATCCTTTGTATGGCTAGTGCCACATTACCCATCAGCTCTGTGGCACTTTACAGTGTGATTGCAGATGTGGTTAACACCTTTGCCCATACAGCTATGATGTTTGCATGCATATTATAAAACATCTTGCCCATAAAACTTTTTTTCTCTTATATAATTTGTTGTGCCTGCATACTGGTATATATTTTTATTCAATCTTTTACATATAAATGAGTTTTATTGAATAAATGTTGCCATTGTCCATCCTCCACACCATATTTTAGATCTGTAACTTTAGTGAGTTTATGATTTGTCTTCGATTCTATTGCGGTAACAAGTTTGTTTATTGCTTCTTAAATCTCTTGCACTGACACTGTATAAAATTAAGGAGGTGGTTAAATTCTTTATAGTTTCAGAGTGTTTTTAAAATTTCATATTTCCATAAAATTGGAAGATCAGTGCCACAAATCAAACCCAAGACACCATGGCTAGGTAGGTCTGAACATGTGGTAAGTTGCCACACAGTTTTAGTCAGAGGATTGAAATACTGTATAAGCATTTTCATCTAGTTTTATTGTTTTTCCTTTTGTTTTACAAGTCCATGTACATCCAAGCTGGGAATCAGTGTGTGGCTGGCCATATTTGAAGATTTTCTGAGTAAACCAACTTAATTTCCTCTTGGAAGGCAGAGGATGTTTGTGTGTATATGAAACATTAATGCCAAGGCAGTGAGGATTTGAACAGGCTCGTCAGTTCCTATTATTGACAGAAACTAATTACACAGCCCAGTCTCAGGGCTAATACATGCACAAATAATGTAACTATAACAAGAGAGGTCTGCAAACATTCAAAATAAAATGAAAACCCACAGGTCCTAATCCTCCTCTTCCTTAAATCAACAGATTTGCCTTTTGGTGTGACAGGTTGTAGTGGTATCTGTAAACCAGCACCAGGTCTGAAAGTGATGGGGATTACTCTGTTCTCTGGCTGGTAGTGCTCAGGATGGGACTGCAGCAAACTGGGCTGGAATGGGCTGGGCAGAGCCCTTGTGTGCTGCTGGGGTCAATCCAATATCGTGCTGGGGGCAAGGTCACATCTTCCAAGAATACAAGTATTGTGCTACTTTCAAGTGTCCTGTGCTGAATGCTACTAGGCTTCTTAGGCCATTTTCAGGATTTTTGTGTCATCAAGGTTTAATATAAAGTTAATTAAAATGTGATTTGTCATAGGTTTCCTAATGTAGAAAGGTTTGGGTGTTTTTTAATAGTGCCATAGTGACTAAAATTGTACTTGTATGTGCAAGCACAGGAATGTATTTGTGTTCTGTGTGCACCTCAGGTTTTGATGGGGAGATTTGTTATAGTCAAAATGTTGATTATTACAGGAAAATCCAAGACTAAGGCGAGTGAAATACTTTCAAACAGCCTTTTTTTTTTTTTTTTTTACATGTTCTTCCTTTGTAATTTTTGATCTAGTAAATGGGTGATGTGTCTATCCCTTTCATTGCAGCACTGGGGATAGTTCTCAGCTTATAAAAAGATCCTTGTGGCTATTTGGCTCCATTTCATTTGTCCTCTCTTTTGAGCACAAAAATGCTCTCCCTGCTAAAGGTGGTTCTTGAACTCCTCTTGTGCTCTATAGCCTTTCCTACAAAGCTTTACGTTACAGGGTCAAGAGAGAGGATATCAGATAAAAAATGAATCGCAGCCCCTACATTCTCAGGTAATTCAGTGTGTTAAGGAAATAGAGGAATTTCCATGGGAGTGAAATGGCAAGTAAATACCCAGTGAAACTCATGGCAGGGCTCCCACTGCCTCAAATGGTGTGAGAGCCTGATCATAACTCAGGCACCACTAAATCACCACTGCTGCTCCAGGGAAAGTTAGTGAGGTTAGTGATTGCTAGCACAATAATAGGGAGGAATTCAGGGACAGGGGAGATGTTCCAGGGTGGGAGGAAATAGCAGAATGAGGGAGTCCTTCTCCCTCGGGTGGGGAGTGAACAAACAACACAAGGATTGGGAGCTGATTCCTGACTCTGATGATGGAAATGGGGAAACAAATTAACTCCAGCAACAAGGTGGAGGTGAGTTTCTCAGAGCATGACAGAACCAGGACCTGAACTGCAGCAAGGGTGGCTTGTGTCTGCTTCCTGTGTGAATGCTAATTTTGTCAAAGAAATATTGGGAGTTTTTGGGATGCTGAGCTTGCTTTTGTTTATTATGTGTCTTAGCTTCAAAAATAAGGGCACTACATTAAACACCTATAGGTTGGGTTCAGGTCTTTAAAATGAAACAAAGTGCATTTAAAAGCTTTGCTTGAAAGTATAGATGCTAATTTCCACTTTTATGTCATCCCTCTTGCTGCACTATCTGCATTTCTTCCACGCACTTTAAGTGTCATGGCTAACATCTGACATGTGTTTCTTTCTTCCTATCATGCAGTATTTCAAAACCAACAGTAAATTCTTTGCATAATGTATGGGCTGCTTTCCTTGGAGGAAAACTGAGACCTGCTTTCCCTGCTGTGCTTCAGGGACCAGGTTCTGCCTGTGCTCAGTGATACAGCCGTGCTCACAAACCCGAGCCACTGCTTCCTGGTGAAGTGTTTCATGTCTATAAATGTGGGGATGCTTTATGAGGTCCACACTCAGCCTATGATCTAGACTGCTCCCCAGCTGCTTCTTTTGCTGTCTTTCCTAGAGATAAAGGTGTGTCTGAAGTCCTTGCAGGTAGATCCCAGTGGGCTGAGAGGTTGCTCAGCTTGGCTAGCAGTGACTGCAGGGAGCTGAGGGAAATCGTTACTGAGAATTCTTTCTCTGGAAATCTGCTGGGAATATAATTAGGTAGCAAGTCCAGGGTGAGTTGCATGCTGCTACAGTCAGCCTAGTTTAACTAAATAGGTTACCTTAAGTGAGAGTAACCCCAGCTTTGGTACTGATGAATGAGTGCAATGGGAGTGTAGCCACGTGTAGGGCAGTCAGGGATGTGGGGCTGCAGCAGCATCCCAAGGATTCCTACACTTGGCTGTATTGTAAGAGGAGAATGACACTGAAATTACTCACACAGAAATGACAGCTGCTGGGAGGATGCTTATTTGCAGTGTGGATGTAACCATATTTTGGAGCTGGCAAATGATGTTAGGTCAAATACTCCAGGGGTCAGGCCTAATTAAGATGTTGGTATCAGATTCCTAACTAATTATGCAGGGAAAGTGAGCTCTGTATCGCTGTGTATGAGTTGCTGCATTCAAAGGAAATGCACATGGGTTTGTGAAGCGGAGGGAGATGTGATCCATGGTGCAAGAGCTGTGCTGGAGTCAGAGCAGCCACCCAGCCTGAGCCAAGCAGCAGAGGGGCCAAGCAGCCTTGGCACTCAGAGCTACAAAAAACAATTCACCAGTCACTTGTCTTTTGGGAAACAGTGGTGTGCCAGAGGACATTCCACAATCTGTCAGCTGCCTTGTTCATTGCAAATAATTGTAATAAATACTCTGGAATTGATCTGTGCACTGAGGGCACTCTGCAGCCACCCTGCTGGCCATCCCCAGAGCACAGTGGCCACTGCAACCCACAAGCACCAAAACCACCACAGATTATTGAAACACTTTCTAGGAGTCCTTCCTCCAGCTTTCAGCAGATACTTACACTGTGGTGATGCTACTCCTGTTGTACAATTACACCAAATATTTTACGTTGAGCCACAGCTCAGTTTTTCTGAGAAGCAGCATTTAATAATTATTCTTGCTCCCATGGACACCTGTGGCCAGTTCCACTGAACCCATGAGCAGGTCTCAACTGGCATTGCTTAAAACAAGGGGCAGACAGTCAAGATAGAAATTATAAGTGTCTCCAAGGATGTAAAAGGTTGCTACAGAAATGATTGGTATAATTCTTTTACCCTTCTGTCAAGAGGAAACAAGTTCATACTGAAGGAGAGCAAGATCGGATATTAGGGAACAGCTTTTCTAATGTTGAAGATAAGAAAGAGTGGGAATAGTGCTAAAACAAGACATCACCCTCCCCATGCAGTGCATTTTAAAAGGCTTCAAAACTAGGTTAGACAAACATCTGGGACTATAACCCTGTGACAGCCATGGAAACAGTCTTTTTATTGCAACTCTTCCTCCTGATCTGTGGCTTTCCCTGCTGCAGTCTTACAAGCCCACATTCTTACATAAATTTCTCATAGCTCATCTTGGTAAATAACTAACAAGGGTTTAAAAGGGCAATTGTGTAAGGGTCATGCCTACAGACTGTGGTATAGAATGAGAACTTATAAAACTGCCATTGTGCAAGGGACTGCTCAAAACCTAAGGACATCTTATTTAAGCCAACAAATTTCTCCGCAGGCCAGTCAAATTTTGGAGTTACTGAGTAACTTATTTGAACTCTCTGTGCTTTAGAGTTTCCTGGACAAGAAGACAGCTATGTACAAATGGAGAGCAGGACAGCGTGTCCTGGTTTCACGGAGGCAGCCCATGTCACTGAGTGTGCTGTCCCTGTTGGTTTTCATCAGGGCATTAGAATGACCCAATTTTCCCTGCTTTGCTATTATCCTCCCTTGCTTATAGGAACTGGTGATATATAAAGTCATTCTTCTTGAAGAATGTCAACTGCTAAGACTTCAGGACAGGTACTGGAAATTGCTCATAGAGAAAAGCTTCCAAAAAAAACCAGTTTCTGGACTAAGTTGTTTTCTGTGGGTAGGCTGCTTGGCTCATGTCTATGACATGTTGCACAGGGCTCACTGCTTTCCAGGAGAAACAGCGAATAAACAGGCAAAGGGTTTGGGGAGGTGGCAGCCGAAATAAGGACATGGGTAACAACAGAGGTTGTCACCATTACATCTTCAGACCCCATCTAATACAAGGAGAAAACCCTGATATTAACACTGCATAAAAAATGCTTTATAATCAGATGCTATTACAATCTAGATCTGTTTGAAATTCATATGTTTTG
Organism: Onychostruthus taczanowskii; assembly: GCF_017590055.1. Lineage (NCBI taxonomy): Eukaryota > Metazoa > Chordata > Aves > Passeriformes > Passeridae > Onychostruthus > Onychostruthus taczanowskii. The sequence goes on from NW_024498573.1 coordinate 10,099,588, forward strand.
GACTGTAGTTCACTTTATATATGCCTCTAAATAAGTTAATGTGTTCCCTACTTTCCCCTTACTCCTGTATCTTAATGAATAACAGGCTTAATCATTCCAGTATCAAGATGGCCTTTTTACAGCCATGCAAATGTTCTTTGGTGTGTAATTTGTATATGCTTCACTCATCTATTATCATTGTTCTTTCTAAATGAGAAAATGCAAATGTTGCACCAAGGGCCTCATCTTCACAGCTTACCGAATGTAATTCCTGACAGTAACATGAAGTTGTTTAGCATAATTTTCCTGTTAATAAGCTGCCAATTACAGTAATTTAATTCTTCGTTTCTAAAGACCAAAAGGTATATGATGATTTTCAGTGCTCGCCCAATTAATGTCTCAGGTTATTATTTGGTATGTCTGAGAAAACAGAAAAATGGGGAGGACTCAGTTGTTTAAAGATAATACCAATGCAATTTCCTTTCAAATACTCAGAACTTTTTCTTATCTGAGAAGCAAAATGTGATTTTGTGTTTATTCAATCCCCCTTGCATGTGCACATTCATAGGTATAAAATGACTAAAAACAGCATCAGATATCTGTATGATATATGAATGAGAGTCAGCTTGAAAAACTACAAAATAAAACTTTGTAAAAGCTCTTAGAAACACCTGCCAGCAATGAAAAACTTTTTACTTCTCCCACTAACTTCTGTTTTTTGCTCAAATACTTTCAAAACTCAGGTGATTACACAGCACTTGATTAAAGTCAATGGGAAATACTGCAAGAGAGAAGGGGAAAGAATACTTAAAGAAATGTTTCTAGTTGCTGGGAAAGATTGAGAAGTATTATGTTTAGAAGCAATTACATTTGGAGCAGCTCTTCATATACACTGTTTTCTGTTCAGATCTCAACTTTTCTTATTAAACAGAATTTGCATGAAAACAGAATCCCTGTTTCTTAAAGAATTTGTCTGCTCTTCCTGTTTATTTCCCATCTGCTCCTGACATCATAATTTTCCTGATACAACCAAACAATTTCTGAGGCAAGTCAGGCTGATTTTTAATTGAGGAGTAAGCAATAGAGAGTATCTTGGAAATTAAAAGTACTACTTTCAATTCAAGTATCTCAGTGAGGAAATGTGGGAAACAAATGGTTTGATTTAGGGAGGAGTTGAAGGAAATAACTGAGGTGGATGGAGCCTTTCAGTTATCTTACTTTGGGTGATGGCTTTTCCCATCCTACTTGGAAGCAGTTCAAGAGGCTGTCCCATGTTTTTTTGATGTATTATTTCTTCCAAGAATACATTCACAGACTCTGTAAACAGATTTTGCAAATTTTGTCTTGCATAGTTGCAGCTCAGTCAAAAAAACCCTACCAAAATTCCCCCCAAAAATCTAAACCCTCAAACCTCAACAAAAAAATACAAGAAGATTTTACCCTTCCCCCACTGTGGGATTTGCAATTGCAAGAACCTGGGCTGAGCCTCCAGCTGCCTGCAGGAGGACAGAGGCAGGCAGCAAATGATTAGACCCCAAATGTAATATTTATTGGACATGGAGTCAGGTTTGGCAAAGAAATTTCCATAAACACTCACACTTAAGTCTGTTCTGGCATCTCCAAACACCTGGAGTTGGCTGTTTCAGAGCTGCTGTTGCTGGTCCCTGTAATGAAAATGAATTGGCTCCTGTGGAAGCATGGTTAGGTCAATGCTAAGCTGTTTCTTAAATTCCACCTTCCTGCCAGCTGTGTTCAGAGCACAAAAGCCCAGGTAGTGCCATCACCATGTGGCCTCTGTCCCGTTCCCTCTCAGGTGGATGCATCACCCAGGACCTTCACCAGCTGGACCCAAGCAGCCCCTGTGCCTAAAGAGCTGCCCCTGCCCACTGGCTCTGGTAGCCAGCAGAGCAGTTTGCTGGCCCAGCTGGCTCAGTGCAAGAGCCACATAGGTCAGGGGTGTCCTTCACCCCGAGGGGTGGCTGAGTCCAGGGTCCTGAGGATGTGCACAAGCACTGTGGGCTGGGGTTGCTCAGCCTGGGGAAGGGAAAGCTCTGGGAAGACCTCAGAGCCCTTTCCAGTACCTGAAGGGGCTGTGGGAGAGCAGGAGAGGGGATTTAGGCAAGGGCCTGGAGTGACAGGACAAGGGGTCTTCCCACTGCCAGAGGGCATGGTTAAACTAGACCTTGGGAAGAAATCCTTGCCTGTGAGGGTGGTGAGGCTGCCCAGAGCAGCTGTGGCTGCCCCATCCCTGGAAGTGTTCAAAGCCAAGTTTGATATGACTTGGAGTAACCTTGTCTAGTGGAAGGTGTCCCTGCCCATGGCAGGGGGTGGAAGGAGATATGCTTTAAGGATCCTTCCAAACTAAACTAAAATTTGATTATTAATACAGGAAAATCTTACACAATCCAATGTCTACAGCAAGGCATGCTCTTTGTAAAGAAATTACAGTATTTTTCTTTGAGGAAAAAAATCCAAGCGAGCTTATTTGGGGACTTTTTTCAAACATGGAGCACATTACTAAGCTGGTTGCACATCTTTGATGTTGATGCTCGGCCAACTCCTCCCCAGTGCAAAGCCTCAGGCAAGGGCTCCAACAAGAGAGGTTCTTCCAATGCCCTGAAAGCTAAATTGAAACTAAGTTATTGAAGCTATTAAAATTTAAGAAGGTGCGAGTGCCTGTGCTAGCTAGGTACTTTTTGATAAGTATGTACTATTAATAGCACTTTAAAAATTCCAACTCAAAGATTTGCAGTATAGGTATTTTTCAAGATGCTTTTGACTATTATGAGATTAATGGATACGGGGCAGTTTGAAACTGGTACATTAATTTTAATCACTTATCTCCGTTTGTATTAATGAGAGAGAAGTGGGCAAATCCTACAGAAAGACATGAGAATATATATACCATATATACCTTAAAGGCATAGGTGGTGCTTATGCATTTTGGGTTCAAAAAAATTTGCTAAGCACAGGAAATAACTGACAATGGAATTTTTCAGATAGATGCAGCTGGGCAGGGCAGTGATATCTGTAACTGTGGCAGTGCCACTTCTCTGTTAGGTTAAGCAAATTATGAAATAAATCTGGAGAATTAATTGTATTTCTTCCCACTGAAGACCTTCCTTTGTGGACATTGGGAGAGTGCTGGGGTATGTTTGCCTGTGTTTTTACCGTGAGTGCAGTTTTATGAGCATGTTATGGGTTTTTTTCACTCAGTTGAGCGTTTGGTTGGTACTTAATAACTCAGATCAATCATATCACTTTCAAGTGCCTTTGATATAAATTTTATTTTTTTTTTTTCAGTTTATAGGCTTGAGACTCTTGCTATTTCCTTGCTGGCCTTGAAGCTAGCAGGTGCTCTTCTTTTCCAGGCTGACCTCTCTCCCTTGCTCTCACTGTGAGCTCACAGCTGTAGCCCGAGGCTGGAAAAGCTGACAAGGGGCTGCCCTGGAACTGGTGTCAGGATATTAAATGGAGCAAGGAAAGAACTTTGTATGGGAGTGACATCCATGTGAATCTGACCAGGGGCACCACCTCACTGCCCACCCACATTAGGTCTGTGCTTTACCTGCCTGAGGACCAGAACCCCGTGTTAGTCACTGCTAATGATGCACCCAGTGCAGGGCAGGCTGAGGGCTGCTGCCATCCTGCTGCCTTTGTGCTTCCTCACCAGGCAGCCCCGAGGTGATTTAGCACAATGGGATGGGATGAGTGCTCATCACTAGGAAGCCTGCAAATGTTTGTAGTTATAATTAGGAAATGTTCTAACACTCCTATTAACCTGATTGATGTGAAGCCTTGCCTAGGCAGAAAACTGATTTTTCCCCAAGTGACTCCAAGGGAAGATCCATTTAGTTTGAAATGGAACTTAAAAGGAGTGCAAATTACTGATGATCCCTGTAACCAATGAACAAATGATTGGTGTATCTTCAAGCGTTTGTAGTGAGGGGAGAAACCCCAAAATGAGGACGTATGCTATGAGAGAGTGACACTTTTTTATCCTGTAGATAGGACCACAGCAGAGTCTGCGTGGACATGTGCTCCATCCCACACCAGGCTGTGCCACTGGTCCAAAGCAAAGCTTGGTGACACTGCCCCATCCATACTCACTATCAAATTTAGGACATGTCTGTCCTAAAAGGGCAAGATCATTGTATAATTGTGAGCAGAAGAACCAAGTAAAAAGCTAGGCTGGCTTTACCAGTGCACTGACAGAGGTGTGTCATTCAGGACCAGGCTGGTGTTTGTGTGGTGCTGATCTGCCCTTGCCACCTTGGGTCACTGCTATTTCTGATGCCTCTGTACCACCTTCCATGGTACCGTGAAGATGTGCCCTTGCTGACCTAGCAGAGGGATAAAGAAATCTGCTCTCTTTTTAATATCATTCTAGGAGAAAATGGCTGCTTTTCAGAAATAAAATTATTTCTGTTCAAGGTTTACCCAGTACAAATGCAATAGTGATGCAGCTGAAGCTGTGCTCTGGGCCTCTGCACAATGCAGAGTTTCTGACCTAAAGAAAAGCTTGTGTGCCCAAAAGCGTTTTTGTTCTTTAGGTGTATTCACTAGTTTAATAAAAGCTCATAGCTCTCCATGCAAACCTTGCTGTCTAAGCCATGAATTAAACTCCTGTGTTCAAAAGGACTTGTTATTGAACTTAAAACCCCTGAAAACCTGTTAATTTTAGGCAGACTGAAGAAGATATATAGAACCAGGGTGCATCATGCTTCACTTGTAAACAGGCAAACAAAGTTCTGTAGTATAACCAAAGGACAAAAATGAGCTCTAAGTAGAGGCAATAGAGAGCCACAATGACAGTTATTCGACACCCCTTTGTCCCGTGATTATTTATGTATTAGTTGAAGCCACAATAATGTTAAAGTCACCCTCACTAAACATACAACACTTTGTATTTTGACAGCACTTCATAAACATTAATGAATTAAGCTGAAGTAAACACTTCTCTAAGATCAACCTTTCATGAACGGAGCTGCAAAGGCAGATTAAAGGCAATGAGGAACACATTGCAGTTCAAGCACATAAAACCACTCATCACCTGTTCAGAACTTGAGGGGAATAAAATTTGGACCTTCTGTATGCTGCAGACTCATTAATGAAGTATCAGAAGTGACTTTTATGTGCCTTGTAATTTGAACATTCCACTAACATAGGGTAAGAAGGGTCAGGATAAAAATGTAGTTCAAAAGGACCTTGCAAATCTCGGTAATTTTGGATTTAAAGAAATAGAGAAAATCTGTGCTTATGTGCTTGGGAAAAAAAATGGAAGTTTTACCCCAAGTGAATCGTGTATCTCGTTGGTTAGTTGTCAAAATCCAGGTGATGCCACCTTCAGGGTGTATTTGCATGTAAAAAAAACCCAAGGTGTGAAGCAGTGCAGCACAGCAGCGACTGATGTGAGTGATGTGCGGATGGTCAGCAAAACAGGGGGATTTGATTTCTGTAAGGAAGGTGTGCAGAACTGTTTGCTGACCATGTGTCTTTTGGCAAGGGCTGCTTTTTGGGTGACTGCAGTGCTCAGCAGAAGCAATGTTTTCTTTGCCTGAAGCTGTGGTCCCCATTCTGTGCCTGGGGGCTGCTCCCACCCGTGGACAGCGCCAGGGAGAACCAGACTGGCTGAAGGAGGTGCAAAGTGCTCACAGGCCAACTTTTTAAAGATTCTTCACACAAAAGTGCTACTTGTCTGACTTTGGGGCAAGCAAAACTCAAATATCTGAAAGTTTTTCTGCTGAACACGCAGGAACTCCTGAAAGCAGACTAAATTCCCCAAAAAATATGGACAAAAAACTTTCTTAGCATCTTAATGATCCCTTTGGGAAAGCTGGCCAAGTCAGACAGTAACATTGAGTAAATCCTTGTTATCTGTGCTTGCTTTACTAATGAGCCTGAGTATCATATTTAAATCCCTGTAGCTGTGTCTCATATATTGGCTGCTGTGAAAATAAAATATTTCCATTCAGCAGTTGGTGTATATCACAGGCAGCTTGGCTGTGCTCCCGAAATGCCTTTCCTGTTATTAGTGTACTGTGGGCCTTCAAATGGTCACTGTGATGGATAGCATGGTAGAGGCCATCAGAGGGCAACATTTCAAACCAAGAATGCCACAGCTATTGGAGGATAATTGAGATATTGTGTATTTATACAGGTCTGCCTCAGAAATATTCCTTTAGCAAAGGCTACATTTGATTAAGGGCTTTCCTCCTCAGATCATGGCAAAGTCAAATTCAAAGAGCAAGAGGAAAGAAATGGAAAGGGAAGCTGGAAAAATAAGATGGAACATTTCCAGTATAGCCCAGCTAATGACTGGTGATATTGTTTGGAAGCAGATGGATGAGACTTCCTTTTGGAGGCAGGATTTTTCAGTGATATGACCTATTTTCTTTTGATCAAGTTGATCTTTTTGATCAAGCAACATTTTGGGAAAAGCTCACCTTCCTTGGTGTGCTTTTTTGAACTGAATTAAGATGAACAAATTATTATTTGTAGATTTATGTAGGTCTCTGTCCCCTAAGGCCATAAGTAAAATCAACAGGCTCAAAGCTCTGCTGAGGTTGTGTTTGGGAAGCTGTGCTTGGTCCCTCTATCCTAAACAGGGACTGGGACTGTGACTGCTGTGAGGAAGGCAAAAGGATTTTAGAGTGAAAACACCCAGGCAGCCTAGCAGAGAATTGTACTTTTCACTTCCAGCCTCTGGGAATACTCCTAAATGAGATAGAGGAAACAGCATGGGTGGTTATGAAGAGGCTTGCAGGGAAGGTGTGCTTCTAAGTGAATTGTTGGTTCTGAGAGCACAGGCTGTCTTTGTGTGCAGTTTTTATGTCCTGCTGCTTCATTATCTCGGTAACTTATTATAGTTTTATGCCTGTGTTGTGCTGCAAATGGACTGCCTATAATCCCCTTTTTATAGACTTAATCTGGTGGGTGATAAATGCCCATGGATTCAGCACAGCATCTTCCTCCTGGTGGTGGGGCACAGTGTGAGCAATTCCTGGGGAAGCTGAAAACACCCCTCAAGCCTGTATTTTAAAATCCCCTATATTCCAATCTGACTTTAAATAGGTGTTGGTGCTGACATTTCTGTGTGAAATACAGCAGTGTGTTTACTTCTGGAAAGATTACTGCCAGCTGTCCTAGCTGCAGCATTCTGTATGCACACTGTGCTAATCTAATTAACATCCCCTCTGGAACCTGGAAGTTAACATTGGACAAGACTCTAAAGCTGTTTTTGAAGATTTTGGTAGCTTAGGTACTTGCTGAGACAGGCTGGATGAATTCTAGAAACTGCCTTCTCAAACATTCAGTGAAATAACTATTACGATTTCACATTACCTGTACACACAAGCCAGTTAATTTGTTTTCAGTGAACATTTGTACAAGTGAATTATTCACCCATCTGCAATATTTATCTTTAAAATGACTAGACAATTCAGCTCTGTGTGGAGATGTGCCTCCGTATGAATTCATAAATCCATGATCACTGGCAGGACATTTTCTGCAGCAGCTGATGATCTATTTATTTTCCCTTTTCTTCTCTCCAAGGGTTAGCCCAGACCCTCCTGCTTTGACATGAACAACAAGCAAACAGCTTGTATAATGTTTAATACTTCCTAGTTTGAATATGAAGCTTCAACAACGCTCTCTACCACTGCAGCTTGTCATGTGAGCAGCTCAAATTATTATAAAGCAGCTATTTTGTTTTTAATTTTTTTTTTCCTCTCACACTGCAGACATAATGAGCATAAGGGATTATGTGATGAGCTGAAATTACTGAGCTAAGAGAGGAATTGAAAATGCAAATGTAGAGCCTTTGCTACTATTAATGGTCAGCTCTGAACCTGCTAGCAGAGGGAATACTTTTGGGAGGCAATGTTTCTTTCTGTTCAGAGATGCTCAGAGATCCCACACTCTAGGGCAGCACAAAGAGGACACAGAGGGACATAAAATCACTGGTTTATATAATCCTACCAATATTGCATTTACTGGGATTGCCCCAGGGCTGGCACTGCCCCTGGCAGGGAAGCGACTGGGATTGCTCTGTGCTTAGATGGCCAAAGCTTTTCTTGGAGGTAAAATGGGAAGAGTAGTACTGGCAATTGATAGTTGCCCAAAGTAATGATTCAGAAAGTTGTTTCAACAGCTTTACCTTAACAGAATCTCAGCTTTAAAGAGCAGTAAGGATCTTTTTAAAATGCCTTTTCTGTGTGGTCATTAATAAAGCCATTCCTTGCCAGGGATGATGAGCTTGAGGGACTCCCTCACATGAGCCTGGAGATTTGGGGCTTGATCTCAACTTGTGCAACTAGAGCAGTTCCAGCCAACTAAGCAGTAATTTCCACAACCTTAGAAAGTAGTCCTGAATATCCATGGTTCTGAAGAGCAAATTTGCTGAAGCATTTACTTAAGATATGCATTCTGTGGATACCTCAACACTTGCTGAAGTGCTGAGGACTGGGTAGTGCACTGAACTGTGCTGAGTGAGGGACAGCTTTTACCAGCAGTTAGTAATTCCTACACTGACACTTGGGTCTAATTGCTGACATGCAGCATACAAAGAACTCTGCCTGAATTTCTCTCCAAAGAGTCTCTTTTTTTAAAATATTTTCTTCATCCCTCTCCTGAAAAAATGAGAAAAGCAGGCTTCTCTGAGACAAAAGTATTTTTTTTCATCAGGAAGGAAAGGTTAGATTTGGCCCAGCTTTAAATTATTCTGAAATGACTCACAGATTTTACCTTGAAACTGAAGTGGTTTGCTGCATTAAAGAGACTTGTGAAGAAAGCAGCTAACACACAGTAACCTACTTCCACCAATTTTAGGATTTAAGTTCTGCTAATGTGTATGTACCCTTTGTTAACATCTACATGGAGAACAGAGTGTTTTACACTTGAACTTTAGTATCTGAGAGTGAGAACAGTGCAGCTGCACTTGTAGTTATGGAGCAGAAATGATCATACCCACTCTGGCTCTGACTGTTAAGTACCCAAAAAAAAGCTACTAGAGAGTAGATAAGTCATCTCCTGTGACAGGAAAGATTTGCCTAGTAAAGGGAGAATCTAAATCAAAATTCTCCCGGATTAACTAGACACCAACTTTCTAACCTGTGTAATTTTGTTATCTGAGCTGCTTTCTCTCCTGTGCCCCTGTCCATGCTGCTCTAATTAGAAGGATAACTAACAGAGCAGTGTGACATTGCTAACAGGGACACTGAAGTTTTCGTTGAAGACGCAAATTAGCTTTGAGGTTTCCTGCAGTCCTAAAGATTTTATGGTAATTTTCCATTTCTGCATAGGCATATTTGCATTTAGCAAGACAGTTTAGCTCTAATCATCTGTCAGGTGTTGCCAATCTGCTGTCAGTTAGCTAGAGCCATCAGCTTAGAGTTTTTAATATTACTGTGCCCATTGTCTTTAGTGAGCATCTGGAAGCTGGCTCCTGGGGACTGCTCAAGGATATTCCAGAGCCAAAAGGGCATCAAGGTATCAGTCTGACCTGGTGAACCTCTCAGACCAAGTCTACAAAACGCTGTAGGCAAACCGAGCAGCAGAATCTGATTGCTAATGCCTTGCAGAGCATTCCTTACCTCCCACTCTTGTTTTTCCGTTTTCCTTTGATCTGATCTGCTCAAGCACAAGCCATGGTGTAACCCCTGATTTTGCCCACAGTTAGAGACTTCTATAGGTACTTTCCACAGGTATCATTTGTATGAACACCTCTTCATTTGGCTACTGCTATTGGAAAAAAAAAAAAAGGAGCAAATCAAGAATAACTTTGGAGCAAAAAATTGTCTGGATGTCTCTTCCCTCAGCCAGGTTGTGTTTTCATTACAGAGGCTGGGACAAGGCTCCTGCTTCTTTGTTCTCCTGCTGTGCTGAAATGCAGGTTCTGTTATAATGGGGCTTTGAGCAACGTGACCTACTGGAAGGTGTCCCTGCCCACGGTAGGACTGGATTGGAACTGTTTGAGATTTAAGGTCCCTTGCAACCCAGACCATTCTGGGATTCTGTGAATATCAATCAATTAAAAACATGCCACCCCTGTAACCTGTCTTTCATTTATTTTTCAGACTGGAGTGGTTTTTACTGCTGTGCACTGTCCCTCCTCCTTTCAGCTATCACCTTCAAATTTCACAGTGTCACAAATGTCACAAATTTCCTTTGCTTTTCCAAGTTATTATCTTTGGGCACAACCTGCACCTCTTCAGACCCCAGACAGCCAAGCTGTTTCCTTGTCCCTCCTCCACTGGCCTCCTCCCTGCTGCTGCAGCAGGCTGGTGTCTCCTGGCCCCTTCTTGCAGCTGTACTCCTCTGAGTCAGTCACAAAATCCTGCCTCTCTGCCCAGTGTGTTTTCAGATCATGCAAAGATTCATGCCAACTCACAGCTCCTGCAGCCCTGAGTGAACTGTGACCAGGTGCTGTCACAGCCCAGACCTCCTTTGTTAGCCAGTTCCTTGCCCAATTGATTATTTCACCAGCCTCGCTGTGTTAACAGCTCTATTGAAGTTCATGTAATTCCTGTTTCCAGTCTCAGTATTGCTGCCTATTGCTGTCCCTTTCTCAGAAATGTAAATCAAACATTAATATTGATCAGCATTTAATGCCAGGCACAAAGGAAAATCTGCTTTCATGTGATATGAGCTATTAATAAAACATTAATGAGGGCAAAGGAGAAGGTTTCAAACATGATGGCCAGCCCATCTTTCCTCCTCCTCAAACACAGGAGGCAGGTGTCTGGACTTTCAGCTGCATTGAAATTTGGCTTTGACTTTTAGATCCAGATTTGGAAAAGTCAAGAGACTTATTACTCAAAAGGATTGACTGAGGGACCTCAGATGCTTTTATTCTCTGTATACACAGGATGCTTTCTCAAATACAAGTGCTCTGAATTTTAACATCAATCATTCTGTCAAAGTTGGACAGGTTAACCACTTCCAAATGCCTTGCTTCACTTAGCCAGACATTTACTCGTGTTCTGCAATGTGTTCCCCATGAAAGTACAGTCAGATTTCTAATGGTGTGGGCTGGTGCTTAGAAAGCAGCAACTGAGCTCTACTAGTCAAAGGGACTTTGGCAGATGAGTTCAGGCTGTGCTTCAGGGAGACATGGTCAGCTGGACACTGTTTGTCAGGAACCTCTCACGTATAACTCAAAGGCTGAAAGTGCCTTCTTGTTATCTCCCTATTAGCTTGAGAACATGGGGAGGGATAAAATAAGGAATTCAGGTGTAAAGAAAAGAGCCAGAAAGTTAAATGCAGTTAAATCTGTTTGGAGGATTTTGAAATGAATCAGATTACTTTGGCCTCCTTATAACCATAGCAGAGAGATCATATCTCAGCTCAGAGAGATAAGCAACCTCACTCTTTGCTGTGTAAAGGGAATCCAGAGACAAAGCTAAGAGAAAATTGAAAGGCAGGAAAAAATGAAAAATGGAAGAGGAATACAAGATGAGAAGAGCAGATGACCCAAAGAGAGGAAAAAGAACACAAATATAATGAGAATTGCATCTCTAAAATAAAAAGACCTAAGACTACTCTGTTGTAAAATTAGTTTTTTCTGGGCAGACTGTGATGCAACTTCACCAGATATATCCAGCTACTGTGGCTACACAAAGGCATTGCTGAATGCACCCCTGGTGCATTAGGTTTGATGCTCTCCTGCCTTACACCTGGCTTTGATGTGGTTTGTGCTGCTGTGTGAGAGAGAACATGTACTCTGAGAACAATTGTCAACTAATAACAGTGTATTAGAAAAATAGGGTTCAAAAGGTTATGAGAGCTGCCTAATCTGAAGATCTATCATTATACCTCAATCATCAGATCCTGCTAGGAAAAAAAAAAGCTACTCCTGGCTCTTTTCTTATCATGAACTTTGAAGAAGCTTCAGTGTTTACCAGTATCTGCTGACTGTTTGATCTTCAAGTTAAGTGTAGCCCCTGATAGATTTATGAGCTGCTGAAAGAAAGTGAAGAAGAGTTCTGTTGCTACCACACTATGGAGTAGCTAGAGACACTAACTCCTCTAAATCATTATTGCTCATTAGGAAAACTTTTGTTTTCACTGCTGCTGGATGACAGTTCATTTTAATTTTGCTTTCTGAGGATCCTCTCCATCAATGACCTGCAGTCTGTGTAAGTGGGAATGTAAAGCAATTGACATAAAATCAATATTCATTCAGGAGTGTGTTGGACTTTTTCCTCTGTTTCTAACAGGGATTTATCAGGGTGTTATGACCTGGCAGCCTGAGGCAGATGAGCTTCCAAATGCAGGGCCCTGGGGCTTGAAGGGAGGATTTGAGCCACTGTTGTGTTGTGTGCTCAGCTCCATATTGAGATTAAGTGTCAGTTTTGTGTTCCTGACTTTTATCAAAACTGGTCACTGCAGTTATTTCCAACACAGAGACACTGGTCTAAGTTTCATAGCTGTTTCACTCAGAAATTTCTTGAGCAACTGCTTGGTTTTAGTATATGTTTCAGTAGTGTGAATTTGGCCCAAAATTTAATATTTTATCATTTTAGGTGAAAGTGAAGGTGGAGAAAAATATAGGTTTGGTTAACTGGGTTTTTTTGTCATGTTTTTTAAGTAGGTCTAAAGCAGAGTTTGTCACTTATGAACTTAGAATCAGGACTCAATTTTCCAGCCATCATAGCAGAGATATAAGAGGAATATTTAAAGGAAGATCAAGCAGATGTTCTGGGATTTCATTGAAGTTTCTCCCCACTTGTAAGAGGTGAAGTGGAAGAAATCCCAGGGATCTGAGAAAGAAAAGTTGATGCCTGTGGATCAGTTTGGCACTGAAATCACTTCAGGATACATATGGTCTCTATGCTGAAGGATGAGTTACAAACAATTTCCTATTTAAAGACAGTGCAGTATTTAATGTAGATTTGAAGCAGGTAACACTGGGAGAGCTCCAAGAGGAACTTCTGCAAAGAGCAATGAGCCAAGGTGGTTCTGGGCACATCTCAGGAGACTGAAGGGTAAAAAAGCTTAAATGCAGACAACAGGGGAAAACCTTCCAGTCTTTGCTCAAGCACTAATCTAAACGGCCTTGTCAACAGATGTTTGAGCTCAGGAGCTTTAGGGTTTATTTTTGGGCTTTTCAGCTCTTTTTCTAATCTTGAGCAAATTGTTTTATTGCTTCCAGCCTCAGTTTCCCACTCTTGAAGAAGGGATTTATGGTAATATCTCTCTTTATAGCATACTTTGCTACCTGTTCCATAACAGTATGCACTAAAAGTTTAGCCCTCTTTGTTGCACCCAGATAATGGTTTTCCATTAGCTATAAGCAATGGGAAGAAAAGGCCCATCACCCAAGGAGGCTGATCATGGAGCCTCTCATGAGAGGAGAGAAACAAGGTCAAGGCTGCTGAGCATATCTGCCTCTGCATGCCATGCCTCTGAGAGGGATGGAGGAGTTTAGTTGCCTGGGCTGTTAATCTGGCACTTTTAACCAGGTATCTATAAAAAGTGTGAAAAATGATGAATCATCAGTCTCAGGTCCTTTGCAAGTGCTTTTGTTAGAGGCTGTTTGCAGTGGTCCATAGCTTTAGTCTGCTAAGAGCAATTCTGTTCATGGTCCTGTCTGCCCAGCAGATGAGCAAAATTACTGACAGCAGAAATATTCTGAAACAGAGGATATTAAGCAAGCACAGAGATGACTGATGTCTGCTGTTCTCCCAGTGGAGTTATCACTCATGTGATTTAAGTTCACTTCAGTGACATTTCTGCCCTTGAGGATTTCTCTCCTCCTTTGCAGAACTGCGTGCACTTTACTTGAAGTTTTGTAAAGAGCTGTGGGGAAGGATCTTCCCAGTGCAGGGCTGTGCTTCCATCAGCATCACAGGCATCAGCTGAGCAGGGCTTTTCCAGTGAGAGCAAATGTCACAAGTGTCCCAATGCTTGAGTCAGTTCTCTGCTATTCATTTTACCAAAACTCACCTCAGGTCCTCCTGTCAGGCCGTAGAGTCCTCAGCTGTCTGAGAGTCCACAACTTCACGTCACCCTGAAACAGCACTTTTTGTCAAAGGGGAGATAAAGGCAGATAAAGTCAATGGTAAATACTGGGGAGGATTTTTACCTCTGAAATGGGTTTCCCTCAAAAATCTTTCTGGCTTTAAGAACACACTGCTGGAGTGGCATTTGTGGAGGTTACCCATAATATGGCTTATGAAAACAAAGAGGCAGAGAAGCTATTCCTGCTATATTGGCCAAGGCAAGGAATAAACCCATCTTCTTACATCAATGTATGCATCAAAGCCTAGAAATAGACAAATAAAGTAAGCTCATACAGTATCAAACTAGAAAAATGTGATGTAACAGCTTCATTATCATATTTATGTCTTCCTAATTGCACTCTGCTGAGATCACTTGCAAGCCTAGCATGTATTTCTGCATAATAGGATTAAGTGTATTTGATCTTAAGCTGTTTTCAACAGAAAGCTGAAATGAAAGGTGAGAATCAGAAAAGAGCATGAAAATTATTGCCTAACATTAATACTAAAAGTATTTTCTCTTAAGAAAACTTTCCTCTTGTGACCCATTTTCTAGAATCCTTCAGTATATTTGTACCATGCTGTGGGAGCTGGGACTGAAGACCAAGAATGTCACAGGCTGGGTTGTCCATATGCTAAGAAAAGCAGCAACTATACATAGGGAAGCAACCTGTGGCAAAGGGAAAACCATGCCTTCTGCATAAATCATAATATTGACCAAAGTAATATTAGTATCTGGACTCAGAGGTCATCTCCAGCCTTGAAATACTTCTGCCTTCTATGCTCAGTATTGGTTTTAGTCACTGGTTTTGAGTGAGGGTTGTCAAAAAAAAAAAAAAAAAAGAATTCCTCATTTGGGAATGATCAGCTCGTAGAGTAAACAAAAAGGAAAAGGGTCTGATCTTTATCATAACATGATAAAGTGCCCCACAGAGTTTAGGAAAGGATTGTTTCAAACTTCTTGTCACACTGTGCTTGTCAGAGACTGACAAGCAAGTCTTGATGGCTCCAACTGCTGCTGCTAAGATTGAGGTGTATTAGGAAAGCTGCTTTCTCCTGGGCATGAAATTACTGCAACAGTTGCTAAGGAAATGTATTCCAGTAATCTATGGCCACTTCACATGTGCTGCAGATCACTGGCAATTGCTTCAGCAAAAATAACAGCTGTATTAATCATGAGTAAATTCCTCAGAAAACAACTACTTGCTTTATGCAGCAGTTAGAAAAGTGAATTGATTTAATTAGTGGATGCACATTTTGTTGAATGTGTGCATATTATTATTCTACCAATTTCACAGATGCAAACCCTGAGCTCACAAAAAAAAGTCATCTTAAGAAATCATGCTGTCAGTTGTGTGTGTGCTCATGCTTTGGTTTGCACTGTGGGTTCTCACACCAGCAGGATCAAATCCAGCTGAGTCTCAAAGCCCTGGATACCCACCCTGGGTGAGTGATCTTCCTTGTGAAGAAGTTGGTTCTGACAAATTGGCTGTTGTAGAGGACAGTGGCCCTACAGTGTGATATAACTTTACATTAGCGGCATTGCATTGAGATATGCAGGATAGCCTGTCCAAGAGGTCCTTGCCAAAGAAGATTGTTTCTGGGACAGTGAGGGATGGCTGAAGAAAATGAACAGGAAAAGTTGGAGGAAATGTTCTGAAGAATCCTACTGAAGCTTTTTTTTATTCAGTATTATTCTTATTCAAAGATTCAGTAAGTATGAGCATTGCCAGAAAGATATGCAGAGTTCTGGCTTTGGGAACCACCACTCAAAGTTAGTAAATAGTCCATATTGGCTGGATCAAAACAAAGGGTCATGGATCCAAGCTGAGAGAGGGTAGATTAAGATTAAATATTAGGAATAGATTCTTCCCTGTGAGTGTGGTGAGGCCCTGGCACAGGTTGCCCAGGGCAGCTGTGGCTGCCCCATCCCTGGAAGTGTTCAAGGCCAGGTTGGTCCTGGGCTGGACAAACCTGGGATAGTGTAAGGTGTCCTTGCCCATGGCAGAGGGGGTGAAAGAAGATGAGGTTTAAATTCCCTTCCAACCAAAACCATTCCAGGACCCTATGATTCCCTGACTGTCTTATTGCTGCCCACTCCAGCTCACTGGAGGCAGCCCAGGGCTGTGTTTCAAGGGCTGCTGAGGGATGCCAAGCTGAACTGTGCAGTCTGTGCTCCCTGTGTAGCATCCCAAAGTGCTTCCAGGGTGTCTGGCAAACTTAAAAATGCCTTGGCATAAGACTACTAGGCTTTATCCTCCCTATAAATTTGTCCAAGGACTAGGAGTGTTTTAAGGCACATCAACCTAAAGAAGTTTTAGAGTGTGCTGGAAAAGAGCTATAGTGCTGCAATTTACAGCCAGGAACACTCACCTGGACAATAAGAATCCTGGTGCATTGAGCTGAAAAATATGCTGCAGTGTATGGTATTGGCTTGTTTGTAATAAACCACTAGCCTGGTACATTTTATTGGTTTTACAGCCATTTATTGTTTTGTTTCCAGAAATACAGTATGTAAGCAAAACCGATAAAATAGTTTATTACATAGCAATTGTTCAAGAAGGGGAAGGCCTATCAGAAGAGGTATCTCTTAAAAAGTATTCCGTGGGTGCCATGTGTTAGGGGACAAAACAAAAGAGATGGTTGAAGACCATCACAAGTTCTCCACTGTCTTTAGCTGGGCTGGAGAGAGAGTTCTTCACAAGACCTAGAACAATTGTCTGTGAGCTTTATCAGTTGAATCTCAAATAAGAGCACAAAGCAGAAGACCAATATTTACTGTTGGTTATTTATCATGCTTTTATTAAAAGGTTTCAGCTACCCAGTGAGAAAGCAGAGAGAATCACCTCTGAGATCTCTCAGAGGAGAGCAGTAATTTGACCCAACACCTATTGTATTCAAGTGGTCAGCTGTAGTTCTCCTACCCCTTCCTTTGGATTCTTCTCTTGTAATGTTTGATATGCTTGTTTACATTCAAGTAAACTCTTCAAAACCTTATCTACTTTCTCACCCCTTCTTACCTGGGCAGCATATTAATATGATGCATATTATGTGCATAAGATGAGCTAACAAATCCTTGTGTATGTTTGCAAGGTGGGGATGCTGGATTTCAGTGTTCGTACAGTGAGGTTTGTTAATGACAAAGGATCATTTAGTGTCAGCCTCACAGGACCAAACCCAAGGAGATGCTGTTGTAAGGAAACCACCTGAGTTCTGATTTAAGACAGAGTATAGTTTGCCATGGTTTATGCCGGGGATTTTACCAGAAATCTCAAGAAACATACAAAATAAGTGGCAAAATGTTGTATCAAAGCAGTTAGAGATCAGATAGCCGTAGAACATTTTTTCTCTTCTTTGTCTATGGTTAAATAATTTATGTCAGTCTTCAAGTGCTCCAGAGCAGCTCAGCACTACTGTCCAGAGTATTTCCAAGAGCAATGTCATCACTCTGCCTCTTCAGTGCCCATACACCCTGTAAGGAGAAGCTTTCCCAGGAAACAGTGGAGTTCTGTGGTGCATGCTTTGGCTTTCCAGCCCCATTGAACAAGACCCTCCTCCTTTATATTTCCATTGGGTAAGAGATCAGTGCCATTGGTTGGAGCAGGGTGCTGATAACACCAAGGTTGTGGGTTCAGTTTGGGTCACTCACTCCTGATTTGGACTCGGTGATCCTTGTGGGTCCCTCACAACTCAGAAAATTCAGTGATTCTCTGTAAAGAAAATAAAAGAGCATCCAAACAAAAATTCCCTCCATTTCATGAGCTCCCAGAGGTGCAGGTGGTTTTGGTTTCAGAGGTACAGAATGGTCATGGACCATGATCCCTATCTTTGGACATGCAAGTTCAGACTATCAGTCATAGAAGGCTGATGCCTTTGATGCCTTTGAGAAACCAGATTATTTCAACACATGTCAAGTATTTCAAGTGAGTCAGGGAGGATTGGTGGATACTCAGTTCCACCTGCAGCCTTTCAGCAGCTTGAAATGTTCTTTGTATCCCAGGTCCTATCTAACCTTTCTGTTCAGCTGTCTGTAATTGAGCTGCTCTTCCCAGCACACCCACTACAACTTCATCCTTAAACTGCAGGAACGAGTTCCAGCCTATTATTGCACTGCTTAATGAGCCCATTCAGGTTGTTTTGGAAGAGTAGTCCTCATCGTCTTACCCCAGGGATTTAAATAGGCTCATATATCAAGGCCAAGCCTTGATAATTCCTTTATTTCTGGTGGCATTTTAAATCACACAGAAACCAGCAGTTTCTGAGCAGGGAAATAACTTCCTGCCATTAGGCAGCACCTATCACCAACCAAGAACACTCTTGAAATTTATATTCTTAGCTGTGGCACTTGCTCAGAACTAATGAATTGGGCTGGGACAAACAAATCACATTTTCAAATATTAAGTATCTCATCAAAGGATTTGCTTCCAATGATGTATTTTAGCAGTAAGAGGCTAGGGTTTTTTCCTTTTCTTTTCTGTGTTTTTGCTTAGTTTCCAAGCCCATATGCAATTCTGTGTTGCTTTTTCCAAGTGTATCTCTTAGAACTCTCATACCAAGACCTTTTTTTAGTATACTCTTCCCTGTGTGCCCACATTCTCTGGTTTCTTCCATCTCCCTTAAATTTCTTTAGCCTGTGAGTCAAAGATTCATTATAGTGACAAGGGAGCAAAACACCATACCTTTCAAATCAAAATGAGAGCTTTTCTTTTGAAAAAATAATCTGCATTACTGTAATAATGAGCAATTATAGGAAGTTGGTGGCATTTCAATAAATGTACTCCTATTGTTTTGCTCAATAGATGTTAGTTCACATTCTAGAGAACTCCTTTATGTACTACTAAGATCATCCTTGTAAAATGACAGATTTCTTGACCTTTTTCCTCTTCAAAGGATTTTCACTGAGCACACTTGTTCCACAGAATAATTGTTGATAGCACTCCCGAACCCCAGGTACTTTCAGTTGAACCTCTAGCAGAGTGAAGTTTTTCAGCTGCAGGATGTGAAATTCTCTTGACCCCTGTTGAGAAAATCCCTACAGATGGATTTCTTTATAAATATTGTTGTAGAAATAAAAATTTATTAGAAAGGCAGGAGGGGATGATACAGCTCTTTCCTTGGAGTGATTTTTATAGGTTTTGGAGCTTCCCTTGCATAAGGCTGGGAGGACGGTGGCTGGAAGATAAAATTGTCTTCCAAAGAAAGACAGAGGTTGAAAGCAGTAGAAAGAATAATTATTGTCCAAAATTTCTTATTTAAGCAAGAAAATCACGTCTAGACTTGATTTACGATACAACTAAAGGCTGACAACAGTCTGAATATAGCTGGAATTTTAACATGAGATCTGTTGCACAGTACATGTACTCTAACACATGAATTGCTCAGTATTTTTGATGCAATTGGAAATTAACTCACTGATGTAACTGTGTTGCTGCTGAACCCCATGGTGACATCCAAGCTCTCCCTATGAATCTTTCTCCACCATTTTCTCCATGAAGTCCTCAAAATATATCCTGATGTCTGATGAGATCCCTCTGCAGCCTTGCTCTATAACCATGCTAGCTTGTTCCTCCTGGCCAGGTTTGCCATGTATCCCTGAAGGGGTTTGCTCCATAGACATGTGGTGATGAGAAGTGCACTGAATTCATTAACTTGTTCTTCTATTCCTGATGCCAGCTCTTGAACTCAAGTACTTCTTTGGTCTTTCTTTGTGTTCAAGTTGATTGAGAGGGTTGAGCCATATGCAATATTCAAATTGCTTTTATGCATGAAGAGATTTTCAAGAAATCAGTGCACTCTTTGAGTGACATAATTAATACATGAACTGGCTGCCCTTTAAAGACAGCAGTAATGTTCCTTACAAAGACCGATGCACTAATAGTACATTCAGTAATGTACTTTTTAAAAGCTAAATTCTTCATTGTTGGTATTTGAGTAGGACACAGAATTAGGCATGCTGAGCTGTATTTATTAGCAGGAAACTGATTATTATTACTAACCAATCTGCTTTTTAATGATTCAGTGAGCGTGTTGTTTTTCATAGTAATGAATACAGGGCTCTTAATCAGGTGATCTGACAAGTGTACAGTTTGCCTGGAAAATTATGCTGGATTGAAAGTGGTTTTATGAAGAATAAAAAAGGGGAAAGAACCTATAAAATGTTGCCATTTAAAGGAGAAAGGGTCGGGAAATGCTAAAGGAACAGGGCAATTCTTTGTCTTTATAATCTGTATGCAGGTATTTGGTCAAAATTCCCAGCTAGTGTCAGAGCTACATTATGCTCAACTCAAGACAAATTTCAGGTCTGGTTTTAACATTTTCTACTGAAGGCCAAAGAAGGAGGACTGAAATGTTCTTTACAAGCAGGAGGGTAATGTGATACTATGAAAGGTCTCTGTAAAAATCAGATGGCTGCAACTCTCCTGGGCTCTGGGTTCCTCTAGATAAAAAAAGAAATATTTATTTTTGAGTACATATTTGTCTCATTTCTTACTCACTTATATGCCCCTAAGCTATCTTAGTCTTTCTACCAATCTGATCCATTTTCTCATACTGGTCTTGTCTTGCTTCATACCCCTGAAAGTGCCTTCCCCTCTACCCAAGGGCCTGGCCTGGAGGATGCTGATGGGTCTTGGGGGCTGCTCTTCAACTCACCACAGTCAAAGCAGATTTCACACTGACAAAGTCTATGAAAGGAAATTACTGGTTTGGACCTGACAACAGGGATCAAATGAAGATCTCCCTGTGGAGACTTCTGCTGACTTTGATGGCCTTTGATCAGTCAACGAGTCACTGTCACCAGTGACCTTTATCAATGTATAACCTGAAAAATGAATATGCTGCTAAAAAATACATCAAACTTCTCTTTTTTGATTTGCCTTTATTTAGCAATCTCTCTCCCTATTCTGGTCTCTGTGATTGACTAGAGTGTACTTTTGTATTTCATTTTGTTGATCCACTTGTAAGTGGGTGTCCAGTTCTGAGGTTCAACTTAAGAATGATTGATTACCTTCCATTACAATTTACTTTATAAAGAAAGCAAGAAAAAGCAATTTTTTAAAAGAATGATTTAAAGAATTTGTTGATGGTGGACAATGTTTTAAGAAGGTAGATAGGAAACTCCCTAGGGAGCAGCTTCTAAGATTAGCACTACTACTTTTCAAATTCTGGCATAACAGCAGAATTAACATGCCTGTTTTTGTCATCTGCTCTACATTCCATTTGGATAATCAGTGTCAGTCTGTGGCTGTTGTTTCCCAGGCCACTCACATGCTGAAGACTGACCAAAGGCTCATGAGGTCCGTGTAAAGAGCCCCACTGATGCCAACATGGTTGTATCAGCTCTAAATCACAGCACTGAGGCCCTGCTCATTGGGCACAATTTAATCTAAACAGTGTGTGTTGCCTGCAGGAACCACCTTTGACTTTATAAACTTTCTTCTAAGGTTTAGGTCTGAATTTATGCCTCAAGAGAATTTCCACTGAAGCCATTGAAAAATGTGTATAAATAAAACTCTTGGAAACAGTAGTTGTCTGTTACATGGGAGGACCAGGTATATCTATTCCTTTTTCTTTTTCCTTCAAATTTCTCCTCTTCCACAACCAATATGCAGAATACTTGATTAAAACTTCATTGGTACGGTTATGTTTTCTTTATTTGTTTTGGGAGAAAAGTCATCAAATATGACAGACAATGGAAACAAGGCATGAAAGAATTTTCTGCTTTATGTTCTTAAAGAACTAAATGGAGCAAGGAGGCAATTTCAACTCGAGTCTCACAAATAGCCTTACTTTTTTTCTCCTATGTTCAGTATTATCTTTATATTGTGCACTGACCTCTTAAAAAAGGGGGTGTGTGAAGCTGATAGAGAATAAGAACCATCAGTGAATCAATATAGGTGAACTAACTCCAGAAGTAAAAGTGCATTGGAGAGAAGCAATATTACATTATTTTTGTATTGTCTGCAACACCTGAGCCTTGAGTATCATTTGGAAATACAAAAATGTCCTTTTATCTATATTGTGAGCCTGAAAGGATTCCCCGTCTGTTTGCTCTTTGTCTTCAAAAGCTCTTGTCTATCATTGCACAGAATTTTGTATTGTCTTCTGTAAAACTCTGAAATGACTGTTTAAATTGAACGCCCCAAGTGAGCACTAGGTAAGCCAAAGAACATTGCATTTCCTTTCAAGACCTGGGAGACAGCTGTGTCACTCAGTACCATCTTTTCTCTGTATTACAATCACCAGGTGCTTCAGTGCTTTTGTTTCACAATGAGGAAAATTGCTCTTCTTTTAACCTATCCTGAAATCCACTTTGTGGCACTTGTGAAATTTAGTGTAGAGATCCTGTAAAATTTAAACTTACAGTTGTGTAAGCATTAGACACTGATGTTGTCTGCAGTGGCCCTTCCCAACAAGCAAATAGATGAGAAACATTCACTGCAACCTCCCCCCTCAAAGACTGAACTCCCACTGCTGCTATTGTTATTTGTTATGATAAAACTCAGCTAAAAACTGAGTCAAAAATGGGGCTGCATTCTGCCAGGAACCATGTAAGTTCAGAATAGTAAGATGCTCTATGCTCTGATGAGCTCAAAATTTGAAAAGACAAGGCAGTCTTGGCTTGGGGTTGGGAGTATAGTCATGTTTTTCAATAATCTCACATCAACCAATGGATTTGTGATATTTTTAAAAAGAAAGATCAAATGCATTGTTCAAATTTTATGATTCCCTCAACAGCTTAATATCTTTTTAGTGTTCAAAATCACCTGGGTTGGAACTGGATGAGCTATAAGGTCCCTTCCATTCTATGATTCTATGATCCTAGAACACTATTTTCTTGAAAAACATTGGTGGTGAAGTGAGCATTTCTCCACACACAGCCCACTAAAAACAAACTTAGCTTCTTCTCTAAGCTTCCAAGGCTGAACCCCAGAGCCATTGTCCTCAGACAGCTGCTGTCCCTACCATTAAAATCTGCAGCTTTCCAGCACAGGTTTAAATCACACCACAAAGCACTGCCAAACTGACTGGTCCCTTCATAAAACATTCCAGATATTAACAGTTGCAGTGTGCTTTGATTGCAATATTTGTTTTGAAGTACCTTTAATACTATAAAACATTTTTTAGAAGCATGTTACCTAAAGTTAGAACACTTTTAGCCTCTGGGAATGAAAGATTCAAAAATTAATCTTTAGGTAGGCTAGGCCAAATGAGCCCATGTTTTACCTTATTTATTATGAAGGTCAGCTATTATTCGTTTCAGTGTCACAGTTGTAGACATTCACTGTTTCCCCACATCCTCAGTGGAATAGCTTTCTCGTGGTAACAAACTGGGAGCCAGTAGAGAGTCCACAAGCAGAGGTGGCTTATTTTTACATAACATTGTTTTGATTGTCTGGAAGTTTTGTTGTAAAAATCAATAGGAACCACATGATGGGGAACTGGAGATCTAATACTTCTATTTATGTTGAGTTGGTAATTAGGAATATTACAGTAATTAAGAGATTTTAACAAGATATTTGTGTTGTTTTCCCTTTGGAAGACAGGGATGACTGAGAACACCCTGTGTACTATTCCTGGAGATGATAAACAGCTGCCTGTATTTTGTTCCATATTTCAGTTGTACTTTGAGAACTTTTCTCTGTAGTTAATGGTTTTCTTACAAAGTACATATTCACTCTTCTGTGCAAACCTAACTACTTCTCCCTGAATAAGAGCCTATTATGGCAATTAAGAGCTGCTGGTAGCCATGGAAATAATCATGTTTCTTGACCTGATGAAGGTGTTCTGCTCTCCTGCATCTCAGCTTTTGGGATAATTTACACATTCCTGATTTAGATGATGCAATGCTATTATTGCATTTTTGAAAATATGGGGCATAAAGCAGTGGTTGCTTCGTGCAGAAAAAAAGCCAGTTCTTGGGTGCACACACACATTATTTCTGACTGAAATCAATTCTGCTTTTCTTACCAAAGGACAGAACTTGTCCCATGCAACAACAAAGAAACTGAGCTGACCAAGAAACAATGGGACCTGCACAAGGAGAAAAATATTGACCATACTCTGATGTAAAAAAAAATAAAAAGAAAAGTCCATAATTTAGTTTCCTCAACTCAAAATAAATAATTCAGTCATCAATTATATACAATTTCTCCTTAACATAGAACTATCTTAACAGTTTTTTGTAAAAAATCAGTCCATAGATCCTTATTATCTATGCATGTGAATAGATAGATAAATACACACATATAAAATCTCATGCTACAGTAATAATTTACTTTGATTTATCAAGATTAGCTCTTTTTAATGTGTGTCCATGAATAGCTATCCTGTTGGACTCTTTGTACTATATGAGCTGCAATAACCCCAGCAGTAAAATAAGGGTTTCCAAGTGTGCCTTCGTTGGATTTACTCCCATATTCTGTATGTATAGTACAACAGCATGAAGCAGTGCCACCATGAGAATTAGCTGGAACAATAAAGCTGAAAGCATCCTTTGCCAGTAGCCTTAATTCACACCAGCTTTCCCTTCCCAGGGTTGTCACTAATAGGCAATGGCTACTTCTTAAATATTATTTAATAGCTGATTATTATTGCTAAATTATATGAATACTTTTAGCTGTGATTGGACAGAGAAACTGCTTTGCATTTCAGGTTCCAGAATGGATTTGTTTGAAAACAATTTGCCTGGCACATTTATTTAGAAGAGCTGAAATCCACATTTCATTAACATGCTTTCTGAGTCCTTTAAATTCCTTTTTTACAAACACATCAATTACTCCAGGAAAGGCAGTGAACTTTCCTCAAATATGAGCAAAAATAATTTAAAATTTGGATGAATATAGGCTTATTTCTTTGCTTCACAGCTTCTTCAGTTTTATTTGAATAGAAGAATGTATATTGAATTAGGTAATAGAAGCTATGTTGGAAAGTCTTTGTCATTCAGCAGTTGCAGAAGAGCAATCTCAGACAATGTGGCTTGGCTCACCCAAACTAATTTTGGGATTTAACTGAGCCACGCAACTGAACCTTGGTTTTGGCATTTGCTAGCATTGCCCTCCTAAGACAGAAAAAGGTATGTTATTATCTGAAGAAAATCATCTCCTTCCCAAATGGTCATGACATAAAATGTTCATTTTCCTGGGTTTTTTCTGCATACCAGATAAGTCAGCTCTATGGAACAGAAATCATAATTAGCCAGCCAGCATCTTTGTCTGTAGAAATTGGTAAATTTCACTCCTACAGAGAGGCTCGAACAATTAAATTTGTGAGCTCTTCCACAGAAGCATGACAACCTTTGTAGACTTTCTTCGGATTTTTTCCCTACCCCACCTTGACTTCACTCAGCCCCGGACGGGCAGGATTGACTTCCATCTATCTATGGTGCTCCCGGAACTGCCAATGGATTTGCTAAATTGTGATAATAATTTTTAGGCTGTTGGCCACACATTTGTTATGAAATGAAGTAACTCTCTTCACATGAGCTGTCAGACAGAAATTACTTTTAGTCACAATCAGTCTATTTCAACTGGAGGGTTCAAGGTGATGGCTGTGTACTTCATCACCTATTAAAAGCCCATGAAGCATCCAAGCTTTTCTATTTTTAGACAGAACAGGACTTCTAAACTCCTGTTCCAGAGAAAGTATTGTTTATATGTCAAAATTCTGTAACATTAAATGAAATAAATCTATATTTCTGCAGATTGCCTCCATCAAAGTTGACTTAATTCCTTTAGGCCAAATTCTGTGCTCTTCGTTCGTCTGTTGAAAGCAATAAATGCTTTAAATAAATTCTTGGGAAACTTTCTGGCTCCATGGCAGTAAAACTCAGAAAAGTGATCAAAAACTTATATATTTATAGATTTTATTAGGCTTAAAAGTACCTCTGTTCTTCTCTGTGAATGTTTAGGATTTATTAAGTACATGGCAGTCTTGTTGTGCTCGTTATAAAATTTCACCCTTAAACCATTAGTATATTGAGCCTATGAACTGAGGTTTTGAGATCTTTAAGGACTATGGAAGGAGCTTGAATAGGAGAGGGAGCATCCATAAACTCTGTATTGTTACACACGCAAGGACCAACGCTGTACTTTGCATTTGAATATTTCTCTTCAATGCCTTTTGCTTACACTTCATTTTTAATCAGGCACGTTGAACGCAACCCAAAACAAGACCTTTACCTAATGCTGAGTTTAATGACCCTTTTAATACCAGCAGAGCTGTCCTCCTTCACTCCCGCTGCTGTTCCCTAGTAGCTTTGGAGCGTTAAACGTGTTATAAAAATGTCTTTTTGGTACGGTTCACAAATTAACTGAAAGGCACAGACAAGCAGTATACTCATCCAGCATGAAATCAAAATCTAATCAATGCAGATTATGTTAGATTAGCTAAGCAAGTAAACAATTAGCCAAGTTAATGTTACCTACCATGTCCTTCAGCACCGAACAGTTAAGGAATTTGTCTTCCCAGACAGGTTTAGCTCCAGCTCCTGTTTGTGACATTGCAGGTTCTTATCACTGTGTTGATAATGGAACAAATGTGCTCTCCCTCTGACGCAGTAATGGGCCAAAGAGGGCACAGGATGTTCCTGTGGAGCTGATAAAGCCATGGGAGGAAGCGGAGCAGGGTGGGGATGGGCATTCTTGGGGCTCAGCACCAACTGCCTGCTGTGTTTTACCCCTCCTGCTTTTGTGCCATCCTGGGGAGCTGGCTGAACCCCTCTGGGCTCATTTCAGTGAGAAGATCAGGAACAAGTTTGTGGGCAGGAGTAGAAGCAGCAGTGAGGTGTCTTCATGAGCTCTGAGACCTTCTCTTCCCAGCCCAGGAGAATGGCCATGGATTCATCAAGGATTGCCCAAGGATGCTGGCTTTTCCCTTCACTCATTGCAACTCATATATAGTCTGCTTTTTCAAAAAAACTATGGAAACTTTCCCATCTATGCCCTTTCCCCCATATTTCATAATTTGCTTCCAGGCTTATTTTAAAGGGTATTTGGTTAAAACCAGTAACATTTCCAAAGCAGTCTGTCCCTCTCTCCCTTCAGGTGCAGCAGGAGACATCCCTGGAGTACCATGACCTTACCCCACATGCCATGTGCAGCTCCTGGGATGCCCAGTTAGTCCATACTCTGCTTCCTTTACTCACCCTGTGAAACCTTACCCAGCAAATGGCCTGTTTGAAAGATGAGTCCAATCCCAGGGTAATGTATTGCTTCCCTTATATTTAACTTCAGCTGATCCCTACAGTATGAATTTTTTAGCAGGAAAGTGTAATCTGTCTGGGAGATGTTGACTACAGAGTTCATAAGGATAGTGGAAACTTCTCAGTCTGAAGAATTAAATGCAAACTCATTAGGATGTATTGTGATCAGAGGTGGCTTGCAGAGCAGTACAAATCCTGCCAAGCACCACTCACTTTTTCTCTTGAGAAAGGAAAATGTTTGGCATCATCTGGACATTGACCACAACCATCCAGATCCTTGGGGGCCTTCTGCAGGTGCTCTGTCCAGCTCCTGGCCCTGCTGCTCTGTCATAGAAGCAAGGAATGGTTTGGGTTGGAAGGAACCTTAACAATCACCTAGCCCCAGTCCCCTGCCATGAGCAGGGACACCTTCCATAGACCAGGCTGCTCCAAGCCCTATCCAACCTGGCCTTGAACACTTCCAGGGATGGGGCAGCGACAGCTCCTCTGGGCAGCCTGTGTCAGGGCCTCACCACCCTCACAGGGAAGAATTTCTTCCTAAGATTGAATCTAAACCTTCTCTCTCTGTTTAAAGCTATTCCCTTGCTCTTTCACTGCATACCTTGTAAGTCATGGCCGCAATACGGGCATCAGGAGTAAGAAACAGAAAAGGGTTTTTAGCACTCAAGTCAAAATGAGACTTCTTGTTGTGTTGCCAGGTCTACAGCTGAACCCTTTCCAAGCAGATCTTGGGAATACATCTATTTCTATTTATTCAACTGCTTGACAAATCTGGGGATCATTGCAATTGATCGTCATATTAACAGTAGCAAGAATGTTTATCCTGTGATGTGGGTCTCTGGAGGCCACAAAGATCCAAACAATCCAAGGAAAAATAGAGGAAAACATTACATGCCATAGCCCAATGCCAAGAGAATTCTAACACAAAATAAAATTTTGATTAATACAGTTTTGTTTGATTCATAAATGACTGATTCATATAAAAGGTTTCAATTTTATCAAGTAATAGTCATAGGCTGATTTCAGAGACCTAAAAGTTTGAAAGGACTAAAACTTTAAATCCTGTTGGCTTTTAATTTTGAATTTAAAAAATAAACCCTCTTTGAACGATTGAACTTGTAAGGATTTGTAAGGTGTTGCGGTTCATTAGAGAAATTTTGTATTCTCAGCACTTTTTTGTAAAGAAAAAAGGCAATCAAAAATTTTGCAATCTGCTTTAATTTTAAACCTTTAGATTACTTAAGTACTTTGATAATGTAAAGAAGTCTCTGATAGAAAAAGGGAGCAAATTAATTTATTGTTCATTTTCCAAAATTTCTTCTAAGACACATTTTCTTATTTTATGCTGGTCAAGGAATCCAGATTATGAGATCAGTTCAAATTTAACAAGTGTTGAAGTCCTAAAAGTGTAACTGAAGGCATATAAATGAAAATAAAAGTCACTAGGCAGAGGAAATTTGGATAAGGGTGAATTACATGATTTTGGCAAGTATTTACACCATGTTTGATACTGACTTTTCAATTAAATTCTGTTTTTGTTTTTTTTTTCTAGTTTATCCACTTCTAGGGCTTGATCCTCATTGTACTCCCTCATTCCTGTTAATTTATTTTGATGGAGTACATCTTGATTGACGTAGTTATGGAGGTGGAATGCTAAACTATTCCAAATGAGCTGGGTTTGTGTGTACCTGGGAACTAATGGGCAAAAGGGTAACCACAAGTAGAGATTTACATGTTCTTCCTTTCTCTACACCATTTTAGGATTGTTTTTGAGAAATAATGGAACAGAAAGGATCAGAGTAGCTTCTGGTCAAGAGCAGATGCTTCTTGCATCCTGAAAGTCAGAGGACTTCTGCTGGCTAATTGCTAAGGCCCATCCAAACTCCAGCAGGTGCCTGTGAAAGTTTGTGTGCTCTGATTCACTTGAAACAATGTGTAGTGCAATGACTGTAAAGAACAAAAGCCTATCAATAATCAAGGGGTTGTGGTTAAAAAAAATTAATGGCTCTCAATATAAAATTGGATCTCCAGGTCTTCACTCATCCACTTCAGAACTAGTTCAAAGCTATCCGAGGTAATAAAAGACATTGCTAAAATAAAAGACCTATCCAAGCTAATAAAAAACTTGACAGAGTTACTGTGTGTCATTTTCTAGGGAGCTGTAACTACTGTGTTATAGCCAGTTCATTGGGAACTAAGTACAGAGCACAAACACTGACGAAGCTTTGGAAGAGGGATGAATTATGGGTGGATCAGATACAGACACAAAAGTGCTGTGCTGGAGGTTAAAGCCATTCCAGAAGCTGAATGCCTTTGCTTCATAGAAAAGGATGTGACAATGAGTTTCATTTAAAGACTGAATTCATTTGCCACAGGAACAATGAGGTTTTGCTTTTTTAATCAAAATGCAGACAAGTAATTTCTTAGGCAAGCAAAGCTCTGAATTATGCTGGGGAAGATATAACGTGAGTAAACAGTCATTTCTGTAATATAGCTATAAAATATTATATTATACATATACATGAAATAAAGAAGTGATTGAACTTGTCATTTAATTGTATTATCAGATTTGTAGCTTGTGAAAATGTCAGGGAAAATAACACAGTACATAGGATGGGTCGATTTATTAATTGTGGATAATTTTTGAGCCAACTCCAGTCACTGTTATTGTATTTCTTATTTATAGGTATTCATCAAGTTGCTTGGATAAATAATTTCAACCAGCACATCAGTTTTTTATGGTCTTCCTATTTTGATTGCATCCTGCTTGTCTACCAGGATTAGTGACTGTGAGGCCACACAGCATCATTTCTACCTGGATGCCTGTTACATTTCCAGTGGGAGGGTTACCTTGAGTACCTGCTGAGTTTGAGCTTTTTGATGATGTGACATTTGTGGCACTCTAAATATTTGTAATCTTTGAAAGAACAGGAGAAAAGGGGTAATTTATTCATGTCTGTTTTTCTAATTCTTGCCCATTTCCTTCCAACTCTATTACAGCTGGCTTCATTTGCTTCCTAGAGTTGAATCACAGAAAAATTCCAGTTAGACAGCTGAAATGAGGCCCAAATCTTGGTCTAGATATCCATTTTCACTCCCACAAAAACTGGGGTTTTTTTATCAATAAGAACTTGGGACTCAAACCTATCACCTAACAAAGCAAAAATGCCAGTTGGAGCTTGAACCAAGATGTCCATATGTGCTTGAAGCATGTTACTATTTTCACCAGAAAAAGCACAATGACTTGAGGTCTCTACTCATGTGAGCAGCAACATTCACATCCCTGCTCTTGGCAAGAGTGCCTAAAACAAAACCGCACCCTGGACAGGTGTTTCTGGACAGGCTGTTTCTGTGCTTTCTTGCAATGCAGAAATATTACAGATGTCTAGAAATAATTTGGAGGAAATCTGGTCACCTGAGATGGAGCAGTCAAGTGCTGCTGGAGAAGGGCTGCACGTACTCTCCAGCAGGATTTCCAAGACTACATCCAGCATAGATCTTGGAGCACAGAATTTAATGGATTTTCAAAATATTTCAAGGCCAGATATACTTCTGGAAATCTTGCCACATCTGTAAGTGAATGAGAGCAAAAAGGAGGAGCTAATCAGGAGCTCTTCCTTCCTTCCCAGGGGAGAAGCTACAAGCTCCCCACAAAGCTCACATCTTCCAGTGGGAAAAATTATCTCTTGTGAGAGGTGGAAAGACATTTGGGAGCATGGAGAGTGGGGCAGGAAGAAAGTGGAAAGTTTTATCTACTTCACATGGGAACAATGCTGTAAAAATAGGTTTTGTCCTGGTTTTAAAAGTCTTTTATATCAAGTTTCATCAGGTTCGTGCCTTGACTCCAGCATCCCTATAAAGGTAAAGACCTCTAAGCTTGGCCGTATTTCCGCTTTATGCTGTGGCTTTTTTAGTTTAAAGCTCTAGTTATTCGCAGAAACTTGTTTGTAAGTTGCTTGGTAAGCCTGGAGTGAACAATTTTCCTGGTTTTCAGATTTCAGTTTTGGGCTTAAAGCAGGGGGAGAATATTTAAATTAAGATATTAGATGGTATCCATTGCCCTGGGGAGACAGGGTTGCAAAATCTTCATTAAGGCCATGTGAGAGGCAAAAGAAAAAAAAAAAAGGATTAATTTCTTTGTGTTATTCATAGACAGGAATATATTGTCTTGAATGTTAGCCGTGGGTCTTGTCCCTTGAGACCTGAACACACTGACAATGAGGAGTCTTGAGCAGGTGCTCAGCCATTAGGGAGTTACACAATGCATGAAGAAGGTGAGACGAGAGCAGGGACTAGATCTGTCCCTATTCTCTTATTTCTTCCTGTTTAAAATGCATAAATACGATTAAAAAAACCCAACAAAGAACAAAAAAACCCCACCAAACAGAATAGTGGCAGATTTTGTAATTCCTCAAAGAAAAAGTAGAAATACCATATATAGATCCTGCAGCTGACATTAACTTTTTCCTTTCTTTTTCCACCAGCATCTGAGCTAATAGGAATAATAACTATTTTTTCTGCCCACTGACCCAAAAGATATGCATTCTTGTGCTAATTCACTTCTACTGGTATTGACTGCTGGTCCCCATGGGTTTGCCTTGCGGAGTCAGAAATAAATTACCCATCCAAATCAATGAAACTCATGCCTGTGGTTTACACAGATGTAGCTCTATCACCCATACACAAGTGATAAGTGTCTGCAAAGTACTTCCACACTTCATCCTTCGACCATGTTTGAGCCACTCTTGGGAGAAAGCCACTATCAGCATCTGGTCCCTCTCAGACCATTGCTCTGCTTTGAAGCACTGCTGGGTTAGAGAAATTGAAATATCTTCAAAAACAGCATTGCTTTTGCTTCTTGCTGTGGAAACAATAAGTTAATTGAGGGTTGTGCTGCTGATGTCTTGGTGACACTGAGGTTACTGCACTCCCTCAAAGCTCAAATCAAACTAAGAAAGCACAGCTACTTCACAGCCTGTGCTGTGTCTGCTACACCCTGGTTTTTAGTTAGGTTAGTACATTATTTATCAGTTGCCAGATGTAGAGTTCACTGACTGCAGAATTTGTGTTGTGAGTGAAAGAAGAACTAAGTCACCTCTTGGGCTGCTGCCTCATGATTTGAGAGATCCAGTAACATTAAAATACACAGAAGGGGGATGTATGCACCAAGTTTGTGCCAATAAGTCGTGGAAGTGATTAAAGAACTCAACAGCAGCACTAGTATTATTTAAAGTCAAGTCAAGAAACCTCAGGCTGAAGAGAGCTCTGCGAGAAAATTCTTGAAGATGCTGAGTTTGTATGTTGGAAATCTCTGCTGAAGCACAGGCAGCCACATGGAGCAGCATCCCCCAGAACATCCACAACCACAAGACAGCAGGCACAATGTAGGTGAAATATCTCAGTTCAGACTGCACCAGGAGCTGCTGTGAGGGTGAGAATGAAATAAGAGACTTTTTACATGTATTAATCTTATTTAATACCACAGCAGCAATTGTTCATCATAATATCCTATATGTGTTTTTCATCAGAACTTCTGCTTCTAGGCATAAAAAAAAGCCTTTGTAGATCGGTTTTCACTATTGATTTAGAATCCAAGCCTCTGCTTGGCTCTTTTAGTTAGAAGTCAGCTGGAGACTTGTTACTTTCGATAGGATCAAAATATGCATATCCCAATTTCATTGCCTGAAAGTGGTCATGGATTTAGCTGGTTATACTCACTAAGTGATGTTCCTGTTTCTAGAGGCTAAAAATGAAAATTGTTTGGAAAATAACAGAACTGTAGACAAAATAATGTGGATAGCACCTGTGGAGGTCATTCAGCCCAATTTCCTGCTCAAGGCAGGGTCTGCTAGGGCAGGTTGTTCAAAGACTCATCAATTCAAATTTTAAATATTTGAAGGAAAGATCCTACAACTGCTTTGAGTCCTTATTCCTATCTTTAATTGCCCTTGGGGTTATTTTTCACTCCCTTTATCCACAAGATCATGCATCCTGCACCCTTGGCCATGCACATTCAGTGTGCCCATGGGACACACTCTGTTCACCTTGCTGCTCTCCCTCTTTAGGTGCAGGTGCAGTGATGTCCCTCCTGAGCCTTTTCCTCTAAAGGCTGAACTTATTTAGATATGCCTTTATTCTTTATTATGACATTCCAGTGTAGCAAGCATAACTATAAAGAATTTTGGTTTATTTTAATTCACTATACTATTTTTTCAATCTGTATTTTTAAATAGCCAAGTTAGGAAGCTGTACTTTTGCCATTTCCTTTCATATAAAACTTCCATTGGCTCTGTGCAAACTCTACACTTTCGATTAATTCATTCATAATTTTGACTTTGCTCCCATATTGGTTCCTTCCACTCCTGAGTAACCCCCAGCAGTGTGACCCTGCCATTCCTGAAGGCACAACATGAAACTGAAATTTATCCTGAGGAGCTGAATAAGAGGCAGGTGGTGAAAGCTGTGCTCTGCTGAAAGGATGCTGATGGAAGGGGTCTCAGCCTCATGGCACAGCGGCTGTGACAGCACACAGCTCTGCACCAGTTCATGGTGCAAACAAATCCTTGGGGCGGGGCTGGGGCTTCCAGGCCTTCTCTCTGCTCTGCAGTGCTGCAGCTGTTGGTGCCTCCTTTAAACCAGCTTTAGTACCTCCCTGTGACTTGTAGTGCCATATTTGCACTGCAGCAAGATGTACCCAGTAACATCACATACACCTCTGCAAAGACAACATCTGGTCCATTAAATGCAGTAGAAATACTGTTATTGGTTCCAGTAGGCCTGCTAGCTCATTTATTTATTTTGCATTGTTTTCTAGAGAAAATAAAAGTCACATGATTGAGTGACCTGTCTGGACTAGTGAGAGCTCTGACCTACAGGTTTGGTTGCTGAGCAATGACACGGCTCCTTGAGTGACTTTCCCAGATTTTATGCTTTCTTCCAAGTCACTATTATTCTCAGAACAGAAAACTCAAAGAACTGAAATCACCTAATAGGTTGAGGGAGACAATGCCTTATAAAAATGTCACTGCTATTGACTTTGTGGAAGATTTGATTACAATGAATTGTCAGGGAAATGATATAATACTAAACATTGACAATGCAATATCCAAGTGTAATTCTGAACAATAGGAGACAAGAGAAAAGATACATTTTCTTTTATTGCAGCAGAGGCTGTTGCTAAACGGATAACAGAGACTCAGTGTAGTAACTACTAAAAGTGATATGTTTGTATTGGAAGAGTTACAATAGAATTTTGGCCAAACATGAAAAATATATAAGGAAAAAATAATTCCATAAGCAGCTGAAACAAATCTAAAGCTAATTTTTTACCCCTTAAAACATTTTATCAAAAACTGTCACAAATTAGTTGCCATATATAAGGCAAAACAACCAAAAATCAATTGTCTATACAAGGTCTCAATACAGATTTGTTGAAGCCGTTTAACACCTTACTTTCTCATTGCTTGAGCCTTAAGCATGAGGAATTTTGACTACTGGCTCAAACTATGTTTAACACCTTACTTTCTCATTGGTGTGTGCTTGAGCCTTAAGCATGAGGAATTTTGACTACTGGCTCAAACTATGGTCCCTAATATTCTCTGTCATGCTTGATTATTTCCCCACTTCCTCTCATCTCCCTTGCATTCCGTCCCAGCCAGAGATTTATAACCCATTGTCTCACTTCAGCTCAAGATTGTGCTTCAGAGGAGCCAAATAACTGTCCACAAGAAAGTAAAAATCTTAGTACGATTCCAACCAGAGACATTTTATCTTTAAAGTATGGCATTCTGAAGCCTAATGTTCTCTGGTTTATTAGCTCTTCTAGAGGGGTGCTTAGCTGGCAAGTGCAGCATCTGCCACCAGCTCCTCGCAGCTTTAAAGCCTCAGTGCCAACTTCCCAGCCTGGGCACAAATTTTACAGGGCACACTGTGTGCTGGTGGAGGTGTTTTGCTGTTCCCAGCATTCCAGATCCTCCAGGATCCACCAGTGTACAGGGTGCAACCCTTTCTGAGCCAAGGGGAATTTGGTACCTTGGTCACTGCAGAGAACAGTGGACCCTGCCTGTCTCTGGGAAACCATCTTTTTTTGAGGTAAACAATCCTTTTTCGAGGTAAACCATCTTTTTCACCCCACTTTATGGGAAGCAGAGGGGCTACTGTTGTGCTTCAGAGCCAGTTCTTCACCTGAGCACAGCAGGTATAAACCCTGCACAGGAGCCTGTCATGTAGAGGGAACTCTGCATGGCCAGTGACACTTATTTAACACAAGGGGAATATTTCAGCCTAAGTGGTCTCTACTGTGTATAAAACACTCAGTACCAGTAACATTTGCTTCTTCTCTCAGTAGTAAAATATATTTATTTGCGAAGTGGATCTTAATCTATCTCAGAACAGTGTTTTTAGTCTTTCACAGTAGCATTTATAATGATTGAAAGTGTAGGCTGGAGAGGACATCTTTCCATAGCAATGAACAAAAATAAGAATAACTTTTCAGTATTACTATATATCAATAGCCAATTATTTTTTTAAGGATGGGTTCTGGCTGGCTGCTAATGGACTGACAATGAGATAAGTCTTCCAGGAGAGAAACCATAGTTTTAAAGATGGAGTGGCTGGCCTTTTAATTTTAAGGCATTACCAAAATCACACCTTTCACCTTTAAAAATTGTAAATGATCGCAGACTTGTTCTAAATCATTTAATTGCTGTTTTAACTGAGCCTGGCTAATGCTTTGCAGGGGTTTGCCTTTCTTAGCACTGATGGTGCAGCTTAATTTCTTAATTTTTCTTGAAGAACGACAGCCTCCTTGCTTGTACTCTCCCTCCCAGCTGCTTGCTGGCCATCTGTCTGCAAAGGCAATTTTAGGAATCTGCAGACAATTCACCCTTGCTCATATGCATTTCTAGAATCTGATACACAGCACAGATATGCACAGGCGCAAAGTAAAACCTATTAAATGAGATAAAATGTGAAGGTGCTTTAGAAAGCTTTTCCCAATGTTTCAGATAAAGCAGGCTCACATTTCTTGCTGTTTTTTCCTTCTGCTTATTCTTTTATCTTCACCTGTTTCATCCATCTGCCTCTTTCTCTCTGACACAGAGAGTTATGATGACATGGATTAGGAGTCCCGTGTCTCTCTCTATCTCTGCTAGAGCTCCTTGCTTTAAACTTCCTCTTGAAAACAAGCTTGAAAGAAAAATCACCAAATGCTCTAGAATATGCACCAAGACTTGCCTATGACTTACTGTATTTGCAAAAAGCCAATGAACTTGGGAAAAATGTAACACCTCATTGTTATTATCCATGTTCATGGATCAAAGTCCCTTCCTGTTTTCAGATGAACGCTGCCCGCTGCTTTTGATGGTGTCTGGGAGAAGATACCAACAAAATATTCAGAGATGAGTTAAAAAAATGAGGAAAATTGGTGCCATTCCCAAAGCCTCAAGCTGGATCGATGGCCACGGGACCTGTTCCCACTGGTCCCTCCATTAGCCCTGTATTTGGCCATGTGCCTGTGGCTCCCAGGACACTGGAGAAGGAGGGAGCTGCCCAAAATTGCCACACCAGTTTGAATCCAGGTCTCTGGGGCTATTTATTTGAACACTACACATGTTCCCTAGACAGCAACAAGCCAGCTGCTCTGACAACTCCCAAGAAATAAGAAATGTGCCTTGAGTTCCTGTGACATTTTATATTCCAAACTTTACCCAGTGGCTGATGGTTCCTTCCTCAAAGAGACATATTGATTGTGGGTACACGTAAGGGTAAGTGTGATAGTGTTCAGTATTTTGAGCTCATCATCAGTTATCCCATTCCCATTGTCATCCGATGCCCAGACACTATCAAATTGGAAGCAGTAGCGTAGAAAATTACAAACAAATCAAAAAAGACTACAGCTGTGAAATGAATCAAACCACTCTTTCTACCCTTCGTATTTCCTTCAGCATGAAACTTCTTTTACAACAAAACATTACAATTTTTTGTATTTTGGACTTACAGCTATGAAGGCAGGGATGAAGCACTGCAACCCAGCACCCACCAAACATTTAGGAAAACACAACAAAGACAGAGGAGGGGTCACCAAGGCCAGCACCTTGCCTAGATCTGTGCCTCAACCCATTTTGACCACCAAAGAACATTCCACTGCTGCAGACATTCGTCCATAGGTATTCCAGCTTGTAATGATGTGGGAGAGCAGCACCCAGAGAATCCTCTTGCATGTTTGAAGCTCTTGACCTTGGTCCTCTCCATTTGCTGCATCATAAACAGGGTGATGTGATTAGAAAAGTTCAAGTCCAAGCTCTGTGTCAGCTTTCCAGAGCAGCCCCTCGTTGTGGGCTTGCTGTACCCCGAGAGCAGGCTCTGAATATATGTGTGTTTGTATGAAGATGACCACATTAAATTTAAGCAGAAATAAATGGTAATTTAACTGGCACAAATACACAAGGCTGACATAATCTCTAAAGGTTTGAGGCTGCTATTAAATTTGTTCTCCTTGTTAATTTGTGAGCAAGAGGATAATGAAAAACTGGTAATTCTAAAGTTGACATAAAAAGTAAGAGAAATATAGTTGGCAGGGATAATTTTATGCACTGTCAAAGTGAAAAGGCTTTGCTAAATGTACGTAGGCAAAGATACACACTGTCATCTTAATGAGTAATTAAAAGATGGGCTTCTAATAATTGAATCATGACTCTTGTCACATTTGTATTTGTTTAATATCTCTAGTTTTGATTGAATCTTGTTTTGAGTTCTGATCTTAATCAGGTCTGATTTAGGCTCTTGGTTCAAATAACTCAAAGTGATGAGCATGAATCTTGTTGTCCTATTACCTCCTCAGCTTCTTGTTCCCAGTGAATACAATGTTCTTTTGAAATCTCATTATTAGCTACTGCATTTAGCTAGCAAGACTGGACAAGTGAGGTAGGTGGGTGATATGCTGATGTTAAAGGTTTGAATTTTCAAAGAGGAAGCCTTCTTCTCTTCTTCTTCTGAACATTACTTGATATATTTTGGAAGTACTTCAAATGGCTGACATGATTGCAAGTTAATTCCTTTGCTGGTAGAGCTCAGGGAGCCTTGGCTATTTGCATTGCTCTATTGTGCTGTTTTTTTGTAAATCAGGAAAGAAAAGCTGTGTAAGAGAAGATCATCTGTTCTTTAAAACTATTATCCTTAAACCAACTGTCATGGTCACCCTGAAATGTGATATCTTCATATCTTCAGTGATACAGAGCTGTGCCTCATCAATCTGTTTAAAATTTCTCATCAAATTCCTGAAGTCCCATCAGTCCAAGCTAACAAGAGACTGCGCATTTCCAGCTCCTCTCACTGAAGTACACAAGGCTGGGACTGGCACAAGTCTCTCCTTCTTCAAAGTCCTCAAATTTGCCCACATCATATTAATCTATTGCCTCTTGCAGCTTCAATTCCTCTAAACTTTCAGAGTTTTCTTGTTCTAATATCTATTTTTTTAAACAGAAGGAATGGGATCATGCTTAAAATCTCATTACAGTGAACAGGTTATCCTGTGTTTCGATGAAAAAAAAAGTTTATTTCTCCCCTTCCCCTGCCTAAGAATTTTTAGGTGCTCAAGTCTGACTTCAAAACCATCCATTTTTCTCTTCTTTTTAACTACAATCGTTGTTTTTTTTTTTTTTTTTGGTCTTTTCAATTCCCAGTTCAAAAGAAAGCAACGATTATTTTGCTTCAAACTCATCCAGCCCTGAAGATGAGGAATTTATCACCTTTTCATTGCCAGCCTGCTCAGTTTATTTCTCCAGTTCTCTAAGAAAGCTTTTTGCTTTGCTCAGCTTCACAAAGGTAGGTGAACCAGAGCAGGGAGACAGCTGACTCTGTCCCTGAAAAGCTCCCACAGCATCTGTTCAAAACCACCTCTTGGGATGCAGACACCCTTCCACGGGGCTGTTAAAGGTCTCAGGACAGACTGAAAGTGTTTGCAGAAGTGGGGTATGGAGCTAGA
Source organism: Onychostruthus taczanowskii (assembly GCF_017590055.1). Taxonomy (NCBI): domain Eukaryota; kingdom Metazoa; phylum Chordata; class Aves; order Passeriformes; family Passeridae; genus Onychostruthus; species Onychostruthus taczanowskii. Next base: position 10,138,751 of record NW_024498573.1, read on the forward strand.
GTTGAGGGTGTGATGAGGGGTGCCTCCATCTGCTTTTTATAAACAAGACTTGCAAAAGGTTGGAAACACCAAAAGGTTTTGAACCAGAATACCAGAGAAATGCACAGGACCCAAATGTGTGAGAGAAGGCACTAAAAATGCTTGTAGGAACCTACTTCTGTCAGTGGTGGGAAAGGGACATCTGGCTTGGGAACATGGACACCCTCAGCACCTGAGAGCTGATGGAAGAGCAGACTTTACTTTGTTGGGCAAGTTGTCCAACTCTGTGCAGGGCAAATTTGTTCCTTACTTAGCTGTTGAGATGCTCAGGGTGCTTATTTAGAGTTTCACCAAGAGGTGGGAAAGCAGGGCCAGCACTGCTGGTGCAGGAGGTGGTGAGCCCCAAGAGCTCCAGGAAGGGACCCCACAGCCCCTGATGGCACGGGGGGTCCTGGCAGGCTGGTGGCACTGCCCACACCACACTCTCCCACCTGCCTTGGCTGCCAGCCTCTTGAAGAACCACAGCAGCCCCAGCCTGTGCATTGAAAACTGCATCAGATGATGTAAAATGAGCAAAATGCTCCTCCTGCTACAAAAGTGAGGTGGCAAATATCACCCAGGCAAGCTCCTGGTGGGGAAGGAACTCTGTATCCTGCAGCATGTGTGGATATAAATAAACACAGGCTGTGCAGATCCTTCAGATGTCTACTAATGCATCTTGTATTTATGTCTGACTTGAAGAGATACAGAGAGATTAGTAAATACTTCAAATTGACAGCACAGACATATTTTCATAGAATAAATGTTGCTGGTAAGTGGAGAGACTTTTCTTCCTTCCCTTCAGGAAATGGGGAAGAATTGTCTGCACTGATATTATTTCCATTTTTTTTTTCTCTCAGGAAAGAAAAAAAGATCTCACTGGAGATATCGTATTTGTCGCTGATTAGATTTCAGTGTTATTTTTTTAAAACTTCAGATCTCTTAAACCTATAGGGCACCTATGAAATACAGACTCATTTCTTCCAGGACACTCTGCAAAGATCTCTCTTATGTTGCCTGGGCACAATTCACAGTGGATACTCCATTTTTAAAATTGCATTTGTGATTTCTTTTTAAAATCCAAACCTTAAATCTGCAATTTCGTATCGTCCTAAAGAAGAAAACCACAAAATAACAAATCCCTATGAGCCTCTGTGCATGATTTGGGAGAAAAAAGCTCCATTTATTTGCAAACACTGAAAATATTTTACTGGTATTTGATTTAACAGGCCAGAAACAAAGGTTCTAGAAAACCAACCAGTCTGATCACTTATTTCCTGCAGAGAAAATAGAAAAATAAAAAATAAGATACTCCAAATTTAGTCATGAAAGAGCCACTTCTGCAAGTTCGTGCTGAATTTTGTGGAATGTTTTTTTACTAAGCACATTTTCTCCTGGACTTAGACCCAGCTTCCCAGAGTAGCCCAAGTCTACTAGCCCATGGCAGGGGGATCCTGTCCTTTTCACGCTGAAGCCAATAGCAAATCCAAACTAATTCTGCAGGCTGTAAGTTTCTTTACAGGAAGAAACACAAAATTTGGCATGTTTTATCAGGTCTTTTAGACTGCTCCTCTCCTGTTGCTAATTCTGAGTGCTCCATCACCTTTGCCTAAACCTCCTCTCAGCCTTTGGTACAAATTTGGTACAAATACCCACATGTTCTGGTTCTGTGGTCCTGCCATGCCTCCTGCTCACGGAAACATCCTTGTTAAAAACTTGACAAGAAATTATTATCTTGATTTTTTTTTTTTTTTTTTTTTGAAACGAGACTAAGAAGAGGAGAGTGAATGAATTCTAATGTTTGCCTCTCTTTATAAACATGGTTATGTGCAAATAGAAGGCACACCTCCAGAACAGCCCAGTGCCGTGCAGTGACTGCTGTGGCAAGTCACGGCGTCCCACCGCAGACAATCCGGTGTCCCGCGACGTCTCCCCCGTTTGACGGCCACACGGCGAGGGGCCAGCGGTCCCGTGTCCCGCTCCGGGCAGCGCATCGCCCCGCAGCAGCTCTCCCAGCACGGAGCTGCCGGGGCGGCTCAGCACCCGCACCGCGAGGTACCACCGGCCCCACGAGCATCCCCGGTGCTCCCGGCCCGGCGCCGGGATGCTCGCAGCCGTTGTCCGTCCCCCACCCCGGGGCGGTCCCGCCGCCCGCACAGGTGCCGGGATTGGGCGGAATATGCAAATGCAGCGCTGACGTCAGGCGGCTCCGGCCCGGAGAGCAGAAATAGGGCCGGCCCGGCCCGCGCCGCGCACTGCCCGCACCGGCCCCGCCGCGCTCCGCCCCGGCCCGAGCGGCCCCGGCTCTTCCCCAGGTGAGTGCGGCCGGAGCGCCCGCGGGTTCCGCTGCGTCCCCATCGCCGCCCGCGGAACCGCGCGGCTTCCCTGCGCTGTCCGCTCCGCGGGCGCGCCGGGCGCTCTCTCGGTGCCGCCGCGCCCCGCCGAGCGCTCACGCCGCGGGCCGGCCGCGGTAACAGGTGTGTGCCCGCCGGGGGCCGGGAGGCGCCGGAGCGGGGCGCGACGGGCTGCGAGCGGGGACCTCCTCTCCCGTACCTCGCGTGTGGCACCGTGGACGTGCCGCCGGCGGGGCGCGATGGGGCGGGCGCGGTGCCGCCCCTGGGCCGCGGTGCCGCAGCTGGGTGGCGCCGGGGGCCGGCGGTGGCAGCCGGGCCGGCCGGCCCGAGCGCGGCGAGCGGTACCCGGTACCGGCCGTGCTGCCCGCCCGCTGCCCAGCAAGGGATGCCCTGGGATTTCTCCGTCACGTCGGAGAAAAGCTGCTTTGAGACGTGTTGTGGGGCCAGCTTTGAAAACTAAGGCGAAATCTCTGCGAGGTTCAGGAGTTTCTTGGTAGTCCTGCATCCTTGTTGGATTGATGCTCCCCAGGTTTATTCCGGAGTATTGAAGTGTCTTGGAGAATTTCAATTAAATGAAATCTAATCAAATATAATAAGTGAAACTTAATCAAATGAAATATTTTAAAGTAGCTTTTGCCCAAATGGAAAATCTGATTTGTACTTAAACGTCAAAGCTGATTCCAATGAGTTCTTAATGTACCCAAACTTTAAGTATTTAACTGTGGACGGCTGACCGAATAATTATTCAATTTCATTATGTCTTGCCAAAACCATTGGCTTTTTTGCTTAATTTTGTAGCCTAGTTCTGTAGCGCTTAACAAGAAATTATGGATGTCTAAATTATTTTGCCAGCAATGGAAACGCTGTTTAGATAAGGCTGGAGCAATTGCAAAGGTTGATGGCAGGAACTAAGGACCAGATTCTTATCTGGTTTTAATAGCGTCAGTTTGAATAGAGGTAATAGTTATGTCCAAATGCTTTCTTTTTGCTATAGCAACAGTCAGAACTTCAGATAATTAAGTTCAGCCTCTTTCTGATGTGAAGCTTGTTGGAAATTATTGAAAGCTATTGCAAACCAGTAATTTCTCAAATAAGCTGCAGTTTAAGTAGCCCTGAAACAAAACCAATAACTGCTTTTGGCAAATTTTTTAATCTCATTGTGGTCACCGTAATTGAATTCATAACGCTTTTGTGTTGCGGAGGAGAAAGTTGTGGGATCACTGCAGGATCTGGTTGTTGCCTGTCACAGAAATGCTTTAAACAGTTCGTGCTGTTCTTCACTCAAAAGGCTAAGATGCTTAGTCCCTGTTGTTTTTCAAGGTGACCCTTTTTGCTTGAGTAGCTCCCAAGCCTGTGCCCTAAAACCTGTGCTTGTCTTTGGCTGGCATCTGCTTGCTGTTTTTCCACTGGAGACACTGCAGCAATTTGCTTTAAATTCGAGGCTCTCCCTGTGTGTTGGTACCTGCCCAGACCCCCTGGCCTTGGGATGGGTGTTTTGCTGTTGCCATCGTGTTTGAGCTGCTTCAGATGACAGTGCACAGCCTGGTGCTGCTGTACTTGTGGTGTCATTCCTGCTAGAGCAGTGCCAGCTGCAAGGAAAGCTGGAAGGCTGCTCCAGCTCAGAGGAGGAAACCACAACCTTCAGGTAAACTTTTTGGCTTTGCATAGTATATTCTTTATCACGAGGGCCAATATTTATTCTTTCTTTTGAGTATAAGTGCTTGTTTTATGCAGACATTTCTGTATGCAAGCTTTGATTTCTCTGGACAGTGATCTCCATAAAAGCTCAAATCCAGCAAATCTGTCCCTCCCTCGAGCAAGGAAAGGAAATGGGTAGTAAAACTTGCCTGAGCTTACAGTGGTGGTCTGGATCTATTCAATCAATTTGAGTTTTTTTGTTGACTTCAGGGCACTTTGAACCTGCAGTCTGGTAGCTGTATTGTATGGTGTAGCTGCAGACCAGGCTCTGCAAGGAGCCTTCCCTTTAGCTCAGGGTAAGGCTCAGGGTGCTGAGCTCTGGTTTAGGATGCCAGGTGACAAGAAAATGCTGTGTGACTCCAGGGTAAGCTCTCAGTTGATATTTATGGTACATATTTGTTGCTTGATTGAGGCTATTAAGATATATAATGTGTATTAATGTGTCCTCCTCTTACTGTGACTGAGAGCAATTAGTGTGCTGTCAGCATGCAATAAAAATAAGCAATTTCTAAACTGACTAAAGATGTTCTAGAAATTCTGTTTATAAAGCAACTACAGTTTCTATCAGGTAGTCTGCCCTTTCAGTTTCATCAGTGTTACAGATCCTAATCCAAATACCTTCATGCTTTCTGTCAGTTGTTTACTAAATATACATTAAACTAGTGATTTCCCTGTTTTGCTCCAGGATTGTAATTTCAAGCAGGATATGATTCAGAGGTCTCTAGAACTGCTGTTATTTGTTGTGATGGAATCAACTGAGCACACAAAATACCTCTATTAAAGGAAAAAAACAAAACCCAAACGCTGTGAGAAACAATGTTGCTGTGCAAGAGCAATTCATAAAGTAACATGTACTTGTCTTTTATTGATGTAGTGACTTTGGTTTATTAAATATTTATTTGTAGCCCCAGTAACATTACATCTGAGGTTCATAATTGGAATTTAGAAAGACTAATAAATTTTGATTTTGTCCTGAATGCTCTTCATTCAGTGTGTTTACATTAGTGCCAAGAAAAGGCATTGCCTGAGCTCTGTGGGTGCTGTGTACTGTGCTCAATCTAGTGATGGGGTGTCTTTGAGCAAACAAAATACCTAAGATTGTCACTGCTGGTGTAAATTAGGAGTGATGCATCAAGGCTTGGATATAACCTGTGGCAAATACGTGGCATGAAAACACTGTAAAATGAGACTTGTCAAGACAAAGTATGTCATGGTGAGTTAATTCAGCTTGGCTGAATTTTGCCATTAGCAGGTAACCCTCCTTGTTGATGTGTGTGGCTCAAGCCAGGCAGCAGCCTGTCCCTCATCTTCTAAAAATGCCATCACTTCATTAAGGGTCATTATGCCTCATTAATGGGTCCATTTTAGCCTTCCTCAGCCATCTCAGAAATGGTTCCAGGCCTGAATATTCCTTTGGTTTTTTAATTGTAGAAAGTAACTACACAATCTTGTGTTATTGTTATGGAGGAAGCACAGCTCCTGTTTGAGCCTCCAGGGTGCCAGTGCAGGGTTGTGGTGTGTGAAACACAGGAGTTCCTTCTGACACCACTTTGGGTAACTGCATTGGTGTTCTTTCCAAATTCATTAAAAAACCACACAAGACCAGAACCACTGCTCAAAGTGAATGCATATTTAGTGGGAACCTCTCCAGTTCCCTACAGATGTGGAGATGTGGTGGGCTTTTGCCAGGGAAATGGTGCTGCTTTTGAGTGGAGTGAGTGTGGGAGGGATTGGAAATGTCTCTGCTTGGGGCAGAGGAATTTGAGTGCAGAAATCAGACCCAGGTAGGACTCACCTCTGTCATGGCTGGAGAAACACACCAGCCCTCTTCAGCACAGGATTTGTTTTGTGTCTTTCAAGTTTAGGTGTGTTTGGTGACCGTCTGGGCAGGTGTCCTCATCGGGAGGATGCATGACTGTCCCTGTGTGCTGGTGTCAGCTGTCAGCCCTGTCTCACCCTCCACACCTGATCGTAGCCAAGGGGGTTGCCAGTGGCTGTATCTGTTCAAGGCAATGTCCCCCTCTGAGTCAGAGGGGAATGATGAAGTTATTTTCTGTCACACTGCTGGGAGCCTCCAGCTGTCAGAGAAGCAAAGGCGTGTGTCTGGCATTTTCCTGAAAATCTGCTGAGGATGCAGGTGTGAGTCCCTGACTGTGAGTGACCCTGTGCTGCTGGGGGCTCTGCAGAAGGGATAAAATTCACCCTTTGGCTTCTGCAGTACCACAAGATCATGTTCTGATGTGGTTTGCTTTTGGCCACAGTAGTTGAGAAATTCCAGGTCTCAGGTTCTGCAGGTGCTGTGTGCCAGCAGGCTGGGAACAGCACATCCCAAGGAAGAGAGTTTTGGGGTAAAACTACTTCAATATGGGAATTCATTACCAGTACACTGGAGGCTGCAAAGCTCTGTAGGCACTGTGTGGACAGACACTGTCAGCGGAAGCCTCTGTGCTACCAAACCTGAGCTGGGTTTTGTTGTAAGATGCATGTTCTATAACTGTTGTCTTTTTTTTTTTTTTTTTTTTTTATTTAACAGACTTGAAATGATGACATCAAGGAGCTTTTGGTGCTCTCTTGTACTGCTGGGGGTTTTCCCACTGGTCACAAGGGGATGGATGGATGTGGACCAGAGCAGGAGCCTGTATTCGGATGCGGGGAGGTTGCACCAAGAGGTACTGTACACCTGCTGCTGCTGCAGCCACCGCTCTTGTTTCTGTTCTTGGGCTCTGGGCAGGCTCTCCATATTGCAAACAGAAGACAAGCGTGGGCTTATCCATGTATATTTGTATTAAGCACCTCCCAAGGAGGTCAGTGAAAAGCAGTGAAGCAGAAACTCTTACGCTTATTTGGTATATTGGCATCATCTGGAAGTGAAATTGTGCATCTGGCTGTTGAGGAGATGCTGACTTTGCCCCAAAGACTTCACAGTGTGCTGTCCTGGGGCTGCTGACACCAGTGAAGCTAAATTTAACAAGCAAACTGTCCTGGCTCTTCACTTGGATCAGTAAACATTCAGGTGAAACCTAAAAAAAAGCTCTTTTGAAGGAAAGCTGAGCCATAGGTGGTTCTGAGAGAATCAGCAAAATTACTGCCCAAAGTGTTTCCCTCCAGACTTACAAATGTGATACTTTTCTGAAGCACAGAGGAGTAGAAAAGGGGGCAGGGAGCAGTGACTGCAGTGAGTGGTGATCTCCTTCCACCCCAGTGCCCATCCTGCTGGGGCTGGGGCAGGGCAGCAGTGCCTCCTCAGTGCTCATTCCTGGGCTCAGGGAGTGCACAAGCAGCTGAGCCTGTTCCCAGTGCTGAAGGTGACAGTGTTGGCTGCTGTCCCAGCAGTGTGGATGGAGCAGACCCTGTCCCAGCAGTGTTGGAGCAGCTGTCCCAGCAGGACACTGGATTTCTGAGCCAGAGCTCAGCACTGCTTGTGGCACAGATGTACTCTCAGATTTTCACAAGTCTGAGGCTGAGACGTGTGAATAAAGCCACAAAAATCTAGAACTGTGACTTTGTTGAGCTGTAAATGATGAATGAATGCTGAAACAATTTTAGCTATTTAATTAGTTCCTGTATGTATTTCCCTAAATGATTGCTCAGATGTCTGAAAGTGAGAGATGGTGCAGAAGGACAGGAAAAGGACACTTGGCTATTTTTTAGCTGCCATTGCCTTGAACACTTTTGTGCTGGCAGACACATCAGTCAGTGCCAGGCTAATGATAAGCCCTTGATGGATTCATGTTGCAACTGGATCTTTTAAGCCTCAGGATTTGGTTGTAGTTGGAGGATCCCATTTCTCCCAGTCACATTCTGTCTACAAATACCCAGTTATCTGCATTACATTTTAAGGTAATTAAAAAAGTGCTTTTTGCTGCTTAGCAGGGCTCAAAAGTCATTTCAGTGGTATTGGGTGTTCTACAGCTGTGAGGTCTGTTTCAGGTGTATTTTGTCCTTGAAGTATCCAACCTCTGTTCTGTAAAAGTGAAGAACAGCTCCCTTCCACACCTCCACTGTTATTTTGCTGCTGTGTAGGCTCAGGTAGTACACTGGCACTTTGCTAAACCTGTTCTTGCAGAATCTCTGATAAATTTTGCTTTTTTATTAAAAATTATTAAATATTTTGCATGCTTGTGCAGTTAAAAAAGTCTCATTCTTTACTAGTCCACATTAGTTTTGATTATTTTTAAGAAAGTTGCTCTGAGGAATTAAATTCATTACTCAATTTACTTTAACATAAATCATAGAATTATTATATTACTTGAAAGACACTAATTCATTTGATCTTTCTCTAAAGACCATAATGTTATTGTACCAATTACTTGATCTTGCTTGAGGTGGAAGGATCTCAGCTAAAAATGTATTTGCTCAGGTTTGCACAGAATTTAAGAAGTGTGAATATTAAAATTATGACTGTACAAAGAATGCAGTTAAAGTAGGGTCAAGAAATGTAAGTTATAAATCAGATTTTTGAAAAAAGTGTCTGTACAGAAAACTTGTTTCCACAAGAAATAGTGTTTATACAGTGTGGCACCAAACACCAAAATTAATGTGAATTCTCTGAGCACAGCTTTCAGGTAGGTCAGTGAAACTGAGATAATCACCTTTTGAGAGCAAACGGCAGTTACTTTCTCTTGCAGAAAATAATTTATCCCTAATACCTTTCTAATAATAAAAGTCACCTGAAATAATTTTCTAGCATTATAGGGCTTTGTTCAATTTGGAGCTCCTTATCCGTGAGAAGTTTGTTAGGTTCCAAATTTTATGGTGTGATTAATACATAGATCCATTAACATGCATTTTAAAAATATTGAATCACAACTAGAAATGCTCCTAGCAAGTCACTAAAACTGCTTTAAAAATGAATAAAATGTTAATTTACAGGTCAAATAATTTTGAAGTCTGCTCTGATGGAAAATTCCTGTGAACCTCATCAAAGCAAATACGTGGGTATGGGTCACTGACCTTCACTAATGTTTGTTCTGATCTACATAGGAACAAGTTTACTGAATCAAAAACATTGCTTAATTTATGTTCAGATTGCTAAATCAATTTCTTCATGGTATGTGGTAGAATTATTGCAGCTGTGCTTTGAATTTATTAAAGAAAATAAGACTACAAGGCTTTCTGATCAGAAACCAACCCTCTAATATAACAATGGTGTGTGTTTTTCTTGATGTGCAGCCTTTTGCCCCTCAAGTTTATGGGTGCTCCTGAGAAGAGGTTTCTTTTCTGGAATATTTTTAGTCCTGAGTAAAATAGTTAATAAATATGTATATGCAGTATGAAATTCCAGTTTCAATGAGAGAGCTAAAATAAAAAACATAATTTAAAAAAAAGACAGCATTAGTGTTTGACTGGAAAGCTGCAACATTCCTGGTTTGTATTAATTTTGGAGATTACTGCTGTGTTGTGTGAAATGTCTCATAGGCTGGTTCCAGGGCTTGCTGGAAAGCTCTTGAGGCTTCTGGGCATTGCATGTGGACTGGGGTGAAGCTTCTCATGGTTGAACCATCATGAGATTAAATCCTATTCAGTGGAATATATGCCGAAATATCAGATATATAGAGCTCACTATTCTGGGGTGTTGTTTTCGGACAAGTTTTTGCCTCTGCCTTCAGCAAGTCTGATTGCATGGGTGTTCTAGAGGTGACTACAATTCATGGGCAGCTCTGTGCTGGCTCAGAAGGGCTTTGGGTGGTCCTTGATACACCAGGTGATGTAGTCTAGGATCACCTCTTTCTTCTAGAATAGAATTTTCAAAAAATGTAGCTTTCTGAGTCCTTGCCAGTGGTAGTGAAGAGAGTTTCCAGTATGAGCAGAAGAGACAAACAATCTGGATCTGAAATAACGCTGGAGTTTGGGTTTGGAGGAGAACTTGGCCAGGAGGTTCTGATGGCAAGCCAGCAGTGCTCAGTCTCTGCTAGGTAATCCACACTAATGGCTCAGGCTGATTTTTTTCAGCCTCCTGGGATATTTTGCAAAGCATCTTATAAAATACTGAAATTTAACAGCCATCTTCTTCCATGCCCTGCTTTCTCTGTGAGAGGGTGATTTGCTGTGCATGCTGAAGCCAAGCTGGTTTTGCCGAGGTTCTTGGGGCAGACCTTGGATCTCATTTTGTGAACCTAAAATGAGCAGAGCAGTGCTGCAGGTCTTCATCAGCCCTTCCAGGAGCAGAGCTCCTCTAATGCATCATCACAGAACTGCATTTTGGAAATTTAAATTCTGTGTTATGTTTTCTGGGGCACTGCTGGTGGGTAGCTTGAATAATGTTGTCCTAGCTTGATAGTGTGCAAATGGAGAATAATTCTGTTTTGTGGTACATGGAGAGTTGTTTTGTGCTGCATTTTTAAGTATTTGGATGTCACCAAGCTCCTGAGCAGTGACAGTAAGGGCTGGCAGGCATTCTGTGGTTTGTTTAGGGCTACAGAACCATAACTGCTCTGTGGTTTCTAGAAATACTTAATTGCTTTAATTTGCCTTTCATGCCGCGCTATTTTTGCCACCCATCCTCCTACTTAAGAAGTCTCAGGAACCCGTGTACAGCCCCCCACGCTCCTATGGGGAGAAGAGCTGTGTCCCTGGGGAAGCTCCTCTGCACAGAGCTCACAGCTGATGCTCCATGTGCTCGTTTTTCAAGGCACCATAACCTTCTTCTTGCTGGCATTCGGCAGGTATTGCCTCTGTTGGCTATCCATTCTTTTTGTTCTTTAATTGTTACTTGAAGGAGAGCGTAGAGTCCCATCCCTGGAAGTGTTCAAGGCCGGGTTGGATGGGGCTCTGTGCAACCTGGTCTAGTGTGTTCCTGCCCCTGGCAGGGGGTTGGAATTGAATGATCTTTAGGGTCCCTTTGAATTCAAACCATTCTGTGGTTCTATGGCACCTGAACTGCTCAAAGTCTCAAAGTACAAATGTATGGCAAACAGCTGGATCAGACCAGCCCTTCAGTGCCCTCATGCCCAGAATAAAGCCTTTCTCTAGAATCCACTCACAAGTCCCAACTGTGCATTTCTAAGAGTATCAATTGTTGCTGAAATTGCTAGTTATATTCAGATTTTTAAATGTTGCATCACTTACTGCTGCATCTGAAGATGACACTAGGTTATTCTGTGCAGAAAGGGATTCATAGGGATGATTTTGGGCTCCTTCCCCCAGCAAAGTCATGTTTCCTAATCTGACAGACTAGGAAGGGATTTTTTTCTGAAGCAAGGTAAAAAATTGCAAATGCTTTTTTAGATAGAAGCTTTTTGCTTCTAGACACAATTTCAGAGGATGAGCTTGGAATAAAACAGGCACAGTGTATAAGTTTTGTATACAGTTGGAGATCTAATATCCTGGTATTTATTTTAACTGTTAATAATAGTAATGCATTGTCTACCATTTGAGTGTTCTTACTGCTTTTCAGTTTGGAGAAAGGAAGAAAAGAATCAGATTTGAGTTTCAATCTATACTGTGCTACAGCCTGCTGCTGCTTCAAGCATTAATAAAAGTACAGGGAGACAAGACTTAAGTTTATTTTTCTATCACTTTGGTATGTAGTGATAATTCACTCCTTGTTACCTGCATTTATGTGGTATCTCTAACAAGCAGTAATTGCTTTTTTGTAGAGCATCCTAAATCTTAACAGGTATTTTATCCCTGTGGAGATGAGAAGCTTTTGCTCTGAGTGCTGGTTACCAGAGCATCTGCAGCTCAAGGTGCTGTGCAGTGTTTTGATAATATTTATATTAGGTGTGTTGAGGTCCTTCCTCTGCATCTCCAACGTCCCCCTCCACTTTTTCTGTGTACTCACAGGGCTTAATAAATATATCTTATGGGATACTCTTGTACTTGAAGTACTAGAAAATGTGAAATTTGGAACAAGGCAGGTACTGTATACTTGAATAACAGAAGAAAATTAGAAGGATTTTGGTTTACATGAGTAGTTATGGCTCAATAGTGAGTGTCAGGGATTGTCTAGATGCATCTAAAGCACAATCTGAAGATGAAACTCCCTTGTTTGCTGTCCCTTACAGAATGGAAATCCTGCTTCCTTTATGTTTTTTTAAACTTGTGGTGGGATGCAGTGTGTGGTAGCTCATGGTGGTCCTGCACTGCCCAGTTTCCTGGGGGCTGTCACCTTCCAGCCAAGAGAACAGGCCCCCTGCTGCTGCACGGAGCAGTTTGTGGTGCCCTGGACGTTAATGACCTTGGATTTTGGGCTCCTGGGTGCTGTCTCTGGGAGCAGAGGGATGTGGGCTCGTGGTGCCTGGCTGTGTGCTGAGCTGTGGCACTCACTGACTGCAGGAATCAAATTTCAGGAAGTTTTTCTCATGTCACAGTTGAGCAACTGTGAAAAATCGTACTGAGATGGGGAAATGCTGGTATGATTCTGAAGAAGAGAATAAGACCAGAGTAAATCATGTTGCAAAAATAAAAGGAATCAAGGCAATCTTAACTTGGTTATGATGTGACAGAGGGTTAAACTTTCTGATATTCTGTTCAGAAGCCACTCAGCCTTAAAAGACTAAATGTTGAGCAATTTTTTTCCCAAATGTAGCATATTGTCCCTTTGAAACAAAGGTTGTAGCATTAGTTTTTAAAGGAATACAGTTTTACTTGAAGTACTTTTGACCACCAAGCAAGGGAATTCTTGGTTTTTAGTTTAGAAAGAGTATATCCACAGATTCGGGATTTCTAAAAACAGCCATCCCATGAGCTTCCCCATCACAACGTGGAAATTTATGGAGATATACCTGGGTTTCTCATCTGGAGTCCAGAACTAATAGTGAGTAAAATCAGAGCTGCAGTAATTATCTCAATTAGCTACCGTATGGATGAGCAGATGATGCTGTGTGATGTGAGACATCAGAGTTCCTCTGTGTTCACACCAGACAGTACAAATCTGACCTGCCAGTGTCCATACTGATAGCAAGCTTTCTCCAAACAGTAGCATGTGAGCTATTTTTTCCTCATGCCTGATCAAAAAAAAAAAAAAAAAAAAAGGGAGAAAATCCTGATTGTCAAACTAAGCCATGTATTAGTCATGTACTGTGCTGATACTCCAGTCCCCATGCACAGAGTCCCACCAACCCTGTACTGAGTGTCATTTCATAGAATGATTTGGGCTTGGGTCAAAAATTACGTAATTCTACTCCCCTGCCATGGGCAGGGACATCTTCCACTATCCCAGGTTGCTCCAAACCCCTTGCAGCCTGATCTTAAACACTGCCAGGGATGGGGCACCCACAGCTTCTCTGGGCAGCCTGTGCCAGGGCCTCCCCACCCTCACAGGGAGGAATTTATTCCTAATATCTAATCTAAATCTATCTTGTTTGCATGACCCCTCACTGGAGATAAAGAGGAGAAGGCTCTGAAGGGAGGAAAAAAATCCATGGCATGGTAATCTATTAATAGGATCAGCCACTTCTTTATTAATTTGCTAAATGAGTTAGGACTGTATATTTAGAAATTGTACAGCAGTTAGGCTGATCCTGAGAGCAGGTCCCTGGAGACCTGGAGTGTGCAGAGGTAACATCTGATTTATTGTGAGACCCAGCATGAGCCCAGCTGCAGGGACTGCTTTTGATTTATCTGCTTGTACTGCCTTGTCTCCCACAAAGGGTCTGGTAAGGCCAGCAATGCAGGGAACTTGTGGATTTGGAGTGTTACCTGTTCTTTTGCCTCTCTTCTTCTGCACTAATTGTTTTATTGTTTATTGCTGCTGCTTGTGTTTTTTTTTTTTTTTTGATTTATTTTTTGTAAGTTTTGGGGGGTTTTTTGCCAAGTCCCCTGTATTAAATTTTGGTTATAAAAAGGGGTGCCTTTTTACTGAATCTAAAGCAGTATTAAAGGGCAAGAGACTGAAACCATTGCAAGGTTACCTGATTGATTATTGTGCTTGAGGCAGTTGGTATTTCTTTGGTATCTGCATTGGTGATCCATGCTCAGGATCATTCCCTGCTGGGATCAGAGGCCAGTAACAAACAGGGGTGGGAAATGCACAGCCATGTGAAAATCTCTTAATACTGAATTAATCCTGGGAAGTGTTCAAGGCCAGGTTGAACAGACCTAGTGGAAGCTGTCCCTGCCTGTGGCAGGGCGTTTGGAGCAAGATGAGCTTTATTGCTCCTCCCAACCCAAACCATTCTGTGATTCTACACAGAACAGCCCCAAAGTGGTTTTGCTGCTTGCATCCATTGCTAATGACCACTGGAAAACCTGTTTGTAGCACGCTGGCTACCAAGCACTGTTTTATGTTGTGTATTCCCTCTGTGTTGTTGTGTTTTAACTCTGCACAATGGAGTTCCCAATGCTCTGTGTTTGTTGTGAATGAAATCTGATTTATCACTACTGCTCTGCTCATCCATGGACCCATGACTCATCATTAATTAGGAGATATAACATAAACTAGCTCTTATTCCTTTTCTAAGAGCAGAAAAGGGCTTTGTGCAAACCAGTTGTTAAATGGCATCAGGACCAACATGGTATTGGTACAACAAATAAAAGCAAATGGCATTGGTACAACACGCTGCAGCTACAGGGGAGTGAAACAGTGTGACAGCAGGGACTGAACTCTATTTGATTTTGATTTTCACCCCTCCTAATCCAGGTAGAAATATCTGTCATACTTGATGAATCTGGTCCTTTGGAGATGCAGTTTTTCTTTAGCTACATGTCTGGTGAAAGGCAATCCCGAAGCAAACATACTGCATTGATTTCCACATAGTGATTAGGCACTTCAGACACAGAACAGAAGGACCTTTCATTCTGTACTCAATTGACTAACATTAAAAAGTAGGAAATAGGTGCTAAAAGTGAACCTTGACAAATAAAATTGTTATATTGCACTAATGAAATGCTATTTAAAGCGGTACATGAAGAAGCTTTTTAGAAGGAATGGAAAATCCAAAACAGTTTTTTCCCTTCAAAGCAGATGATTTATGCACTGATAAAATTAGATTTTTAGTTAAAGGAATTTGCAGTCATTAAATGGTGCCCATGAAATAAGTCTCATTTATAACCATCTGCTTTATGGCTTCTGCAGAAAAAGTATTCCTCAGGCAATGCATTCAAGAACTTTGGTGTCATTTTTATCAAAATAGTTTGGTTTTCTACTGGTAATGCTATTAAAACCTCTGAAACCTCTGTGATTTTATTTTTTTAACTGGAGATCAGTATCATCTTCAAGGGAAGTCTACCTGGAGCTGCTACCTTTTTGTACTGTACTTTAAACCCTGCTTTTTTCCATTTTTTTGTATCCTGAAATCTTGACCATTCTCAGTGTCATTGGAGGTTTCTCTGGGGAAGGGATGTTTTGGGGGACACACCAAGTGCTGCTGTTTTCCCAGGAACAAGAAGTGATGGCTTGCAGCCTGACCTCGTGTTCTCCCACTGCAGTTCTAACAAGCTGTTCTTCTGAACCCTGCATCTGTTTTTTTGGATAGTTTATATTCATCAGAGCTTACAATTATAAGGGGAACAGAATAAAAGAAGGGGAACTTTGAAGACCATCCTTTGTCTTTCATGATGTCTGTGCAGATGTGGAAATAACAAAAGGGCATTTCATAAAAGTGAGATGAGACTTGGATGTTTGTTTAATAGAGCCTTGATAGTCTATTTCCTTTTGATCAATATAATAGTTGTAATTAGTTTTAGTATTTCTAAGCTTTTGAACTGCAGAGAATTCAAACAGCTTGTTAGTGTGAGGGACTCTGGGGAACTTTAAAAGTATTCTTCCCTTTTGCATATATTGCATGTACACAGGCCTAATGATAGCAGCTGTAGCTGAGTTTTTTTATCCCATGCCCCACCTCTCAAACTAATATTTTGAAAAGCTGAGAGAGGTCCCTGGAGTATAACTGCCTGCACAGCTCAGAGCTCTGCTACATAAAGAGGATAAATGCTTTGAAGTCTGTATTAATCCTGAATGTCATTTTATATATTGCTCAAGATCACTGAGGTGGTATCCTACAGGGAATAATGACAGTATTTTTATAAGCAAATACCTTTTTTTTTTTTATTATTATCCCCTTCAGCTGACTTGAAGGGTGCCAAGGAGACCATTTCTTGTATTCTGATCCTTCTCTGATGTGGTAGGAGCTTTGTTTTGAGGAAGGCAGCTTTGGCTGTGTGAAGGAAGGAGAATCAGGATTTGCTGCCTCCACGAGGAATGACAAAGGACAGTATAAACTGTCACCGTGTTTGGGCAGCACATGGGTGATGTGAGGTGGCCCCTGGGCTGGAGGAGACCTCAGCTGTGGCTCTGTCCTGCCCTGGGACTTTGCAGAAGGTTCTGGGAGGAGGCAGGAGGCAGCAAGAGGCATTTCTGTTTCCGTCCATGGGCGCCTGCAGCACAGCAGCAAGTGATGCCCAGAGCCTTCTCTCCTTCAGGCTGCACAGCCCCACCTCTCTCAGCCTGCCTCCAGATGGTCTTCACAATTCCACTAGTGCTAATACTGGCTGCAAGAAATAACTCCAACCGTGGAAATTTGGATGTGTTTGTAATTAACCCATAAATAGTGCTACTGCATGGAATTAAATATTTATTCCTCTGAAGTCTCACCATTAGTATAAGCAGATAGTGTTGCCTGGGAATGCAATACCTTTTGAAACAGTGCTGTTTTAAAACAAGTTTCTGTATTAGAGGTGGTTGTGATGATTTGCAAAAAAAAAACTATGCAAAAAAATTGATATGCAATAATATTATGTAGGTGTGCATGGATTGAAATGAGCACTCAACTTTCAGCATGAGTAGTCCAGTGGCTTTGAAATTATTCAGATATTTGAAGAAGTCTCTGCTAAAAATATCTAATGGCTCCTCCCTCCTCAACCCCAAATCTTTGGTGTAGTAATAATAACCCTCCTAACTGCTCCCTTTTAACATAAATAGAGGGAAAAAAATCAATTTTCAAGACAAATGGTGTGCTTTACAATGTAATTTATCACACAGTGATGAGTCATTTTAGGTGTTATATTTATCCGTTAAATATCTGTGGACAAACTGAAATGTGTGCTTGTAATTGCTCCTCAGTTATTGTATTGAGCTCCATAGATGCTTCCCTGGGTCAGTAACTTATGTTTTTAGGGGGGGTTGTTCATCCTGCCTTTGAATAATTTTTGCATTTAATAAAAAACACCACAAAAAATTCTCTTTTTCCTTATAGGACTCCAGAAGGTTTGAAGTTACAAGAAGAAAAGGTAGGAAAACTGGTTTTCTTTCAGTGTGTGTGTTGGTGTTGAGTATTCTTGAAGTAACTTTTTAAAACAAGCATGATTTCACACACTTGAAAGGTTGTGCTGCTGTGGGTTTCCCCACAGTCTGTGCCTGGTGCTTGTCTGACAGTTCTTAGTGTTGCAAATTGTAGAATTATTTTTTTTTTTTTCCAATGAAAAGCTGCTCTTTTAGCACAGAATTCCATGATGGTGTTGGGTGTGCATGTCAAGGTTTGGGTGCTGACCAGGCATCTAAATGGCTTAAAGCTGAAGGAAGGTAATTTTGATTAGATATTAGGAAGAAATTCTTGCCTGTAAAGGTGGTGGGGCCCTGGCACAGGGTGCCCAGAGAAGCTGTGGCTGCCCCATCCCTGGACGTGTCCAAGGCCAGGTTGGATGGGGCTTGGAGCACCCTGGGATGGTGGAAGGCATGGCAGGGGGTTGGAACTGGATGAATTTAAAGGACTTTTCCTACCCAAAAGATTCTGTGATAAACTCAAAACCTGGAGAATTTCAGGCAGAAGGAGGTGCAGACGAGGCTTTCTGTGCCTCCGCACAGCACCAGCCGAAGGTGCTCTGAGCTCAGCTCCTGCTCCCGGGGACTCTGCTGCCTCAGAATCCAACTGGCTTCTGCCAGCAGTGGCTCTTTGATGGCTCCTGGCAGCTGGGGGAGAATTGGCCATCAAAGAGCTCATTCTGGTCATCATTAATTTTGATTTTGTTCAGCAGATGTTTTCTGGATCAGGCAGTTAGCTGCACCCGAAGGTGCTCTGAGCGCAGCTCCTGCTCCCGGGGACTCTGCTGCCTCAGAATCCAACTGGCTTCTGCCAGCAGTGGCTCTTTGATGGCTCCTGGCAGCTGGGGGAGAATTGGCCATCAAAGAGCTCATTCTGGTCATCATTAATTTTGATTTTGTTCAGCAGATGTTTTCTGGATCAGGCAGTTGCTTTCCTCATCTGTCTTGGTAGAATGTGAAGCAGGTGGCAGTCTCCTGTTTAATGGATTAATGCATTCCCTCTTCCCTTCCAGCAGCTTCTTGAATTGTTTCAGGCATCCCATATGTTGGGAAGAGGTTGTAACTACCGAGGTTTTACTGCATAAGCAAAGAAGGTCAGGTCCAAGGGTACCTTGTCATTTGGGCAAATAATCTCCTTTTTTCCTTTTTTCTAGCGGTTATGTTTTTGTGGTTTTTTCTTCTGTGAGGCTGAGGCAGCAGAGAGGCATGAATTAATTAAAAATACAGCTATTGCTAAAGGTGAAATCTATTTGGTTTAGATGTCCAGTGCATGTGTGTGTTTGATCAAACTTCTGTCACTCTTCATGAAGAAATCCAGTTCTGTTGTACTTCCCTCAGTCTCAGACTGAGGAGAGCTCTTGGGTGGGTCAAGGCTTTTTTGGGATGCAGAAAACTTCTTGGTGTTGTGTCTGTGGACACATTTCAGTCATGCCCTGGCTGCAGTTTGTGGTGCAGTTCATTATAGGCACAGAGACTGGATCCAGTCTTGTGGATGCACCTCTCGTCCTTTTTCAGATGTGAGTTCTACTTCCAAAACTTTCTTCACACTGAAAGTAACCATTACAGATGAGAGCTTAAAGACAGCAATTTTTGAAATCAGGATTGAGTTTACAGATTGTGTGCTTGAAGAATGTTACTTCAGAGCAATAACTGAATTTGGAGATCAGTGCCTCAAGACACAAAATTTCCGGGCTGAGTGAGGCTGATTTCTCATTGCTTTCAGAGCATGGGTAAGACTTGACTTTTATTTTGAGGAGTAAAACCATATTTTTTTTTTCAGAAGTGAATTCAATATAATGGACTTCTGTTAGAAGCTTCTTAGATCCATGGCTGGAGTGAAGGGGATGGCAACTGAGGGAGTTAAGATGTATAGATAAATTTGGCTTATGCCCAGCAAGGCAATATGGGGATTATCAAGTCTGTCTGAAGAACTGCAAACTCCTCAGAAGTCAAGAAAATGCTAACATGGTAAATGCCTCTTGATAACAAAAGCCTGTGGATTTGCAGAGCTACCTGGGGATTTTCAGCAATGTTTAAGTATCTTCCTCTCTGGAGTTATTCCTCAATAGTGCCTATAAAATGATTCAACTAAAGGCTCCTTCAGAAACTGTTCAGTATTAAAATGTGCACAGAGCAGATATCATTTGGTGTCAGGAAAAAAATAACAGGAAGGTCAGAATGTTTATTATGCACACAAAAGGATTTCTTCTAAATCTTGTGATATGGTATGAGGTGATTTTGATGAGGCCATTTTCCCCCTAAAAATGGTAATTTTTGCAGATAATGGTTTTCACCTGAGGAAATGAGGTGATTGGAAGAGATTGGGAGTTGGGGGTTTATCCTTGTTCTGTTCCCTTGGTAGAAATTTTGGCTTTCTCTTAAAAAGCTGAAAAACTAAAAAATATCTCAAAGAAACACCTACAAATGTGAGAGCTCAGCAGACTTACTCTGTATCTGCTTTTATTATCCTCAGGCTTATGGATGATCCAAGATGATTAAAAAAAGAGCTTTTGGTGAAAGGAGGGGCAATCCTGGTTTAGACATTTCAGAATTTTTCTTTATTTTGGGACGAAAGGTTTGAATCCTTTAGATTTAAAGCATACACTTTTCTTTCAAAAGGAACAAAGCCTTGATTGTTGTTAAGCATGAAAACACTTTTTTCTTTTTTAGTTGTGGATGAGTGTAGTTAAACTGTGAGGTTTTGGTTTCCAAAGTGTCAGGATTACAAATGCTGGAGAAATTTTGAACCTGCTCCAAAGCCCATTACAGTCAATGAATGGTTTTCCTTTGACTTCCATGGCATGAGATCAGCAGTAATTACATGATCTTTTAATTGCTATGGTATGGAGGAGAGATGCTTCCCTGACTGCAGCTGGCAGCTACCTCTCAGTGATGTTTGGACTGTTTTTCTTCTCAATTGAAATGGAAATGGGTGCAGAACTGTTTTGTTCCTGTAACTGGTGTGCAAATAATACCCTTTTTGACTAAAATATTTTTTTAATTAAAAAAACCCTCAATCTGAGATTTGATTAGATGCAGGAATATTTCTCTAAATTCACTTGAAATTTGCCTCTGAGTTGGTCACACATTTGACCCACTGTGGTATCCATCTGTATTGTGCCCATGCAGTGGTAACCAGAATATGGGGCAGGGTGCCAGGCTTGGTGCTGTGCTTTGAAAACAAACAACCAAACACCCAAAAAACCTCTAAACACAAGCTCAAGAAACCCAGCATGTGACAAACAAGAAGAGGATTTGAATGCCATCCCTCTATATTGCTCTGTTGAACTAAAATCACAGGGCAAGTTTGGGCAGGAAGATCTTTTTTCACTAACTGAATCTTTTCTCTAATTTTTGTGTTAATTTTTCATAATTTTTCCTGCCCTTAGTGCAGAGGAAAGGGGAATGGAGCCAAAAGGGGAGTAACCTGCACACTCCTTGTTGCTGTCCAGGGCAGTGTAATACTGCAGGAGAGCAGATGGGGAAGAGCAGAACAGGAGTAAGGGAGCTGGGAAAAGCAGCAGTTTGTGCTGATCATATGGACACAGCAGGTATTTAGTGAAAAGGATGACGGGAGTAGTGAAAAGGATGAAGTGTCAGAATGGTTGTGGTTGGAAGGAACCTCAAAGCCCCTCCCATTCCACCCCCTGCTATGAGCAGGGACACCTGCTATCCCAGGCTGCTCCAAGCCCCATCCAGCCTGACCTTGAACACTTCCAGGGATGAGACAGCCACAGGTTCTCTGGATAACTTCTTCCTAAAATCTACATAGTCTGAGAAGAAGTCCCTGTGCAGGAAACTGGGAGACTGGAGGGTGTGTGTTAGATTGGAAGAAACGGGACCAAGCTTGCGTTCTCTGGATAACTTGTACCAGCATCTCACCACCCTCACAGGGGAGAATTTCTTCCTAAAATCTACATAGTCTGAGGAGAAGTCCCTGTGCAGGAAACTGGGAGACTGGAGGGTGTGTGTTAGATTGGAAGAAACGGGACCAAGCTTGTAGAGAGCACCTGCAGACATTAGGCTGGACAGTGGCAGGGTTTAATTTTAAAGATTGTTGACTTTTCCCTGTGTAATGAGTGTACATGAATGCCTAATACTTACCTGTTGCTGTAAATTACACCATACCATACACCAGTTTATACATGTAAAAGCCACGTACATTTGTGTCTATCGAATTCCCCATGTCTGGCAGAACAGAGCCTCCAGTGGTTTCCCCAATTATTTTAATGGCAAGGACACAGGAGCTAATTCTGCAACTTCTGGAGCTAACAAATGTTCCCATTTCAGCTGGCACTGTGGGGCTGAAGGATGCAGAGTACTAGAACAAATTGTCTGCTGAGTAGAACTATGCCCAAGCATATGTATAGTCACATTAAGCATAAAGAGCCAAGTCTTCAGTAGATAGAAATAAGCAAAGCTCTACTGAATTAATGGACCACCTTTGCTTTTTACTAGCTGAGGATCTAACCCAAGCACTTAAAACTTTTAATTTGTTTTTATGTTGTTCACAATCATGCGTTCAACAAATTAATGTCAAAAGATGCTTTTGAAACCATTCAGCCAAGAAATGTTCAAGCAAATTGCTTCTGCTCTGACCATATAATCTTATTAAATGAGATGCAACTCTAGATTTATTCAGACAGATGACATCACACCACCATAAAGATACAAACTTTAAATATCTGGTTTGAATTAAAACTTCTTTGAATTGACACTTGTCTGAAGTTTTCACAAGTTTTGTTGTGGATGTCCTATTTGTATATATTTATTACAGATACACAGTCCTCAGTGTCACACTGTGATTCCTAATCACAATGTGGAACAATAGAATGTAGTACACCCTGAGCTTTCTCAAGTTGCTACAGTTTTATTGAAAAATCTCTGCATTAATTAGCAGTGGTAGAGGATGCAGCCAACAGCTTAAGAAATATTTCATTATTCTCCACTTGACATCAATTTTTATGTCCTACATGAAAAACTGACTCATGGTTATGAAACAGCTATGCCCTTCAGAAATTCTATTTACTTTGTCCTTTCTTTTCACCCACTTCAAATGTTTGCCTCTCCATGGAAGATGACAGGCACTCCAAAATTGGCAGGAATGATAAGTTGCACTCCTGAAATCCTTCAGGAGCACAAAGCGGTCAGCTGTAATTACTTTTGTAGTAAATCACCTATTAATTTCTCATTATGTTGGGTTTTTTTTCTATTACTGGAATCCAAAAAAAAAAAAAAAACTGTGTTTTTTTCCTTATGACTTAGTCAAAACCCACCAAAAATCAGTAGCTGTGCCTATGTTGCTCTCTAGAAGAAACTGTACGCCAGGATCTTGGTTGTCTGGCTATCCCAGTTACAGCCAGGTGATATGGTATGATATGAAAGTAAGTATTTGTATGTATATGCTCTGTACACAGCTGGGTGTTCAGAAACACACTGGCTGTATTTCAGGACATTCCTCCAAAGTCTGAAGGACAGCTTTTACATTAAAATCCCTGTTTTGTTGAATCACAAGTTGGAATATTTTCCATGTTTGTTATACTAGTTTTAACAATTACTCAGTCTTTGCTTCAAAGTTTCTTGTCTCTGCCCATCTCAGCTGTGTTATTTTCATAGAAAGTTTTATTAATGGCTTTGCCATTCACTGACAACATATGCTTTGAAATCTGTTACTCAGGGAAGGATGCTCGGGTCAAGATATTAATCTGATGTTTAGTGCCTGTGTTACCAAGGTTATGAAACCACAGTTCCTCAGATTTTTTTGTACTTCATCCCACTTGAACAGCCTAGCCCTAGTTGGGAAGGGGCAAAGTTGTTTGCTCCCACATAGCTATCAGCAGTGGTGTTTAATTATAACTTGGCATATTTTGTGCTCTTAAGTGGCAGGAATTAAAAGAGGGAGTAAAACCCTGTGAAGGGGGAAGAACCTCAAATAATCAACACATTAGCCAGTCTTGGACACAGTAGTAAATTAAACAGGAATGTGAATGCTCCTGGGCAGTCTTACTGTTCGTATTGCACATGTGTCTGGGACGAGGAGCAGAGAATTGCAGCTTAGCCAGGGAGTTTCTGAGCAGCTCCTGAACCAAACAGGGCTGGTCCTGATGGTCACATTAGGCTGACAAATGACTGTTCACAGAGGTGGAATACTTCTGAAAATGTGAGTGCAGCCGTGGCTTAGCCCAGCTTTGCCACAGGCGTAGCAAACCCCTTGCATACCCAGCTCTGCGACTGGTGGAGACAGAGTGGTTTTGCAGAGTTAAGGCTCCTGTAAATGGATCCATCAGTTTCTGTAGTTGAGTACTTTGGGGCAGGAGGAGGAATTAATTCCCTTCATGGCAGAATGGGCATGACTGTTTAGTAAGTAAATATAACAGAGTGTGGCTTTGCTAGAGCAGCAGATTGATGGACCTGAAGGAGCTGAAGTGAAAACTTTTGAGTGGCAGGAAATCAGGAAACTGTTTCCCAGCAGCAGGTCGGATCAAGGAGATTGTGGGCAAGCTTAGGGAGTGGACAACTTCAGTTCCCAGTGTGGGGAGACGAAGAAGATGGAGATGAGCCAGAAATCTACGAGACCTTGTGAGGATTTACAGGGAGATACAAAATAACACATATACGTGTTCCATACTTCTGTAAATCATAAATAAGTATCCCCAGTGCAGAGTGCCGAAGTTGGATATGCCTGAAGGCATCTCTCTTTTCCGTCTGAAATCAGAGCTAACTCTGCTGATTTGGCAGCTGAAAAAGCTGCTTGTGCTGTTGGCTTCAGTCATCCCTCGACTCCACAAAATTTCTCTACTTTTTCCATCTAAACTGGGAAGTCTTTTGGAAGATGCTGCTTTGTCCTACAAACCTTGTTTTGGCTGTGTCTTCAGCCTCTCCAAAGCACTTTTCTCCAGCTGACACAAAGCTGTAAAGCAGGACTAGTTTGTACTGGTCTTCTAAGATAACCTGTCTTTAAGAGGACATATTTTCAGGCAAATGGGTTTTTCTTGACTTAAGTATCATTGTCAGCAGCCAGACTGAAATACATGGTGAGGTTTGAAGGCACATTGGATTTCATTTTTTTGGTTGTTTTCAGTGGTGCATTGTTCTTTCTATGAAATTCTACTTTTATCTCCAACCTCATAACTCTGGTGAGATGCTGTTGTTACAGGGAGCATTGCATGATGTGGAAGCCCCTCTCATAGGGAACAGACATGTGATGCTTGTATGTGATATTGAAAGGTGCAAATGCACTGTAAACCCAGAGTTTTCACACCAGCTATAACATAAACTCATTTGTAAGGGTTGAATAAAAAACTGACAGCAGATGTTTCTGGTAATGCCAATATAATGTAATATGCAAGCACAGTCCAACAAATCAGTTTATCCAGCATGTCTTAGATGTTAGAAAAATAAGTAAACTCAGACTTTCAGACAAAAGACCCAAAGTCCAGAATTGCTTCTGGGTCCAGTCAGATTTCTGAGTCATGATTTTTGAACATGCTGCTAGTCTACTTAATATGTGTAAGAGCATGGTGCATTTTCAGTTTCAGACTTAATAGGTTTCAACATGCCATTTCTTCCTGAGCTGCGCTTTAACTGTAAGGCAGAGCAATTAGGTTAATATTACTGGCGCTACAACTCACTGCTCAAATATGAGCTAAAAATAAGAGAGGAATAACCTCTTTGTGCTCTCTTAGTTCAGGTACTTACTCCCAGGTGGTCATGGGGGTGGGGAAGATGAAGGTGCTGAGCCTGTCACTGGGTTAGCCCAGCTGGGGGGTGGTTTATGGCAGGGGAGGCTCTGAGGGAGCTCTGGTGGCCTCTCCTGGAGGTGACATGGGCCGTGGCTGAGGCCATCAGTGATCCTTGCAGTGCTTAACTCTGGGGCTGTTGCAGTCTTGCACCACATGCTGCTCTAGCCAAACCCAGCAGAAGGATAGAATCCCAGAGTGGTTTGGGTTGGAAGGGATTTGAAAGGTTATCTCATTACAGCCCCCCGCCATGGGCAGGGACACCTTCCACTATCCCAGGTTGCTTCAAGCCATGGTCAAGCTGGCCTTGAACACTTCCAGGGATGGGGCAGCCACAGCTGCTCTGGGCAACCTGTGCCAGGGCCTCACCACCCTCTCAGGGTAGAATTTTTTCCTAATAGGATGTGAAGAAGGAGCCATTCAGGTGTTTGGGGCCAGAGCCACGTTCCTGGCCGTTGTTGTAGCAAGTACTCTGCTTAAGTTAGTGGTTTTCAGGGAACCCTGCTTTGTGTGTGAATGGTTCTTTTGGACTTTACATTTCTAAGCAAGCTTTCATTTCAGTAGTTAGCATGTGTGAGTATATTTTTAATAATAACTTAGGAGCCTGTGAAATGGTCCAGTTGTTCATGGTGCTTGGGAGAGAAAAATCTGCTCTGTATAAGGTAATGTAATTACTTTTCTAAAGGAGTTTTTATTATGCATCTAACTGCACATTTACTGTTCTTGATAGACCCAAATAAAACCAGAACAGAATGAATAAGCCATTGGGTAAATAAAAGAGGTAAAGCATTTATAAATATATATTTAGTCAACAGAGCTGATTGGCCACTCTGCAACTGCTCCAAGGTCTCAGTAATCCAAGTTTAATAGCCTTTCATAAATATTTCCTTGTTTGTCATGAAACAGGAGTTATTTATCCATGCCATGCTGCTTGCTTGTGTTTGATGAGAATTTTTGAAGAATATTAGGCAGGTTTGTTGTTTTGCATATAGCATAATGGGCACTGTGTGTTTATGGAGTTGCATGAGAGTAATCCTTTTATTTTTGTCCCCATCTCCTCCTCATTATTATCCTTTCCTCTCCCTCATAGGTGGCATGTCTTTTTGACATTATTTTTGCTCTTTCAGTTTTAGTGAGGTAAAGGTGTGCCTTCTTTGATGGATTTCTAAGTTCTGTCTGATAAAGTGTCTCCAATGATGTGACAGTCATTAGGGCTAAATATCAGCCCAGATGCTTTTTCTAATTGAGTGTAAAACTATTGACTCATTTCAGGTATCATGAAACTCATCCACTAACATGTTTTATCAGGATGAACCTAACATATGTGGAAAGTGATTCTGGACCTGTAGACTTCAAAGCTGGTTCCTTCCAAAGGCATAAGTTGTATTTTTGGCTTTTAAATTTGTTCAGTATAGGGGACCATATCTGTTATTAATGTATCTGTTCCTGGGGTTTGTGTGCACAATAGTTGTTGCAAAGGCTGAACTCTATCTTGAACAGCCAGCAGATAATAGCATCAAATTATGCTCTAGCTTGGAAAATAAAAAATACAAGAAAAAAGTGTTGTGTTTTCCATCTGCAGATTTGGAAATTTTTCAAAATGTCACTTCTTACAAGATTTCAATTTAGTTTCTCATTGCAACTGCAAAGTAGGTGACAGTGGCACACAGTGCCCCTGCCTCTAGTTGTTTTGCTTTTCCCATTGAAATTCTATGATGTAAATTGCCTAGAACAGGATCTTTTTTCTTTACTTTTCATATCTGAATGCTTTCAAGAATAATTTTTTCTCTCAGTTACTGAAGTTAGTTTTTTTTATTATCCTGGTTTTTATTTCTTCTTTACCCATACTTGTTTTTCAAAAAGTATTAGTTTTCTCTAAATTGTGTAATAGCCATATTTAGGTTTGAATGCCTATTGCCTGTTAAATAGAGAAGTTCATCAGCTGCTTTTAACAGAATCAACATTGTGGCAACCCTTATTCCCTGGGAAATAGAATCAATGAAGCCAGAAATTGGAAGCAGCCCTATGCAGCTTCTCTGCTGTTATCAACACGTCCAACTCTGCTGGCACCAGTGTCAGTGAGGGGCTGATCCATTGCCAGAGACATTTCATGGGAAAACCCCAGTTTGTAAAAAAAGAGGGTGGCTGTGGTTTGTGATATCCCGTCCTGTGAGGTGCCTGTGTGTGCACTCCAAGAGGCTGATGGGGTTTCCCAGGTGTGCAGGAGTTGGGATCCAGACTACATCTGAACACTGTGCAATGATGAAATAACTGTGTGACCAACAGAAAATTATGATAAATTAAGAAGCACATCCTCCTAACTCTGTCATAATACTTTAAGCAGTGATCCTCAGCAGCAGACAGGGTGAGACCCTGTGAGGCTCTGTCAGAGAGGGGCTCATGGTCTCACTGCTCAGGGTAGCTGGATTAGTGTGCCTATTCCTGATGCTGATTCCTGTGCCTATTCCTGAATGAGCAGCTGGAGTCATAGGAAAGTTGGAGAGAAGTACAGGTTTTTACATGCTTGTAAAACCAAGCTGGGTTTTGCCATCATGATGAGCTGGCCAGCCAGGGCTGCAGTGTGTGTGCTGGATAGAGGACTGTAACAGCTTCTGGTGAGCTGCAGGGGTCTCAAAACCAGTAGGGAGCAACTCTTTATTGTAAGGTAGAGCAGATGGATTAAGTCAAAGCCATTACCAATACATTAAATTATCCGGAAAGCCCTGACTGCTCCTCAGTACTACAAGGTGTCCCAATTAGAGCTAAGTCTTCAAATAAAGGTAGCAGTAAAGGAGCAGAGACAACTCTTTTCCTTTTGGATATATAATAAATGCTTCCTGCATGGAGAGATTTGCATTTGGATGACACCTATAAGTATATTCCAGACAAGTCAGCTGGATTAGAGAGAGTGCTAAGTGATCATTTTTGGTGAATCACACAGTTTGTATTATCACTGGGTCATCCTGACATGTCCTGGGAAGCATGGAGGTGCTGGTGAAGTAATTGGGTTCTGAGTGAACTTCACAATGATTTCTTGATCGACTGTGAGACAATGCTGAGAATGACTCTTTCACCCTTTTAATGTTCACCCAATATAAATAACACCACCAGAACAAGTCCTGCCTGATCTGTGTGTTGGGCATTGCAATTCCCTCCTCAAAGGAAGCGCGTTCATCAGGCCTTGTTCATCACATCTGGGCTGTGTTCCCTCAGATTAGATGATCCCATCATCATTCACACATCTTTAACTGAGCACCCCCTAGTATTCTAAAACAGAAATAATAATTACAGCCCTCTGTCTTTCCT
Organism: Onychostruthus taczanowskii; assembly: GCF_017590055.1. NCBI lineage: Eukaryota > Metazoa > Chordata > Aves > Passeriformes > Passeridae > Onychostruthus > Onychostruthus taczanowskii. Next base: position 10,167,067 of record NW_024498573.1, read on the forward strand.
TTCTCCCCTCTGCCTTTCCACCAGACAGAAGCTCTAATGTGATTATTTCTCAGGATGCTGTTTGTTCACTGGAGGGTGAGAGGCTGTTCTTGTCGGGAGACCAGCGCTGCTGGCCTCGCTGAGCACCTCCGCACAACACATGGATTTCTCTGTTTGGGAAACCTGTGGGATTATTTTCAGTTTCAAATGCCGTAGCAATTAGTATTTGGAATTACATAACCAAAACATGTTTTATTATACTCATTTAACAACAGGAATGATGTTGAAAATCATTACAAGTATCCAGTTTATTTTGCTTTGCATCCAGGAGCTAATTTTGCCTCGGCCCTCTACCAGTGGCGTTTCCATTTCACTTTCCTGATTTTGTAGCAATAATTTTCAGACTTTCCTTGAACCAAACCTGTTGTTCGTTCTTTCAGTGCGTTCCCAGGGGACGAGAGGATTTCTGTCAGAACAGCAGAACGGTTCCTTTCAGGAAGCCAAGTGGAAGCAGGGAGGAGCGGGCGCGCGGCTCGGTGCGCGCGTGCCCCCGTTGCTGATGTGCTGATCAGCACACGGCTGGTGTGAGCAGGGCTCTCCAGGGACAGCCAGCTCCAGCAGGAGAGCCATTAATATCCAGCCGTTCTGGCAGTGGGAGCTAAGCATAGTGCACTTATTTAATTTAGACATTAAATCTCTTTCTTAGCACAAACAAACACTTCTTTGCTGGCTTAAAATTCTCCTCGGCTGCTGTGTGGATGGAGCTTTTGTCTGCAAGTCTGCGCTTTTGGGAAGGGCTTGGGGGGGATGTGGTCACAGAAAAATGGAATTGTTAAGGCTGGTAAAAGCCTCTAGCATCATCAAATCCAGGCATTAACCCGACACTGGGAGCTCTCCCAAGCTCTGTGCTGACCCATGCTGGCTGGTCGCTTCTGGGGTCAGGATTTAATAGGAATTGAGTCTGATAGAAGAAGTTAAAAAAGTAATCATTACTTCTTCAGTGATACATTTTTCCCCTTAAGATTTCCTTCTTCTGCATCCTCTGATAGGAAAAAAACACATGAAAATAGAGTTCACTGGAGTGCAAACATCACCAGAGCTGGAGTGATTTCAGAGATAAAATCAGCTGAAAACTAATTGTCATAATATTTAACTTTCTGCATGTGTTTGGTGGCTCCAAGGGCTTTAGGTCATTAGGTAGTTAGAGGTGGTTGGTCAGAAATGCTCTGTTGGGTTTGCAGTTGAAACAAACAGGCAGAAACCCCAAACTAGATGTTTTTGGCTCACTTGCAAAATCCCATCTCCATTGTGTAAACAGGCACCCTCTAGCATTACTTATAGGTGAAGTCTGTTTGAACAAGAATAATATCAGGTGAGCTAAAAATTATTAAAACTAGGATTTGTGCTGTCTTAAATGCAAGCAAGTTTTTAGTTTTTTGGGGTTTTTTTACTTCTGGTGAGAAAGAGTGAGTTCAGATTTTGCCTTTTCATGAAGAGATATGAGATAAACATTGTTTAGATCTTCAGTGAAACAAAATCCTCACTACTTGATGCTACACGTGCCACAATAAAAATAAATGTTGTTTCTTACAAACACCACCTATGTTGGTGTTTCTCTTAATTATTGGAAATATTGCTGGTAGTACCCCTGTTTCCTACAGGCAATGCCACGTGACAAAAAGGTCTGAGGTTTCCAGGAATATATGCATGAGCTACAGGCAAAGCTTTCTAAAGCCAAAAGGGTTGGGTTTTGTTTCACAAGATTCGTTTAGTCCTTGAGAGAACACACAAGCTTTCTTTTTTAAGGTCAGATAAAAATCTGTTTTCTGTGCTGCTAATTTATCAGGCACTGGAATATGAAGGTCATGGTTTGTAGGGAGAAGTAACTTTTAGTAGGCCAGCTGAGAAAGAAGGAAATGTGGGAAGGTCTAGAATGTTAATTACAACTGTCATCATGAAATCACTCCCTTTACACTTAAACAGAATTTGCTGGTTTTAAGGTTAGTGTAAACACAGTCTTTTTACTTGCTATCAGAATCTAATGATTTGTGTTTGCCAGCTATTAAAATAAAAAATGGCTTTCAGATCTCCCATTCTTACCTCCTTTGGGTTTTTTTTTTGTATTTTTCCTTTCCTTTTTGAAGGAAAAAAATAGAGATAACTTTTGAGAGTGTTTCCTGTGATGCCAACTGACTTAGATAAGAGTGTGATTTGGCAGCAAAAGCTTTGGAGGTACACTGTAATGGGGGGATGACAGTGGAATCTGAGATGGACATATTATCTTTCTCCTTTATTTACTTTCTAGCTTATAATTTAGACTTGGTATTTTGGAATTTTCTTGGTGATGTTGGCATGGATGGGGCCATGCTGTGACCGTCCCCTACAGTCCTGCTATAAGTTCATTCTGACCTCTTGAGAGTGGGGCCGAGGTTTCCATCTATGTGGGGATAATATATGCCATAAGGAGTGATGTTGCAGCGTGCTTTTATACTTTGTAATACTTTGTAATAGTTGGATTTTGTACCCCCTTATTCTCCCCAGATGATGTACCCCTTTTGTACCCCCTTCCTCTACCTATGTAACCATTCTCCTGTGTTGAGATCATCCCCCAAATCCCCGCCCTGGCTCTCTGTCAGTCACTCAGCATCCCATCCCTTCTATCCAGATCTTTCGGTCAAAGCCGTTGAGTGATTAGCCCGAAGCCAGGGGTCAGCCCTCCAAGGATGATGTTATACGCTATCCCAAATGTCCATCCCCTAAGGCTGTATCCCTGGAGGGTCTTTATTGGTCAGCAAATGTATCTACCCTCGGTTTCCTCCCCCCTTTAAATGTGACCTCGAGACTCCTTTGTCTTACTCTGAGCACGGCACACCCTGAGGAGTGGGGCTCCCTGGGGAGCTCCGAATAAACCTTGGATTGGCCCCCTGTTCAGAGTCGGCCTTTTACCCTCCACTGATGTCTCCAGCGTCTCTTCTGCTGCAAAGGTGACTAGCCTAGCTGCCCTCAGTACCCTCAGGGCACCAGAGAGTGTCCCCCCCGCTGTCGGTCACTTCGGGGCTGTCCCCCCGCTGTTTGCCGACCCGGGGCTGGCCGGGGTTCACTGGGAGGCACCCAGAGAGACGGAGACAGAGTGCTCCTGTCCTCATGCTGTCATATGAAATTATTTAGATTGGATAATAGGAAAAATTTTTTCACTGAAAGGTTGTCAAGCCTTGGCACAGGCTGCCCAGGGCAGTGGTGGAGCCCACATTCTCATGGAGAGATTTAAAAGACCTGTAGATGTGGCACTTGGGGACGTGGTGAGTGGTGGCTTTGGCAGTGCTGGGTCAATGGTTGGACTCAGTGATCTTGGAGATGTTTTCCAGCCTAAACATTTCTCTGTTTCTGTGCTTCACATGTGGATGACAGCATGGGGGTTGCAGCTGAATGCCCAGTGTGTGGCACAATCTCTGCATTAGCTGTCTGGGATGTCATTTTGCCCAGAGGTAGACCTTATTTGGGAGCTAGGTTGTTAGACATTAAAATTCATGGAGCAGATACTTAGACCAGATGAAGTTTGTCAGGGTGTGATGCTGCATTCCCAGATCCCAGCTCTCTGCCTGTGGGTGCAGCCAGGCTGGCCAGGCTGCCAGCTGGCACAGAGAGCTGAGGGGTTTAGCTGCAATTCTCTACTTGCTTCTTGCACTGAGACCTCAGTCAGGATTTAAGAGGAATTAAGTCTGATAGAATAAGTTACTTCTTCAGTGATACATTTTTCCCCTTAAGATTTCCTTCTTCTGCATCCTCTGATAGGAAAAAACACATGAAAACAGGGTTCACTGGAGTGCAAACATCACCAAAGCTGGTGTGATTTCAGAGATAAAATCAGCTGAAAACTAATTGTCATAATATTTAACTTTCTAATACTATCACAAATGTCAATATCCTCTAAACTGATAGTCATGATGTGCCGTTTTCCTTACAGTGTTAGTGAATCCTTTAGGTCTCTCTGCCTTACAGTGGCAGTCTGTCATTGTTGCTGATCCAACTCTATTGACTCTGAGCTCTAAATAATTAAAATTGTGTGCTTATATTGGGAAAAAGAGCAAGAAACTTCCAGTAGCAGAATATCCTCAACACTGGAATGTAGTTTTAGTATTTACTTCTTAATTGCTAGCTCTTAATTTGCAAGAAATATGTGACCCTCTGAGTGAGATGGGCTGGTATTAGTGAGATATGGAGTCCCACAGTAATTTGTGTAATTTCTTAATTATTTGTCTGAGAAAGTGAGGGTTTTTTACATGGTGAGAAGACTCTCCTCTCTAGATGGGACTAATGTGGAGCATGGTTTTAGTGTATCATCTGGAGGAGGAAAACGCACAGGAGGGAGCTTCTGCTGCTGTTTCTTGCTGTTGCTTGTATTTTGTTTTTAAGAATAGGAGCACAGCAAAGTGCCTGATCATTGAAGGCCATGAGCCAAGACCCCATCCCTGACATGTCATGTCTTACTAAAGCTTTTGAGGAAGCAAACCAAAACACTATGAACTAGACTCTCTTGATGCCTGAGAGGCTCCATTCTCTATGCTGGCACTTCCAGTAGCAGAAGCAAAGAAAAAATTTTATAAGAGTGACTAAAAATAGTCTTATTGATTCCCGGAGCTTAGTTAGTCTTAGTGATTTCTCTACACAATCCTCGTTCAGTTGCTATTTTCTGCCTTTGTCGTGATTTCAGTGAGGGAGGTGTAAAAAGGTAACATCAATTGACCTAAATACCAGGTGTAAGTGGAAAAGCAGGCATAGCATTGGGAAGAGCAACAGGGAGATGCTGGCTCCTCTAGGATGCTGCTGCTCCAATGCTTTATCCTGTATCAGCCCTGCTTGTGCTGAGTTTATGGATTTACTGCGTTTGTGTGCATTATTTCAGCAATAAGTTGCTTTATTTTGGCAAGTCAGGATGTAACTGATAAACCTGATGTTTGGTCTTAATGGGTTTGGACACGCTAAGATCTGTCTTGACTGTCTTGAGTCTAATACCTGAGTGACTTGGATGCAGTAATAATTTAACTCCTAGTCACACAATTTTGAAAATAACAGGAATTCTTTGTATATTTATATTGACTATATGTATGTTCTCAGATGGATTTCAGCATTTTATATTGAATTTTATTGGCCGTTGGGTTTTTACCCTAAAAGTCACTGTGTTATCTTAATCATTGCAAGTAACCTTTCTCATGTGTGAAATGGGGATAACACTGGGTAAACTTAGAACTGTTGCGTGGGGTGGTTGAAGTATTTTGGGCTCTTTAAAATAAAGCTCTGTGTGTGTGTGCCAGCAATGTACTTTGCTTTCTGCCCAGGTTCAGTTGATGACACTTTGTGAATCAGTGACAGAGTCAGGTACAGAAAGCTGCTAAAATTACTGATGGGTTGGGGGCCACTGTGATAGTTGGGTCAGAACGTGCTGATATTGATGTATGGGGTTTGAATATACCTCAGCAGCATCCCTTGCAAGGTCTGCAGGACATCTCTCCCTTACTGGAGTTACTGAGACAGGAGGGTGGATAGGCTGTCACTCAGACTGCAGTCCCCCACTGATGGATGTGTAGAAGGACAGACATGTGGCAGGACCAGGATTTGCCCACCAGAAGCCTAGAGTGGGGACCTGTGCTTGGTGAGGGCATCATCTGCTGTGCTTCTCTGGCCCCTTATCCACTAGGGCTCCTTTCTGCAGCTCAATTCAGACTAAAGTGTGCCTGATACTGTCAGATGTTAGATATCAAATTATATGGGGACATGACATCTTTGGGAACCTCATTGAAATGTCTCTGGTTCCCACTGTGCTTGCTCTGCGATGCTGCATCACGTGCACGTGGGCAGGGAATGGATTCTTCAAGTCTCTTAACAAAGAGCTTCAAAACTCTTCTCTGGAAAGAAACTTAATGGCTAAAGGAAAGTTGATGGGATCCTCCATGAAAACAGCAGCAAAATGAAAAGGCTGCCAGGGACTCTGCTTGCTGCAGGGAGGAAAACTAGGAGGGAGGTGCAGGAAGGTGAGGGAGATCTCAGTTTCTAGCCTGTAACAATTAGAAAGGGTGAGAGGGAAGAGTGAGTGGAACGAAAGGGAAGCAAGTGCTTGGGAAGGCAAAAGCTCCAGGTCTGGTCTGCTTTACCAACCTAAAATCTGATAGACTTAGTTATTCATGGATGTGAGGCAGTGACTTACAGGATGCTGGGAGGTGGATTTGCTTTCTGCAAAAATTATTTGCCAGGCAGCTGCTGGTGCTTCTGGTGCTTTCCAGTGCTTTTCCTGTGTACATATTTGGAGCCAGTGGTTTTCCTGTTGAAGAACTCAACTTTACTCAAAAGAGTAAAGCTTGACATCCTTAGATTCCTTTAAAGAGAAACACAGGGCATTTTAGCATGGCATGCCATGACAGATACTGGCATCCTTTCAATGCTGAAAGCTTGCTATGTGCTCTGGTCCACAGGGTATTTCTGGCCTCACTTCTGCATGGAAAACTGTCCTTCTGCCCCAGATTTCTCTGGAAGTCATGACCTCCTTCCCATGACCCTGCAGCATTGCTGTGGGCCAGGTCTGCTTGCTGGGATGCCTTTGCTCCCCACAGCCCATGCTGCTCGCTGCATCTCTGGTGGCAGCAGCAGGAGTTGTGTGCTTGGCTGTGTTTGCAAATTTGGCCTTTAGCTGCTTGCTCTCCCGTTTTGTTGACGGCTGGAGAGATCATACAGAACATAGAGAGGGATGTGGCTGTGTGCAGTGAATAACAATGAAATGCCTGGTTTGTGTTGCTGCTTGAGCACGGTTTGAAAGAGAACCGTCATGGTGTTTGTGTTCAGAGCTTCTCTTGAAGCAAGGGCAAACTTGAAAAGGAAGAAAAAGTGTCAGGATTTCACATCCCAGCCACCACCTCCCAGAGCAGCACCCCTCCGGCTGTCAGACATCACTGTGCCCCTTCCAGAAACCCTTCCTACCTTTAACAAGTAGCAATAAGAGTGCTGGAGGTGAGTTATCTTTAGAGGAGAACTCTGCTCTGGTTAGCTGTGCTGAATTATTTTGGATAGATATTTCTGTGGTATGGACCAGCCTCCAATGACTCTAATACACAGCTCTGCAAAACAGCTCCTTAGAGCTGTCTCTGGGGAAGGCAGTGCTTTCCACTGAGAGGAGATTGCAAGGGCTGCACTTGCCTCCCTTAAAAACAAATAAACATTTCGACAGCATGAGGTGACTAAGTGTTATCCTGGTATTTTGTAACTACTTTTTTGAATAGAGCAAGGCTTTGTTGATACTATAGTTCTGGAGCAATACGCTGCAGCTGACATTTGCAAAATCTCTTACTGTATTTCATTATTTGAACAGATCTTACTCAGCCCTAAAGGTTTTGCTTTAGTAAAGGAAAAGCAGATGTGTGTGCATGTGATCCAGAGTCATGAAAGAATATGGGTATGCACCCTTCCTTTTTTCTTTCAAATAGGAGAGTCAGACAGAAAAAAAAGGTCTTTATACCATGGCCATCTGTGATCCTCCATTCAGTTAAACCACGGACCCCAAATCCTGGGAGTGCAGAAACCAGGGATCAGGAGCCTGTGCATGCATTTAGTGTAAAGGCAGTAGTGCCTGCACCAGGAAGGCATGGCAGCAAACCACCAGCTCATCCCACCTTCAGTACTGGCTGTCCTGGCTTTTCCTCCTGGCTGCTTACCTGTAGGAGGTGAGAGAAGACTGAAGCCTTTACAGATTTGTCTGTGGTCGTGGGGAACATAAAAAAGGGCACATGGTGGCATCAGCAGGAATAGATCATGAGCACAGTGCTTTATCTAGAGCTAGTGAAGATTTTACCACAAATAACTCATCCTGCTCTGTCCTTCTTATCTCTCCCTCAGCCTTGCAAAATGTATTTCACATACACAGTGTCTCCCTGCTTGAGCCAGTTATCTGCCTCTCAACAGCTACTTATTCTTCCAAAGTACTCTATTACTGCTCGGATTTGATTTTTATGTATTTACCATCATTTTGTTATTGTGCTGCCTGTGTGTGGGTGCAAAACTGCCTCAGCTCCCTGCACTCCATCTCACTGCAGTATTGATGTTGCTATACATGGTGGTAAAATTAATGAAATTATGTTCTCTATTTATGAACTAGTTTATTACTTTAATTATTTATTGCTGCTGCAGCTAATTTGATTTAGGCAATATTTAGTTCTGTTTCAGTAACTTCATTTTAAAAACAAGCTGCTGGTTTGAATTCATTGGCATTAAGAACCTGTTATTGATTAGTTTGGCCTCAAACTGTGTGATGAGGAGAGTGGCTGTGTGCCATGCTAAGCCTTCAGCCCAGAATGTTAACAGCAAGCTGCACTTACTTTTCTGAGAATATTTCTTTTGAAAGTGTATGAAGACTTGCAGGTGTGTAAGGAAAGTCAAAGCCCTTCAACAATTTCTGTGGCTTGAGCTTATCTTTATAAAAGAGAATAAAGTAACGAATGCAGAACTGAATAACTGCAATATATTTTTGTACCTCCATCAGAGTGTTCAGACATGCCCTTTACTACAGCTTTTTGTTGGGAATTGGTAATATTGCCTGTAGTGGTGACATGCAGTCTGCTCATCTGTGCATCTCTTCAGTTCTGCTCTCCAATTTCAAGAGCTTAATTCAAAACCTATTAAAATCAATCGTAAGGCTTCCTCTTTCATTTCATTTCATTTCATGCCATGGCTTCGATGACTCCCTGGCTTTTCTCTGTGTTGCCACTTTCTGCTGACACTTCATGATTTAAAGATGAAGAGGTTAAATGTCTTCTCATCTATTATCTCCAGTTACCTGGGATAAAGCTCAAGAGCTACACTTGAGAGCCGAAGACAAAGATCTTGTTAGTAAATTAGAGTTCAAGGTCAGTTTGCAGAGTGTTTTTGAGGGGTGATCCTGCTTTTCCATTCATCCCATAGTGACAGTCTGTATTTGGTGACCTGTCCTGCCATGACCCTGCAACGCTGTGTCCAGAGGTGAGGAAATTATCTTGAAGACTTTAATGCCAGTTCTTTTGCTGCACAGTGGTTTCTCTGATCACAGTCATTCTCTTTGGAAATGAAGAAAGCAAACATGATCCAAAGGTTGGGGGATCTTTTCAGGTGGTCATGCACAGCACTGGGTTTGTTTACAGCCCATTTGAACATGTAGCAGTTCAGCTCTCTCCTGTGCTCAAGCTGAGGAGGTGATGCTGCTGCCCAGCCAGTGAAGGCTGGGGCTCTGCTCTGCTCCATGGTTCTTACATGGGGTCTGGGAAGCTGCAGTTTCAGGTCTTTGCCTCAAATTCCGCATGTGCTTCCAACAGATAGAAAATGCTGTGGGTCCTTGTGGTTTTCTTCTCTTCCTTTTTTCTGTTCTTGAGCTCTTCAGTGGAAAAGGGAAGGGCTGAAGGAGGCTTTTCTGTAACCTCCTTACTCTGATGAGTATCATGGTTTGACACTGATAACATATTTAGGACTTAGCATCAAAACCACATTAAACACACAATTTTCACTTAGAATAACAAAAACAACTAAACAGAAGAAAAAAGTTCCCCACACCAGATCCAACAATAATCCCAGCACAGAACAAAAAAGACAAATTACACAGAAATAGACCCTTGGACCCTTTGCTGCAATTATGGTACAAATTTCCTACTAGAATTCTACTTAATATGATTCAATGCTTGCTTTGCCCATTGTTTCTCCCAATTAATATCCTAATCTCAAAGTCTTCATGACGACCTGCAATACTCCACCAAAAAGAGAATTGCTGTGGTTTGACACTGGCCAAACTCCAGGCACCCGTGAAAGCCGCTCACTCACCGTCCCCTGCCATAGCTGGGCAGAGGAGAGAGAAAAAAAAATTAACAAAGGGTTTATGAGTTTAGAAGGATTGGGAAAAAACACTCTAAGGGCAAAACAGGCTCAGCTCAGAGGTACAAAGTGAATTTATTACTATCAGAACCAGAGGAGGATAATGAGAAGTAAAATAAGCCCTTAAAAACACTGTGTGGATCTCTGCATCCCCATGGATCCCCAGGTGCTGCAGGGGCTCAGCTGCTCCACCCTGGTCTCACCAGGGCCTGCAGAGGAATCCCAGCTATGGCCCCTGGAGCACCTCCTGCCCCTCCTTCCCCACTGACCTTGGTGTCTCCAGGTTGTTTCCCTCACATGTTCTCGCCTCCTCCTCTTCTCTGACTAGAAGAAAAAATGTGCATGTCTCATTTCATTTTGATTTTCTTCCCAAATCTGTTATCACAGAGGTGTTACCACTCTCTCTCATTGGCCCAGCCTTTGCCAGCAGCATGTCCATCCTCAGAGCCATCAGGGACTGGCTCTACCCAACACAGCGTAAGCTTCCAGCAGCTTCTCACAGAAGCCACCTCTATGGACTTGCTGCTAAAAACCAGTCTGTGCAAAACCAGCACAGTATCCTTTACTTATTCTGTACAACGGTGTGTTGTTTACAGCATATGCAGTGATATTAAACAGCTGCTGCATCTGAAGGCAGAGGTAACTGCAGCAGTCCTGGAGTGCCAGTGTAAGCTCACATCAAATCCTCGTGGATGAAGGGCTCTATTAAAAATGTAAGATCATTATCACTAATCTTGAAAGTGGTCCGGTGCATTTAGCATATATGATTATGAACTTTGAAACAAGATGATTTCATCTGGTGGAGCACCTGGGAATTGTTTTTTCATTATCATGTTTTAGAGAGTGAAAACTCTTCCCGCTCTCTCGGAGGATTTTGTGGGATTAGTTGCTGCTGTTTGCTGTGTGTATTCCTGCAAATGTTTGTATAATTATGCACATCTCTAGTTCACTCTGCATCCTTCTTGGGGGATTTTGCACAGCCTTCCCCAGTGATGTGCTGGGATGGTTCCCTTCAGATGGCAGGGAAAATAAGGAGAAGCTTTTCCCATGATCAGTTTGAAAAATGATCTGACAATATGTGCAGGAGTTTACTGATGTGGCAAAGTACTTTCTTGTGCAATCAGTTTGGGAATAACCATACTGACTCAGAAAAATCACCTGATAAAGTGATTTATATGAATGATATTTTCAGTGTAAAATGCAATAGCAGTTATGCACTGACACTTTCACTGAAGGGTTGTGAATTCCCTTCTAAACCCCTGACAGCAGGTCCCACTGTCCAGCCAGCAGCCCTGACCTCACATTTGAACAGGTCTCGGGTCCTGGTGATTGAAACTTCTGCTTATGAAGAAAGTGATTTCTTAGTTGGATTTTAAGGTAAGTGGTACAGACAGTCAAAAGTCACTATGAGAATGTGTTTTTATCTGATAAGGACACCTTATCCCAGTATGGCTTTTCAATCTATAAAGCTATTTGCTATTGTGACAAAAACTGATCTCAGACTTTTTTATTAGAATAAAGCCCAGTGAAGGCAAAACCAAAGCATTTAATTTAAAATTAGTAAAGACTTCATTTCATTAATTTAGCTGCCTGGTTGTTGCTCCTCGTTTTCATAAACTTTACTAGAAAGGAGATGCAGAGGAAGAGACAAAGAGGTAAATAGTGTGAGAATGGGAAGGGAAAGGGGGTACTTGGAGATGGTGCAATTTCTACACTTGGCTGGGATATCAACTTATGTGTCGAAGAGGTAGCAACAGCTTTTTGGGAGCGTGGGACCAGGCAAGTGTAAAAGTGGTGGAAATGTCTTGTAATGGAAAATGCTGAAATTCCTACCAGCGAAGGACCATGGGTAGGCTTATAATTTTTTTTTTTTCAAAAATAATCTATTTCTGGCCAGCCAAGCATGTTTTAATTTGATCAGTGCATAAGACTCTTAAATCACATCCTTTCACAGGATGTTTTAAGAGTATTACAAGTCTTTCTTGAGATACTGCTTTCCTGTTTCCAGAAGCGAGAGAGGAGAGACTGCTGGGGGAGCAGGCAAAGCAAGGTTGCTTGGGAATAAGGATACTCCAGAGAGTCTCAAAGAATAAAAGTTCAATGGGAAGTTTCTCCCTGTTCTTCTTGCATAGAAACAGTACAGTACAAGCAGAAAGAGTGAGAGAGAAAAGAGAAACTTGTAAATAATTTGAGCAATACTCGCATATAATGGAATTTGAGCATATGACCTCTCATAATTTCTTGCCCACATTTGAAAGACACCTTAAAGCTTTACTGCAAGGTCTCAACCAGCCTCAGGTCTTGGTGTCTTAAGTCTTAATGATCTTTTCACAAAGAAGATGTGAGTAAAATGGAGTCCTTTTGCAGACTTTTAAAACTTAATTATTTTACAAAGGTAAACTTAATTAATAGAATCAATTGACACCTGTAGCTGGACTGACTAATACATTCTCTTTCCTCAAATGTTTAACCTCTACTAATTGATAGTATTGTGCAGTCTGCTATAGCATCTCTAACTTTGTTCAGCCATGTGGAAGCCAGGGGTTTCTTTTGCAAAACTCAAAGTTTGGAATTAATGATCTTGGAGGTCTTTTCCAACATAAATGATTCTGTGATTTAGCCATAACATCAATTCCAAATCCCAAATCTACACTTTTCCTTGGAGATAGGAGTGTTTAAGAGGCATTTTTTATTTTTCAATGGGGTAGTGTAATTACCAAACCTGATTCCACCAGCACGTCTCTGTGGCTCCACATGGAGTCATTCATTCCTCTAGAAAAACCATTTCAAATCTTGTCAAAGTCAGAAACTTAGGAGCATGTAAAATATGTGAAGCAATTAAATGGTTTAAAACAGAGGAACCCCTGTTATGCTTCTTGCTTTGCTTTCAAAGCAATTCCATCAAGAGAATTTGAAATCAATGACTTTAAACTCCTCTGTGCATCCACATGTCTCAAGGAAGGACCAGTGATGTTGCTGAAAATTTAAATAATGACTTTGGAAACCAACAGCAACATGAAATGAGTATATCTGTCAGTCACTGCAGTCCCAGTGTGTGTCAGGAAAGTAGGCTTTAAAATACACCAGGTGAGACGGTGTCCCTTGTGGCACTTCACACCAAGTTGTACTCTTCTGATAAAGGTAATTTTTAAGGGTTTTTTTTTTTTTTTTTTTTTCTGTTAGCACAAAACAGGTGATTAAAGTCAGGTAAAGTTTTGTGCTTGTACAGTGGCTTGGATATAACTTTAGAACGTGATGGTTAATAAAAACGATCAGAAGTAAAAAGGGATGTTAATTTTACTTGTCTGTAATATTGCAGCAGTTATGTTCAATCATTTGTGAGACAGAAGGCTGTAAAATACATCCTGTAATGAGGTTACAGTAAAACCAAACATCATCATCAATAAAAAAATCTCACTATTTATTTACTGATCTCTAAATAAAGTGTGATTGGAGTAAATATGATGGGAGACATTTAATTAAACTGAATGAAGGAGTGTTGTAAACATCACATTGCAATGAAAACAGAAAATTAATATGTTGGCAGACCACATAGTTAAGGTTCCAAAACACATTTATAACTATGTCCTTTTGATAAATGTTTCAGTACCTCTGTGAATGCCTTCAAACTGGTTCAAGGATATCCAAGTGCCATAGTACGTTGCCCAGCCTCTGTCAGAATTGTTGTCCTTCTAATTTTCAGTTAAAACATTGCAAGTAAAGAATGTTTTCCATAAGGAAACCTGGCTAATACCCACAACTCAATGAAATGAAAATACAGCTTGCATTGGAAGGATTAATGAGTGTATTGTCACAGATGTCAAACAGTTATGGTCGTGATGGCAGTAAATCTTTTTCTGAGGATTGCTTATTTTCTCTTTTTGATATTTTCTGTAAAAACATCAAAATACATTTTAATTGATCCAGTATTTTGCTAATATGATTCTGCTCTGTTCTTCTGGTTTGTTTTGAAATTGCTGGATCCAGAAAGGAGGATCCCATTCCAAGAGAGGAAACCTTGTCTTATGATGAAGTTCCTGCTAGAGGTGTTCACTTAGAAGAGCTGATGAAAGCCCCAAGGCTTCTGCAGTAGAGTTTGCTGCTTGTATCCACCATGCAAAACTACTCTATTGCCTCTGTGTACAGCCCGCCTCCTTTTTTGTGGTTTTCTTTTTTTTTTTTGAGGGTGATCTAGTCAGTCATGCTCAGACTCCAATTTCCCACTGGACAAGCTGTTGTTGTCCCCTGGCTTTGTAGAATCACCACAGAGAGGCTACACAGGGCACACTGATGAGTCTGACTCTCAAATGCCTCTGCCCTTCAGAGTGGGAACAAGGCTTAAGTTTCTTTGCTGCTTTTCCAACCAGACCAGTCCCCAATTAATAGGAAGCCCATATGCCATCTACAGAGTTCTGTTCATCAAAAATGTCAAAATGCCTTATTACATACAAAATAGATGCTGTGAGTTAGGTTTCATGGGAGAGGTGTCAGAACCATCAGCATACCGAGCTGGCAAGTACTGACTTCGTGCCTTTGGAGGACTTCCTCCATAAAAGAAGGTCGAAAGGAGTTGAGGTTGGAACACCAAGTACACTGCACAGACAGATGAAACCAGAGATCACTAAAAGCCGTGTCTCTTGAAGTGTACTTGGTGATAGAAGTGCATGAGAATCCCTTGCTGCACGTCCTCATCTATAATGGTGTTAATGGAGCTTTGAATAACGCAGTGCGGCACTGCTGCAGTCCCATGGCTTTATCATCCTTTTCCCATTATTTCTACTTTTTCTGTGGGAACCAGACTCATCCTTTCTATTCTTTCTCTTGTTTCAGACATAAAGTGTGCAGGATGCTGCTGGGATGGCATCGATGTGTGCAGTCTCACTGCCCTGTCCCGCGCAGCCTCGCACGCTCTGCAGCACGGATAGATCTTGTGCCTAGCAATTAATTCCTGTTTCTGCACTCCCTTCCTGCCATTCCCCTGGACCTGGCTGAGGAAGATGTGCCACAGTCCTGGGGAAGCTGAGAAGCATAACTACTTGTTTCTCTCTCCTTGTGTATTTAAATGAGTTGGGAGCAGAGCTCTTGCTCCCAATGTTGCTCTTGACATTTTATCAATATTGCCTTTGTTAGAAGTTCACTTCTGTTCATTAAAGTTCCCTTTTTAGATGTAATGTGTCACTTCTGCCCATGAGAGAAGGAGGGTGTCTGTAGGAGTGGGGTTGCTGCATTATTTTGATGTTGTCAATTCACAAAGAAATGGGTGATATCAGCACATTGTCTGATGATCCCCTTCCACTGCTGGAACTGATTCACATTCTGATTAAAACTCCACAGGTTAAGTCCCCTCAGTAATTTTGACTGGCACCAACCATCTGAGCTTGAAACTGTGGGCTTTGTGGAGACAAAGCATTCTTATCTTCCCTACCCACATCTTCCATTTGACTTGCCAGAAAACAGCCATGGCTATCACCTCACCAAGGCCAGATTTCAAATTCAGTGCATGTTTGTAGTGGAAGGTTTGTTCAGAGTCATGTTCTTAATGAATGTCTTAATGAATGTGGCTTAAATCCAGTCTGTGAAACTTTGCCTGATGATTCCTATAGTGTCTTTTCTAATCTGGACATCAGTGTGGTGACCCATAGGCTACTGAACTACTAAGGAAAATTCTAGGAAGATATTCAGGCTTCATTAAAGGCTTCAAGATATGCTAGATGTTTATAGCTGTAAAGAAAGACATAGTTTCTTTTCCCTAAAACAGTCAAGCTGAACGTGGAAAATTGGATAACAGCCTCTAACCAATAAAAACCTACATATTTGCAGTGCTATGAGGGTTCCCATTCTGTGCAAAAATGAGCTATTGGGGGTAGCTGGTTGATCATCCCAAAATGTAAAACTGAAATAGCAGGTCCAAACTGCTGGTGATATGTATAAATGCTTGAAGGAAGAACGCAGCTTTCCTTGCTCTCTGAATTGACTATGCCTTGATTCATATTTATTAAGTTATGATAAAAATTCTTGGTGGCTTCTTGAGAAACAAATATAATATTAATGTTGGCAATTAACCCAGTTGTTCTACCATGCAAAAGGTGCAATTTTCCCCTTAATGAAAAATTTAGATCTGCTTTGATCATTTGGAAAGCATGAAGTAAACTAATGAAGCAACTTCAGGACATGAATCCCAACATTCTCGCTAGGTAACTACACAGCATCATTCCTCGTAGGCCCAGAGGATCTAACGATAAACTCAAAATAGAAAATCACAGAAGAAACTGCAATTAATTTTGCAATGCATTCAAAGAGCTGGAAGGAATTGTGTCAGGCTTGAAAGTGTATCATTTATTCTCTTTGCTGATGCATACAGTCTCTTCCTTCTCCCTGAGCGATGGCACCAGCTCTCCAAGTAAGTAGAGAAGCTGGCACAGAGACATTTTTTAGGGCATTAATAGAGTCAAGCACAGAATGAAGATATTGATAAAGCAAACTACAACATGTGCAGAAGGATGTCTGGGTGTGCATTGTAGGAAATGTCGTGGTGGTGATGAGTAAAATGCTCAGGGTGTGGATTTCTCTGGTGAGAAGAAAATCCTGTTTGGGCTGTCCTAGGGGTACCTGAGATTGGTGATTAGTTGGGGGTTTACCTACACATTGGTTTAGCATAAAATTAATGTCCTTGAAAGGGAAAGGTGGATGAAAGGGCAAGAAGTCTGGCTGGGGTGACTGTCACAGTGCTGGCACAGAGCTGCAGCTTACTGGTCTGGGACTGCAGGTTGCCAAAATCCCTGCAACAAAGCCAGGCTCTGCCTTGTGTGGCTTAAATGACTCCTTCAGGAATGTATCTGCTGCATCTGTTCAGGGGAAAAAAGGGATGGTAAATAACAATGGTACTAATTAATTGTTATGGGAAACGTTCTTAGAATCAGCTTGGAAGGTTGGCAAAGACCTTTAAGATCGTCAAGTCCCACCATCTACCCATCACCACCACCATGGTCACCAATGAACGATTCCTCAGGTGCCATATCCACATTTCTGAACACGTCTGGAGATGGTGACTCTACCACTTCCCTGTGCAATCTGTTTCAATGCTTGACAATCTTTTCCATGAAGAAATTTTTCCTAATACCTAGTCTAAACTTCTCCTGGTGCAACTTGATGGCATTTTCTCTTGTCTTGGCACCTGTTACCTGTTTTGCTCTGTTAGTCTTCACTTCAACTGCTGAACTAATACCAAGATCTGCCAGGAATGAGGAGCGTTCATTCATACCCATCAGCGTTTGAGGGCTGTGTTTATTTAGAAGCCTTTCAGAAGATACACAAATTATTGCTGCTGTGAACCTTGCAGTAGGGCTGAGAATGACTTTTTGAGATCCAACTGCATCAAAATTGTGAGAATTAGTAAAGGAAACCTGCAAGCACAGTAAAAAGCTTTACAGGCAGCTTCCAACAGTCCTGCCTCATGAAGAGCAGCAGCATCAGATGAGCTGAGATGAGCAGATGAAGCTGTGACCTGCAGGGAGGACCTGCAGTACCCAGCTGTGCTGGAAATTGGACCCAAGGCATGCTGTGACCAGGAGTCACCAGGACCAGTTCGGGATGGACGAGGTGCTCATGCTGCAATTAATTCCTGCTGTCACTGAGCCTAGAGAGGAAAGTCCCACCAGCAGAAACACAAGGCTGAGGTGACAAGATAGGACAGAGGAAGAGAGCAAAGAGAGTTCTGTAAAGTTCATCAAGTTATGAAAAGGACAACCCATCCAAAGACTTCTTTTTTTAATACTTCCATATGTGCATCCATGTGTATAATTGAAAGAGAAAGGTATTAATTGCATTCAGAGAAAAGTGCCAAGATGTGTTTTGAAAAGTATTCAAATATTTTGATAAGTTCTGGAGCACTTCAAGGGGTAGCTTGTTTTTTTCATACCTTGATTTGATGTGAAGAGTATCTCTGCAATGTGAAGGAAATTGTATCTTGAAAAGGCATCTAAGCTTACATTGGCTCAACTGTCATTTTCATGCTAATAGGTTATTAGAAGCTGAGTTAAATTGAAGACAGAAAACCTTTAGGGTCTCTTTAAGGCATCACAAATATAAATACTGATGACTCTTCACATAACTATTTTTATTGAGGAAAAAACCAGAGCAATCATTTATCTTGTAAAGACCTTACTGAAAAGAATGATGAGTATGTTAGGTTTATTTTGTGGTACTTTTTTCATTCTGGAAGTGAACGCACTCAGTGCTGTGCTCTCACTCTGTGCTTTCCTTGCACCAAGGTTGCTGACACAAACCTGCCCTGCTTTCTGGAACCTGTGCTGCAGGAGGTCTGGCTGTGCGCTGAGCCTCAGGAGCGGGCAGGGCTCAGCCTTGGCAATCTCTCCCAGAAAACCAGCAGGGAAACTGTGCACAACTTCTGCAGAAGGTTTCATTTGTCCCTCTTGCTTTGCAGTGTCAGGATCCAGCAATGTTGGTTATGTGACATCTGCCATCCACTGTCACGGGGCATAGTGGAATTGGAAAGCAAAAAACACATCTTTAGAGACAGCTGAGTCTTACAACATTAGCAGAAAATGTGGTATGGAGACCTGCTCTCAGCTGGCAAGGACAGTGTTTCTCTTTACTTCTGGTCATTAATGTTTTTCTCTTGCTTCTACATGGAAAAAACCCCCAAAGTCTAGGCACCAGAGTAGTCCAGGATGAGAGAAGCAATCCACATGTAATGCTTTAGACCATGATTTCCAATCTCATCACTGTGCCAAGAACCCAGTTACTATTAAGCACTGAATTTTGATGAGATGTTTATGCACAAGGCTGGGAGGTTAAGTGTGTTGTCTCAAAAAATCAGCCCTCCTTGTCATTGTCTGAGTCTTGCTCCTCCATCTTCTTCTGGAACAGCCAAATTAACAGTTTTGATAATGTGACACAAAGACATGAAGGATTTAGAAGGATTTGTTCACTTTGGCTGCATATAGAAACTTCTTTCCAACAAGGAAAACATTAATTAACACCAACCACATAGCAATTAAGGGTAGTTAATATTTACATGGCGTTTTGAATGGACATAGTGATAAATTCCTATATGATTTTCCAGAGGTAAACTTAATGTGAAATCCATGAATAAATAACATGCCATGAACAAAATAAAATGAATGGATATTAGAATTTTGCATCCCTGTCCCTTCTGTCATTTGTCGTTCTTGCTCCTTTGGATAGCAAAGGCAGTGGAAGTTGGTATTCTACATCAAAGAAAGTTTCTTGCTCTTTACTCTGATTTCTTTGCTTCATATTGACCATGCTCTGTCTCCTAGACTTTATATTAATGGTTATTTGTTCATTCTTCCATAAATAGATCATGTAGGTGATAAGTAGCTCTTTGAGAGTGTAGGACTACACACTCAGCAAAACTACATGCAGGGAGACTTGCCAGAAGCAAAATCAATCTGTTAAACTTTGAATATTTCAAAGAAGTTCAGTACTGCGTGTGAACAAAGATGCTGTAATGCACTCAAGCACTTTTTTTGGCTACAAAAGCATATCTGGTGAAAAAATAGCACTGCTCAAATATTCAGAAGTAAAGAATGCCACACAAAAATTAATTGTTAAAACGGCTGGTCTCATCCTTTTAATAATCCAGCTCAGATGCAGGGCTTTGATAGTCTGCAAACCTGTAATTTCACTAGGCTGCAGAGATGCAAGGAGAGGATTAAAGCTTCACCTGTCCAGAATGCATTCCCAGTTGTCTGAATTAGCTGGGCTTTGGGAGGTCCTGGCAGTGCTAACGCTGTGCTGCTGCCAGCGTCGCTGCACTCCTGCAGGGACCCCAGCCTGGCAGTGTGTTTCCAGGCCAGAGAATCTGCATGTCCTGCTGTGGCACGAGTGCCCCTGCTGCTGCAGTGTTCAGCTCCTCCAGGGTCTGTGCTGGGAGTGAGTGCAGCAGGAGCAGGACCCGTGAGTGTTCTGGGGTGCTGGGCCCTAGGGGTGCGGTTCTGGCTGGTGGCCAGAGGGATTCCCCTTAGTGCACAGCCAAGCTGATGTGCTGAAAATCTCATGGAATTTTATTTATGGTTTCTTAAAGGCCCTGTAGGTGTTCTTTTAAATAATCATTTTTGTTCTTTATTGGTCCTTAAGGTTTATTAAATATCAGCATCCTTTAGGGCCATGATGAACAGGAAACAGCCATAAGCTCTCCTGTCCTCCAACAAAGCCGTTTCTGTTGTATTTGAGGAGACATTCCCTTCTCTCTCCACAGACTATTGCAGTGTACTCTGGATGGGGCTTTTGGAGAGCTAACAGGGAGAATACATTGCCACGGTTTATGTTTCAATTTAGGTGTGATAGAGGATCTTGGTCTGCAAATCTCCACTGTATTTCTACTGCGTATGTAATGTTCGCTGCTTTTGTGAACAGTCTTTCCAATTTTTGCTACAAGTTCTTAGTTGAACAAAATTTTAGTAATAGAATGTATTTAAATCATCTTTTGTACAAAAGGATTAATTTTATTCCTTATATTCTACTGAGTGTTTATTGGAGAAGACATAAAATAATTTTGCAGACTTTTCTGAATTTTATTGGAATAACATTAGCTTACCAAATGCACTGGTTTTGGAGCCTTTCCATACTCATCTCCCTTTGCATACAGCTGTGTGCATCTTCTCCCTTCCTATAACCAATTACTTTTCAGCAGCAAGGGATTAAATCGTTCCACTCACATGGCTTCTGCTGTTGCTGTCTATAAATTCTTGACTGTGACACTTTGACTTGTCCCTCCAGCTTGCAGCATTCCCAGGGAGCCCAGCAGTGACCAGCTCATATAACTGTATAGATCTGCAATTGAAGCAGTTTCAAGTGCAACCAAACACATCAGGAAAGGATGAGCATAAACCCTCTATGTTTTTACTGTCTGTTTGTTGTTGTTTCCTTGTAAGTGCAGTTGTATTCTTCTGAAATGAGTTAACTTGACCCTTAAAATGCTGTAAAGAAATCTCACTCATTAACCTGAGCTGATTAAACAATGGCAAATAGAAGCCACAGGCTATCAGGTTTTTGAAGACCGTGGGGAAGTAGCTGCTGCACTTATGAGAGTTTTCTTTGACAGCACAATGATGAGTTTTGGCTCAATATTTGCTTGGAAACGTCCTGATCTGGTGCAGAAAGCATAGTCTCCCACTGGGATCATCTTCACTGATGAGGAAACTAATTCTCCATCCACCAGTTGTGCTATAAGGAAATCTCTGTGTGGGTACATAGAATGGTTTGGGTTGTTGTTGTTCCAATAACAACAAAGATGTTCTTGTTCCAACCCCCTGCCACAGGCAGGGACACCTTCCTCTAGACCAGGTTGCTCTAAGCCACATCTAACCTGACCTTGAACACTTCCAGGGAGACAGCAACCACAGCTTTTCTCTCCTAGTTCAGGTTTCCAGGGGCAGGAGCCCTGCCCAAATTACAGGGGAGATGCAACACAAAAAAGATCCTGTGAAATTGATAACTTTCTCATCCCTCTCACATATTTCCATTTTTCATTGAGAAAATACAACAGTTCTGGCAGAGGCTGGTGCAGCCTCTTCTGATGCTGATGATGTCTGACACAGCATTAATGTGGAGTCAGACATGAAAAACAAGGCAAGTAGCATTGATTTGTTGTTTTCCAGGTTGGTTAAGTTCCTTCCGATTGAGGAAAGGGATTTAAATATAGCTTGGCAATCTGGAGGGAATACATACAAACAGGAGTTGTGTTTCCACTGATCTTATTGGTGACACTCCCACACTACTTCCATGGGATTCTGAAATTATTATTAAGGGTGGGACCCCAGTCATTCTTCCAATGAAAAAAAAAAAAGGGTCAGGAGGGGCAGGATAGTTTCCTTTGGGTCTCAGTGATCCTTATGGGTCCCTTCCAACTCAGGATATTCTATAATTCATCATTGTAGGTTTTAAATGCACCACCTGCTATCCCTGTTCATGCTTTGACTCCACTCTCATTAAATTCCACAGTTTGCAATTTGCAAATGTTGATTTTTATGTGGGGGCAAAATGCAGGTGAAGGTGAGCAGAGGTATTAAGTGCTGTCTTAAATAAATAACCAGAATTCTGCACTGTCTTTGAGGCACTGCTGGTGCTGCTGTGTGGCTTTCTGCCAGTGCCTGAGCACTGAGCTCTGCTGGGCAGGGGGTTGTGCTGAGGCCTTGTGGAAGGGCTGTGATCTCCACATGTTCTAAAGGGGAAAGGAACCGTAAGGATCAGGAAGGGAAAGCCTTCACAAGGTGGTTCTGAGACAACCTGTGTTAGTACGAAGGATTTCATGAGTAGAATTGCTAAAATGTTGTGGATTTAAAAACTCTGCTTTTTTTTAAATAAAAAGTGAAATTTTTTCCAAAGTTTCAATTTTTTTTTGTGCTTCATTTGAAGCAAAAGAACCCTTTTTTGTAACCTGCCTACACCCTGACTCCTGGGGCCCTAGATCAGACAGATGAGTGTGATGGGGCTCAGGTGTGGGTGGAACAGGCAGGAAGGTTGAGTCCTGCTGATGTATCACACCTGGTGCTGCTGGTGGGGTGGGGAACTTTCAGTGCTGGTCATTCTCTGTTCCTCGAGTTGCTGTCTTGGTGTGCCTCTCCATGGTCATGTTGAGACAGTATGGAAGAGGATTTGGAATCACGATCAGGAGGCAACGTACCAGACAGAGGTGGATGTGCCAGGTGAGCAAGCTCTGCAGGTAGCACTGGTGAGACAATTCATGTGGTCTGATGTCTGGCTTGACCCAGCAGGACTTTGCCAGGTGGTGCAGTGTGAATGAGGGTCCTGGATCCCCTGCAAGGGCTGGTGCTCACCCAAAATGTGTGGCATGGCAAGCTCAAATGTGCAGTTGTTCCATGCTCCAGGAGACAAGAGAATGCCAAGCTCCTTATGGTGGCAAAAAACCAGAAATGGTTTGTGTGTGCTGGAAAGCATTTATCTTGCTCCCCCTCGAGTACAAAGCCAAAATCAGCCTGGGGCTGGAGGCTCCCAGCTGTGTAGCCTGGGCTGTGCCCCCTTGTGTTCCTCAGCCAGGTGAGGCAGAGCCTGGCTCGTGCTTGGTGGGGGCACATCCAAGTGGGATCAAAATTCTTTGTGGAGTAGTTTGGATTTGTAATTGTAATGAAGGACTTTCCCCCCAGGTCAGTGAGAAGTGCTTCTGTAGCAGGGATGCCCTGTTCTCCCTTGAGCATGATTTTGGATGACTGTACCTCGAGGAGCCCACAGGGATCACTGCAGCACTGTCAGCTGCTGCTGGTAACGAGATCATTGCTCTGCTGTTCCACGGGCTGTGAGAGGACTTGGGAAAAGCTGATGGGATCCTTCAACAGAGAGGAAGTTAAGGAAGGTTTTAAAGCTTTCATGCAGGGATACCCTTTGGTGCCTAAAGAGGCTGCAGAAGTCCTCTGTTTGGATGTTCAAGTTGGAATATGAGATTTTGGTGGTTTTTTCCCCTATGTTCTCATGACAGCCTTAGGCTGTCTAGCTCAGAGAGAAGGATTTTATCAAGTCACTCATCTTACTAATTTCCTTGAAATGTTTTGCTAGTTCCATATGTACCCTGCATTTTAACACTCTGCCAGTGTAAAGGGGCAGCAGGGTTACATACATTGTGTTTTGTCAGTCAGGGGTAACACAGTCCAGGGCTTTAATGAGCTTAATGAGGGTGTGTGGTGGTTCAGGTGTTCAAAGGACTGGAAATGCCTCTTTAAATTCTTCTCCAGCTACTGGAATAAATCATAAATAAACTTAAATTATGATGTGCCTTCTTTGCAGATTTCTCTCCCCACCTCATGTAGCAGAAAAATCCATGTTGTAAATCCCCTGTGAAGCGCTTTTTGCTGGCAGTTCCCGTGGCTGCATTACAGGGATGCTCACTGCCATATTTCAAATCTTGGGCACCTTTTATTTTCCTCATGCAAGTGTGCTCCTGGGTGCAACTGGGGGAGAAATACAGCAGTTTGTCTGGATGATGTGCTCTGCAAGCTCAGATAAAAATATCATGACCTAGAAAAAGAAAAAAAAAAAAAAAGTAAAAGAGCCCCCATAACTCAGGGTTCCCTGTTCCTTCAGATAATATGGAGCATGCTCAGCACACCTGGGGATGGAGAATCATCTCCTGGGAAGCAGTGAAATTAGGAAGTGCTGGTGCTGCTGAAGGTAAAAAGGAGAGATTGAGTATTTTGAGTTTTCCTTATATGAGGCTTCAGCTCTCTGCCAAACTTCCATACTCTGCTCTGAGAGACAAGAGGGAGCAGCTGTTCCCTCCTGCTACCATACCTGCTCCACTTTGTTGCTGATGTTGTCAGCTGAATCAGAGGGGGAGGAGAGGGCACAACTTTTATTGCTGCTTTCTGTTTACCAGGTTGTGTTTCAAGATTAAATTGAGATGTGTCTCTTCCTCTTTGTGCCGTGGACATGGATGTGCTGAATCTGCACATGGAATGTAAAAAAGGACTTTTGGACCAAAGATTCAGGCTTTGTGGTGATGATTTTTAATTTTTTTTTTTTAAGGCACAGCTTAGCCAGCCTTGTCAGCTGAGCACAACAGAAAGGAAGCAAAACAAAAAAAACAAAACAAAACAAAAACAAAAAACAAACAAAAAAAAAAAAACAAAAAAAAAAACCAACCAAAAAAAAAAAAAAAAAAAAAAAACCTGAAAATCTGGTATTACAGCACTAACTGCAGAAAAGTGGTACTTAAAGTTGTGATGGTTTCCTGATAAATTCAGGGTGCTGTGAGACCACGTGATTCTTCATCAACTCCTTTTACTTTAGGGATTCCTGTCTTCAAGTTTTTGTTTGGTTTCTGCAAAATTCCTCTGTTGAAAAGAGTTTGTTTGAATAACAGGAACTGTGACCAGGCTGTAGGCTTGGCTTGGGCTTTCTATGTCATGCATTCCCTCAGTTCAATTCTATGTTTGTGGATAGCAAAAGTTATATTATGCCACTTTCAGAGTCATCCTATGACTAATTGCAGAGAGACTTATGAGACAGAGAATGCATTCGTTGAAAAAGCTAATTTTCAGGTGGGACTTTTGGCAGCCTCATTCCCAATGCCTGACCCTCATGGGATCCTTATTTCTGTGAGTTTAGGTTTCCCCCTGAAAACAGTATGCTATGGGTGAACCTGAGAATGGTGGGACAAAGTAGTCACTGTTCCAGGTTTCTTTTGTTTCCATAAGAAATGTCGACTGGTTTAGATTGAATGATCAAATAATACCCCTCAGCATGCACACACACTGAATAATTTGATAATCCCATGGGTAAGGAATAACATTTTTTGTTCTTATACAACAAGAAGAAATAATATCCTGAAATCGTAAATGTCATGCTATTGATCAAAATTTGCAACAGTATCTCCCAAATTTGTTGCCACTGCTGAATACTCTTTTCCTTTCTTTCTTTCTTCCTTTCATTTTAAAGGTACCTTTCAATACCAACTGCATCACTAAACATTTCAAAGCATGTTGATTTTGTTGTTGGTTTTTTGTTTGTTTTTTTTTTTTTTCCTTTTTCCTGCTGTTAGTACCAAGTGGTTTGTGCTTGACTGATCATTCCTGGTGAAATCCTGTGTGAAGCAAGCTGTTGGTGGGACAAGGTGGGGGTACCCAGCTCAGGAAGCAGTTGCTCCATGACGTAATGGAGCTAATGGCACTACAGCTGTGGGTGCATCTGATGTTAAACTACCATTATTTAAACTTTATGATGCAAGAGACTGCCAACTCTCCCACTTGCAGCGTATAAATTATGTCAATTGCTCATGCACTTTTTTTAACCCTGATTTCTCTTGAATTATGGATGATAGACAGGGCCAGAATTTGCTTTTAGTGTTCCCTTGTGACTGTGTGTGTGCTGAGTGCGCTGAGCAGTCATAATCTCAGTGTGTGCAGTCAGGGGATGTGTAACATAATTTGGGCTATGACCATATAGCTTGTACCCTTACCATTTAGGGAGTTAGAACATCTGAAACTTGGAGCTATTTTGGGGCAGGGTGGGTGCTTTGATGCCGAGTTTGACTCGCTGAGGCTGGAAGGTTTCAGAGCTGTGAACTCCACGTCCCTGGTGGGGTTTTGAAAGGCAGTGTGATGTTTCCTTTCAAGAGAGCTCTCTGTTGTGGGGATTAGAGCCTGTCTTCCAGGCTTCTTTGTGGGGAGGAATAATGGCTCCTGTAATAAAAATATTATGATTGCCATGCTTTGAAGTTTTCCAGCCCAAATGTGTAGTGGTGGAGTGCATTCAGCTATTCATTTAGTTGACTGAATACTCTTGTGTGGGTAGGGAATGGGTTTGCCTGGAGCAAATTAAAGCAGCACACTCCAAAGGTGATGGGGACCTGCCAATCTGCTGGCCTTGCTGCAGTTTTGACTATTTGTACTGCTCCTCAGCAAGGAAAACCTTTTTTTAAAGGTGTCAGTGCTGTGCATGGATATCGTAGAACATTTGTAGAAGCGAGTCAAGGCACTGCTGCTTTTAAGATAATTTCTGCAGCATTTATTGAATAATGTGTTTTAAGGTGTACTAACAGCAGGTGTTTGTAAATTATATGAGGCAGCTATAAACAGTGTGTCTGCACTCCTGTTGCTGCATCTGGATTCAACATAAAATTTAAGACTTATTTTTTTTCTTGCTTAAATATGAAGAAATCTTCACTCCCTGGCATATTGATTTTACAAGCATTAGCACTTTAATCAAACAGCTCTGAAGTGTTGCACTTCATTAACTGATCTTTAGGAGGAAAGTGCAAACTGTTTGCATTGGGTGAAGCCTGTCCTTGCTGATAGCACTTGAAATGCCCGGTGCTGGAAGATGTTAGACATGAGTCGTGCTTGGAGTGGAGGCAGCAGAGCTCGGAGCTGTAGAAATGGCCGGGTGGGAGAAATTAGTGTAGTCAGGTGTTGGGGCAAGTTGTGCTACAGGAAAACCCAGAGCACTGTCAGGGAAGAGGCTGCCCAGGGCAGTGGTGGAGTCCCCATCCCTGTTTAAAGGGATATATCCTATAGAAAGGGATTTAAAAGACATGTGGATGTGGCACTTGAAGAAGTGGTGTGGGGGTGGACTTGGCAGTGCTGGGGGCACAGTCAGACTTGATGGCCTTGCAGGCTTTTCCAACCTAAATGTTTCTACGGTTCTGTGATTTCAGAGGAAAAGTCTTCAGGCTTGTGAACCCATATGGAAGCAAGTCTTCATTTAGCTCAGAGGAGATGGAGATGGGATGCAAAATTCTTTAATGTGGCCAGGTGAATCCTCCTGCAGAACAAGGTGCTGCTGTAGAAGCTCATGCAGCAGGATCAGCCAGTGGGAATCTGGGCTGGACACTGCTGCCCATTGCTGCACATCAGGCTTCTGAGGGCACTTGGTTGGCCAATATTACATTTATAATACTGTAATACTGTTTACAGGCATAATTATGAGGTCTTATTAATAGTAAGTATTGTATAATGAACACATTTACAAATAATAGCTTCATAATGTTGCCTAAATCATTGCTTTACAAGTGGCTAGAACATTACCTTATTACAGTAATGTTTAAAATCTAAAGTCTGCCATCGAAGTTTTATTTCTTTCCATATTTTCCTTATTCTTCTGTTTTCTTTTTTGTCTTTCCACACTTTATTTTTGACATTTTGGTATATGCAGTCACCAGTAAGATACATTTACCAAAAGTACTGTGGAAGCACTTTCAAAGTATTAAACCATGTCTCTTCACAGTTGCAGTCTCTCACTGGCACATGTATGTGCAAAATACTGTTTTGAGACCATTTAA
Organism: Onychostruthus taczanowskii; assembly: GCF_017590055.1. Taxonomy (NCBI): domain Eukaryota; kingdom Metazoa; phylum Chordata; class Aves; order Passeriformes; family Passeridae; genus Onychostruthus; species Onychostruthus taczanowskii. The sequence goes on from NW_024498573.1 coordinate 10,194,701, forward strand.
CGGGTGCAGTTCATTAAGACAGGAGAGAGAGGTGCCTGTTCCTCCCTGTTCCTCCCTGCCAAGAGCTGTGTGGTCCCCAAGAGGCTTTGCTAGCACAGACCTCTCCAAAGAAAATCCCTTAATCCTTGGGTGAGCAAATATGATGAGAGTGTTCTGTGCTTTGTTGTGTGCTATGATCTAATTGAGATTTAATGCATTCTACCATGTCCCTGCTGTGGACTCCCCTTGGACCCTCTGGTACAAAGCAAGGTGTTGACAGCTTCTTTTTCTGTATCCCAATTTATGCCTTCCAAGAGTTTCAGGTTTTCGGGTTTTTTGGGGGTTTGTGGGGGGTTTTTTTGTTGGGTTGTTGTTTTTTTGTTTTTGTTTTTTTTTTAGTTTGCACATGTGAAATAGTTGTGCTGGCAGAGATACCCAAGAAGTGAAGAAATGTGATCTTTGGTTTTCCTTTCAAAATGCAATATTTGCTTTAAGAGTATTGAATATGACTCTTTCATATTCCCACCCCTCTGTTTAATAACTATGTATTTGCTACTGATCATGTTAAATACATCTGCACCTCACACAATGGTATCTAGTCCCACAGCAATATTTCAGTATAAAATCAATTGGAATTGCCAGTACAAATGTGTGTAACAAATCCAGTGGGAGGAAATTTTGGACAACTTTTGGAGCCCAGTAGCTCTGGTCTTATAAGGGAATTCAAGTCCACAATGGAGCCTGTGCCAGCCTGGGGGCACTGAGCCCCTACCCCAGGTTGTGACTTTCTTTACTGATGATCAGGGACATGCACTGGGTTTTCACATTAAAACAACCAAGAAAAATAGTTGTTCTCCTCATCCCTAAACTCCGTTCCTGAGAATCCGAGCCCTCTTTCTAAAGGAGGGACGTTTACATGGGAAGGGATGCTGTAATTTTTAATTGTTTTATATGTTTTAGCCACTAAAGTGGGCATTGTTGAGGCAAATAGGGCTTTAAATGTGAACTTCGGGAAACTTGATTGCAGTTCAGGATCACTCCTGCCATCACACAGAGAGAAATTTGCCTGTTTCTCATTTTCTTTTTGTTTTTTCTTTCCCTTTCCCCTCCTTGCCAGCTGGTCATCCACTCCATTTCACTGGGAGACCCAAGGGTTGTATTTTTTTTATTTATTGACAGTCTGAGACCTTTTTTCCTCCAAAATGGGCACTCTGCATGTTCTTCCACCTGAGTAACCTGGAGGCAGCCATTTAGTGCCTGCAGGTCCTGTTGGAGGCAGTAAATCACCCTCCAGGATCCCTGTGGAGCCCTGCTCTGTAAATGCAGCTCCCATTGGTGTCAGTGAGGATTATGAACATGAATAGTTGGCAGCTCTGGTTTGTCTTTTAGGTAGAGACAAATATTTCCATTGAGAAATGCAGGTTTTAAAGTCAAAGCTGTACTACATTATTTAGTACAGAAAATTTTCAAATAATACCTTTTTTTGCCTTCTTTTTCTTAAACATGAGCTCTTTCTCGTGGACCTGCCCAGCTGTAGCAGCTCTGAAGTTGTTTGAATCTCCCATGCTGGGTGTTAATGGGAGCAGGAGCAGTTGAACACATGCACATCAATAGGAGACTCGGAAGCATAAAAATTGAGTTCTCTCCTGCCTTTTCCTTTCCTATAGAGAAAATAGGCCCCATTAGTACAGAAAGCTTTGGCAAGGTGGTATTTGCAGTCTAAGACTGGAAAGCAGCTGCCATCCCCAGTGTGTTGTTCAGCAGAGGACTTCACTTTTCATTGCTGCCAGTAATCCTATTTACTGTGAGCACAAAATGCCAGCTGGGTTTTGGCTGCTGGATGTGAGGTTCTGTTGTGAATGGGTTGATGCAGTTTTGTGCTGCAGTGGATCTGATGGAGCCACACACAGGCACACACTGCCCAGCCCCTGGCAGTGACTGTCAGCCCTTTCCAAGTCATGGTGTGATGGGAAGAGCCAGGCTGGAGGGGATCAAACACAATTTCTGTCTCTAAAGCAAATGTTTTTTGGAAGTGAACTTTTTTCCCCCAAGCATTTCCAGTCATCCCTGTCATGCTGCTCGTGTATTTCCTTTGCAAGCTTTAGGCTCCTGTATTGCTGTGCTGAGCTACAGAATATTCCAGCATGCCAGACTGGGGGGAGGCAGTGGGGGGTCCTGCATGGGGTCTGCAGGGTGGGGGGACCTGGGTGCCTTGTCAAAGGGCAGTACCAGCTGCCTCTCTGCTGATAATTCATCACTTGAGCTCCATGTGCTTATGGAAAGGAGTTGTGTCCTTGGCACAGGATGTTCCTATTTACTATTTGTATTTATTTATTTATTGCCTTTTACTCCTGCAGAGTCAAATTTAGTGACTCTCACTGCTTTTTTTCCTTTCTGGTCAATCATCCAAAAAGATTGGTGGAAATGCTGCCTCTTTCTTTTCTTTTGATCTGCTTCATCATTTCCTTCTTCCCTCCAAGCTGCCCAAGAGCTCTGTGTGCTGATCCAAAGGGACAAGTGGCAATGACAGAGTCTGGGGTGACAGACCAGGGAGTTTCTTGAATTGTCCCCCCTTTTTACAGTGAGATTTACTTCATTTTTCTAAGCCATCAGGGAACGAGCTTGTAAAAGCCCAATTCCAGTCTCCTATCCAAAATGTGGTGCCTACCTGTTCTTGGCTCATGCTGGGCATCTCATGTCTCTGCTTTAAACTGGTGCCACTGGTTTTCTGAGGCTTTCAAGGTGTTCTTCTCAGCTATGTTCAGATGTAACTGTTGAGTTTGCAGGGGTCCCCAGGATGAGGTGAGAGATTTATCTGACTCCATGTTCTCAGAAGGCTGATGTATTATGATATGAATGATAAAATATATGATAAGAAAGCTATACTAAAACCATACTAAAAGATAGAAAAAGGATACATCAGAAGGCTTAACAAGAAAGAATAATAAAAACTCCTGACTGACTCCTCAGAGTCTGACACAGCTGATGGTGACTGGTCATTAAGTTAAAACAATTCACAGGGAACCAGTCAAAGATGCACCTGTTGGTAAATGGTCTCCAGACCACATTCCAAAGCAGCAAAACACAGGAACAGCAATCAGATAATTGTTTTCATTCTTCTCTGAGGCTTCTGAGCTTCTCAGAAGTAGTCCTGGTGAAGGGATTTTTCAGAAAATACCATGGTGGCATGTAACCACTGCTTTGAGCTCCCTGTGTCCGTGCTCACCTTGTGCTCCTCTCGCTGTAGTTGTGCCGTATCCGTGTGGATCAGCCCCACAACATGCCCTGCACCAAAATGCCTTTTGTTCTGCTCCCTTTCTTAAAAGAATAAAAGCCCCATAATGCTGCCTTTGCCCAGTATACTCTGATGTTGATGACTGATGATTGCTGCTTATTCCAGCTTTTTATCCCAAGCTTTTCCTCTTCTGCTATTAAATGTGACCCTCTTGTTTTCATTTGGTGCCTTTGTATTCAAAGGGAAACAGTGTTCAGTTGATTTTATCAGTTGTTGCTTGTTTCTATTCCTTGTACAGAGCACTTTCAAAGGGAAGGGAGTGAATACATGTACTCTTTTTTATAACCACCCTTTCAGATCTTGATCTCCCCACGCTTTCCTGGTGGGGGTGACTGAGGAGGGCTCCCACACCCTGAATGCAGGCTGCTGTCTTTGTTTGGCAGCAGGATAAATCCTGGATGGACTCGTTGCATGGCTGTGGACCAGCACTGATGCCATGGAGGTGAAAAAGCTCATTGTGGGGGTAAAGGGAAGGGGCTCTGCTCTCCTGGGCCATTTCCCAAACCAGATGCCTGGCCTTACAAATTTAAAAAATCAGATTAAATTAAAACCATCTGAAACAAAAATACCACCATTCCAGAAACCCTTAATTAGTTATAGATTTTTGTCTATTTTTTATCTCTTCTGAATTTTTCTTTTAAGCTTGTGAGTCTCAACCTGAGAAGCCAGTGATACATTCTACTCCTCACAATAAAAATGAAAAGCAGCTAATCTTAGCATTTTGGTGCTAATGCTCCATTTCTGCACTGGTACCTTCAGAGCCAGTTTTAACATTGTATGAAGTTTAAAGGCTTCTCACTTTCAAAATAGCTTTTTAGTAGTTTTTTTTCATCTTACTATGTTATCCTTTCAGTAGTTTCAGTAGCCGATAACTCTTCCATCAGGTAAATGCACTTTAAAATGCTTCCTTCAGCACAGAACAAATACAGAGAGAGTAAAAGGTTTGTAATGCAGGAGAAATGGCATTAATTCTGCTGTCCTCCTTTGTAGAAGAGCACAGGGAAAAGTACTGGGGTTATTTACCTCAAGAGTAGGAAGAGATCTTGAAATGTCATTATTCAGAGGAGATAAATCTTTAATCACAGTCAGAGTAATTTCCATAATTGATGCAAAAGTAAAATCCTCAGGGAGGGGCTGAGAAATAGCTTTGCCCTAGGGACAGAGCCTCAAAAGTCCGGGTATTAACAATGGCTGTTAGGTCTGACAGGCACTTGCTGACAGACTCAAGGGCTTTGTTCATCATGAGATGAAGGTTTCCATGTGTTAACATTGGCTTCAGATGGAGATAAACAAAATGCTGTGTCCACAAAATACAGGTGTCCCGGCTTAGACAATAAATAGAAAATTAAACAAGTGGAGAATTACAAAATTAGCACTAGGTGCGGAAGAACTGCATGCAGTTGCTTTTAAAGGTAGTGTTTCTCCTTATTTCTTAGCCTTGGAAAGGAGTTCATTAAGGATAACAGAGAATGGGAAAGGGGATTGCAAATTGCTATTGATTGTTGTTGGGCTGTGGAGATGTTTCAGTCTGGTTTCAAGCTCCTGGAGCATTTCCTGCTCACTCCCACTGACCAGCAGTGAATTAAAGCTTGGGGTGCTGCAGTCTCCTGTGCCAGAGCAAGGGCAGCTGCTGGGGCACATCTGGAGTCGGGAATTTGACTGGGGGGGGCGGGGGGCATGCTTGTATTTTTTTTATATGTGTTGGTAACATTACAATTAAAAGCAACTCAGTCTGCCTGCACATCTGAGTGCAGCTTGTGCTCCATGGCTTGGCTTGAGCAATAATCTAAGCCCAACCTTTGAGCTGCTGGGCAGAACTGGGTTAATCTTGGGGTTATCTTCAGTCTCAGTGCAGTATGTACACTTGTCTCCATGACTGTCCCATTGGAAGATGTTTGGTTTGTTTGGATTTGCTATCATTTAAATGTGCTATGTTCCTGAGTTTTTCTGAACCTTAACAGATGAGCACTACATAATGTATGTAGAGAACGTTTTAAAGACACATCCTGCTCTTACTAACTTTAAAGGCAGTCCCAAGGTGGGATGCAGTCCTGCACATGCTGCCAGCAATGCGCCTCACATGTCTGCCTTGCACATCCCTGGAAGTGTTCCAAGCCAGGTTGGAAGGGGCTTGGAGCAACATGGTCTGGTGAAAGATGTCCCTGGCCACAGCAGGGGGTTTGAAAGAAGATGATCTTTAAGGTCCCTTTCAGCCCAAACCATTCTATGATTCTAGGAAAACTATTTTATAAGATATCCTTTCTTTTGTTTCCCAGTGCAGATATAACACTCCTTTCTTCAGTATTTGTGGGATTGTAATTCTCCCCATAATGGACCTGTTTGGCTCCTGCTTCACACTTGTGCTGTATGGTAACACTCCTGCACCCATAATCTATGAGGCTCTAAGGCATCTAGTTGGGAAAACATAAATGCAATGTCTTGGGGGAAAAAAAATCTGAAAAGACACTGTGCAGCCTCAACAGTTTCAAGCTGGAGGTTTATGCTGATTTAGGTGTGGTGCAGGAAGGGCACTAATCCTGTTGCTAGTGCTGCTCCTCAATCAAGAAAAATGTCTGTGAGTCAAATACAAGTCTGGCTTTACCCAGGAGGAAAAAACCACCCAAACACAAAACACCTGCACTAACACAAATCCCATTACAACTTAATAGCTTTAATATTTTTCCTCCTTTTATTTCCAGTGAATGTTAACTTTTATAGAAAAGCATCAGTTCTCAGAAACAGACTCACAAAATGAATCCAGTCCCTAATTTTCACACAGAGCTCTCTGCCTTCCTTTATGTGTAGTAGTAAATGACAGAAGTGTTACAAGTTGTACATGGATGCAAGTATTGATAGATTCCATCTGGAAGCTTTTACCCTTGTAAATTAATCTGCTTAGGACCAAGGGGCAGGAGAAGGAAGGGACAGCAAAAGACTCTATAGATTCATTTTCTCAATAGATTGAGCTGAGTTCTTTGATATTACCATCCTAAAAGTTTTTAACCCCTTCATAGCATGCATGGTCTTCTTTATCTCCAGTGAGGGGATCAAGCAAGGAGGGCAGATTTAGATTAGATATTAGGAAAAAAAATCTTCCCTGTGAGGGTGGTGAGGCCTGGCACGGGCTGCCCAGGGCAGCTGTGGCTGCCCCATCCCTGGCAGTGTCCAAGGCCAGGTTGGAAGGGGCTTGGAGGAACCTGGGGTAGTGGAAGGTACCCCTGGCCAAGGCAGGAGGTTACAGTGAGATGAGTTTTAAGGTCTGTTCCAACCCAAACCATTCTGTGATCCTGTGATGTAATTACTGTATGTACAGAGGGTACATTTAGCTTGTACCCTCTGCTGACATCCATAGTTTTCTAATCTGTTGTTTCTACCTCTTAAACACCTTTGAGCTGTCTTTAAGCAAAGCTTTAAAGTTGTTCATCAAGAACTTGACTTCATTTGTAAGGTTGAAGTGTGTGACATGCACTCTTAAAGATAAGAAAATTAAATACTTCTGCAAGTGCTGACATTGTGGTGACACTAATGGAGGATTCTAACCTGTCATGATGAAACCTCCTGCAGTAGCATTTAAACAGTTTGGTGCAAGTCAGATGATTTTTAAATTTACATAGAGCTGAATTCAGGAGTAATGTAATAAGGAAACTGAATGGGTATTAATTATAGAAGCTTATCTACTCCTCTTCCAATTAAAAATAAATAATCAGAATAATGTTGGGGTTTTTTTATTACTACAATGATAAAATGTCTTTCTGCTTCTCTTCTTTGGCCTCAATGAGCTTTATAAACTGATGTCTGAATGAGAAAATAAATAGGAAACTGGAAAAGTCTTTCTATTCAAGCTGAAATAACATTGCATTTCTGCACATGTAAGGGGAAAATAGGCATGCAGTAAACAAATTGATTTATTTTCTGATAAATGGTCTTATTGCAAAGTAATGATTCAAAAAATAGAAAATGAAGAGATTTCTGTAAGACTGAAGAATGCTCCTCAGATGGGAATGAGGTGTCTTTTGGTTTTGAACAATTGGTAATATTGCAAGATGTTTTTACATAGGTGTTGTAGGTGTTGGCCAAGCATGTTCTCTGTCACTGCAGCATGTCCCAGTACACTTGGTTTATCAGTTTCACCCTTTGCCAAGTAGAAATGTTCCAAATGAGGGTGAAATTGTGAAAATTTTAGGATTAGATGTTGGAAAACAGGTGGAAGTGAGAGACTTCTGCCTGATTGCAAGGAGCTTTGGGGGTGGCTGTGCAAAGGTCTCCGGGTTCATGGTGATGGTGGAGGAGCCAGGGGAGGCGTGAGCACCTTCTGGGGGAAAAGCCCTTGGATTGTGTGTCCAGGGGAGCAGGGAGCAAGCCAAAGGCAACATCCATGGACAGATTTAAGGGTTAACAGCTGGGAAGGACCCAGGGTGTTCAGCTTCCCTCCAGGAGCTCCACTGCTAATGTAATTGGAGCAGTCGACATGAAAACAGGAAAGTCATCTGTAGTTATTTTATTATTGGATTGTAACCTCCCCCTAGTCTCTGCCACAAGAATTTCATTGAAGGAATAGCAAAGAGATACATGACACAAAGGATAAAAGCTCACTGAAAACAAGGAAGGAGAGCCAGGCTTGTATTGAGAGTAGGAGTGAAGAAACAGGACAGACACAAGATTCATGAGCAAGATTAAAGGTAGCAAGACTGGTTTTGAGCAGTGACCCATAGGAATTTCATTGCCTTCCTTCAGAAGAATCTGTTCTTCTGATAGGGAGTTTTGCCAAAGGAACCAAAGTATTAATGTGATCTATTCCCTCCAGATCTGAGACTGGAATTTTCAGGTGGTTGTGGGTTTTTTTGCCTTTTTTTTTTTTTTTTTGGGGGTTTGGGTTTTTTTTTTTTTTTTTTTTTTTGGGGGGTGTTTTTTTTTTTTGGGGGGGGGTTTTTTTTTTTTTTTTTTTTTTTGGGGGGTGTTTTTTTTTTTTGGGGGGGGGTTTTTTTTTTTTTTTTTTTTTTTGGGGGTTTGGGTTTTTTTTTTTTTTTTTTTTTTTGGGGTTTTTTGCTATGGAATACTGAGAAAATTAAAACCACAGACCACAGTCAAGCAAAATACATGCCTGTGCACACATGCATGTGCATATGCATGTTGCTACTAAGCTTCACTGGGTTTGTCACAGCACTGGAAATATGGGTGCTCAAAGAAACATTGAATTTAATCACAGAATCATTAAATGGACTGAGTTGGAAGGGACTTAAAAGCTCATCTTTTTCCAGCTGCTCTGCTGTGGCCAGATATACCTTCCACTAAACCAGGTTGCTACAAACGGTGTCCAGCCAGGCCCCAAACATTTTATCCTTCTGTCTGATCAATGCAGGAAATATGTTAATCTTCTGCTAGCCCTGTGCTGTCTCTTGTCCAGCTGGTTGTGGGGACCTGCTAAGCAGATCACAAATGCAAGGAGAGTTGTGATGCCAGTGGGAACTGCACAAATTTATTTGCTGCACAGGAGTATTGTAATAAAATAGCCTTCAGTGTGCTGTACCTATCAAAGATAAATTTAGATAAACATTTAATAAAGAGCAATTTTATTAACTGCCTTTTCATCAGCTCTTTTGAGAAAAGAACAATCAGGAAAATTGTGCATAGTGAAGTTTCATGGCAAGGGTCTAAATATATATGGTCTAATACCTGTGTTGGTGTTTCTCCCTCAGTAATCTCTGCATATGCTTTACACAGTTTGGATCTTTTCATCTCTATGTGTCTTTTGTCTCTTTTTTCCTGTTAGTACCCTCGCAGACCACAATACTATCCAAAAATAATATTTGATTAAGCTTTTGATCTCACAGTGGTTAGATGGATTTGAAATGGGACAAAATTAGGCTAATCACACTAAGAATAGCATAGTTACTTCTGATTTTCAAATGCCTTTTCATGGTATGACCTCCAGTGGTTTGCAGAGTTCTGACAGATACAGAAAGTAACATTAATTCCTATTTTTAAATGTAAAAATTGATACAGAACATTTTCTATAGTATTGAGTGCTTCCTTGGTGTTGTTTGCAGGGTAACTGCTTGCTCTTATTGAGCTTCTGTTGAGCAATTACAATTTGTTTTTATTTGGTATTAAACTGCAGACACTGATCCAGCAGTACCCTTCATTCTGGTGTCCCTGGTGCAGCTATCTGTCACAACCCTCCTTTCCAGAGTCTATTTTACATTTATTTTGGGTCTGTTTTGTTTTTTAAACTCTGTGAATCTTCCTGAAATAACATGACAATCTGGGAAGTCTTGCTATTTTTTGTTCTGAGGTAGCTGTCCATATTATCCTGCCTTTTGCTCCATGTGGAGCATCTAAACTGGTGAAAATTATTGATTTTCAGTCCTCCTCTTCCAAGGCTGATGTGTCCCTCTCCATCCTGCTCCAAGATGTGGAGAAACACACAGAGTTGTCTCATGGATATTGAAAGAAGATAATCTGTACCTATAGCAGATCATGTGCTTGAAACACATCTTATTCTCTATGTTATTCTCCAGGACAAGTCACCATTTTTGCTTTATTAAAATAAATAAATTATAGCAACATTAGGCTAGTAACAGAGACAGTGAAATTGCTGTTGCCTTGCCCAGGTGATTTACTATGGCTTTACTGCCTCTCCACTCTCATGTCAGGCACACAATGAAAAACCCAGGAACTCTAAGAGAACTCTCATAATAGAGACTATTATGAAATTCCTGCTTTGTTTCCTTTCTTATTGTATTGTGGCAGTAAGCACATGTGCAGCACACAATTTGCTTGCTGATCATAACCCAGGCTGTATATGTAACTCAACTTTGGTTGCTTCCAACTATGAATTACTCAAGAATCTACTTAAAATGTGCTGGGTGAGGAAGGTTTGGGAAGCTGTGCTGCAGCATCTGACTTTGTGCCATTAGCAAAAATGAGTTGTGGCAAGGGAAGTGCATGGGAAGTGTGTGGTTGTGTATAATCCGTGTGTGAATGGATGTATGTAAATACGCACTTGACTATACATCGGTGTGTATCACTGTCACAGAGGGTTGGACTTTATTTTTATTTTAATACATTTGCAAGGTGCATCATTGCTTTGGAAAGACTTGGTATAGAAGCTTCCAGTTTCAGTCATATATAATTAACGTTTCTAGTTTTAGCCCTAGCTCTGATGTAATGTCTAAACTTCTTCCTTCAGCAATAAACCTAGATACCCACTGCCTGCTGGAGCTCACTGTTACTTGAGGGCAAACTTCCTTTTAACATATAAATGTAATAATTTACATTTCTGCTGTGCATAAGCTGCTTTCTATGAGCAGTATATAATAGAACTGTTTGGTTTTTGAGTTTGCTTTCTGCAATGTGTTTGTCTGTTTGGTCCTAAGTGAAACTAGTGCTTGTCCTGAACTCAACCTTCCTCTGGGAGTTTTGAGGAAGTAAGGAATAGGATTGTATTTGGGAGAGAAGGAAAAAAATCATGTGTGCCTTAGTCTGATCTCTAACACATTTAGTGGTGTGCAAAAGGTAGATGAGGTCCCTGTCTTTAAGAATTAATGCACAGTTAGAGGATGTGCATTCTCCAGCGTGGCAGGAACATCTTAATTTCTTCATTAAAGTCTTGCTTTGAGATGCAAGCAGCCTGTTAAGGAGCATTATGAAATTCCTGAGCTCAGTTATTTTGTGCCTGCACCAAGCTCTTGTCAGTTTTCCACTGGAATTCCAAATTTCTCAGGGGCAACCAGGATCTAATTTGAGAAGTCAAGTGTATTCACAGGTGTATGAGATTGGGCTTCCTCTGCCTATCCTGGCCTTAATGCAGTGTAACACCTCAGACTCTAGCCATGGTGAACCTAGTTAATTAGCGTTGAAGAGTGTCTTGTTTTGCAAGATGACAGAGTTTTTATCTATGTAAATTACTTTCTTTGCAACTAATAAATTGAATAAATTATGCCTTTTCCATGCAGTGCAGTGGGGCTCATAAATACTTTGTGCAGTTAGTTGGTAGTTTCACTTGACTGTCTTTCCCATTTCTTTTTTTAATAATCCTAGTAAGAGTGAGGAATTCAGTCACTTTTAATAGTTCCCAAAAAAGCACTAGAAGGCATGTTTCACAGCTGTGAGCTGCACACCAGTGTCCTGCCTGTGGAATCCACCTTGATGCAGTCAAGGAAAGCCCCTGTCCATGGTGCTGCTGCAGATAAATTGGTTACTTGGATAAGGACAACAGTGCTTGCACAGGCAGACACTGCCTTTCCTCTCCGTTTGCACTGCTCTCTTCTGTTTTACACCCTGTTGCTGTCCTTGCTGGACGGGGGTCCACTGGTCCAGCTGAGTGAGCTTGTGGGGGGCTTTAGTTCTTCAAAGGATTATGCAAATAATAATTGAATTAAAGAGCTGCTGTCAACATTACGAGGTTCTGGCAAAGATAACTGATGTTAGCACTCTGCCTACAGGCACACAGATTTCAGAGTGGACTCGGAGAAGGAGAAGCACATCAGGGTTCCAGAATACTTGAATGTTTCCTTTCTCTCTGTTTGTGGGGTATATTTCTTATCCCCTTACCAAACTAAGCTGTTTAACCAGGAGTTGTCCATCTGGGAACACAGAATAAATTAAACTCTGAAGAAAATGAATAAGGCATAAATATAGCCAGGGTTTCTGGGGTTTTTCCATAGTACCTGGGATAGATGGAGGAAAGATTAAGTATTATATATATTTTTATAAGCTGATTCTTTAACAAATCTTTGATGTATCATTAAAAAACTTTAAAATCCCATTCTAATAAAAATGTTTGTCTTCAGCTATGCAAATTTTGTATTACAAATCAAAATACCAAAAATACTTGAGGCTCTTAACAGGGTTTTTGCTGCTCTCAGGGCAGGGTGCAGCTGTCACCTGCTCAGATGTGACCTGGTGCATTAAATCAGAGCAGTACCTTGAATGAGGAGGAAGCAATAACCTTCAGTGAGATGCATAACACAGTCCTTGGCTGGTGCAAGCTCTGAGAGATCAATTTTTAGTGATCAAGGCAGCCCCCGAAGGTCTTTGCTGCAGTTGTACCTGAATTACATTTATACAGGCAATAATAGCTGCTGAATCTTGATTTTTAAGTAACTTTAATATCAACAATAGTCTCCCAAACACATCTTTTGAGGAACATTGTGATGGAAAAAGGCAAGTGCCTGTGCTGGTGCAGGTCCTGGCACTGAGAGGAGGAGGAAGAGGATTCTGGACCAGAGCTTCCTCAAGTCCTCATCCTTTGGGCTGCTCTGATTTACAGCAGACACTGATAAATAATATGACCTTTACAGTGAGGTCTCCCTGAGGTCATAAAATTTGCATTTCTGAGGATAATTTGCAAAAATTCTGGAACAATTACTGAAGTAAGTAAAGAATACTCAGATACTCCTTTCATGAGCTGTACTTTCTGCACTGCTCAGAGATGCTTTGACCTTCTAGTTTATTACAAGTCAGGAAAAGTCAATATTTCTTAGCTTGCCAAGTTGGAGGAATTTTAATGAGTTATTGAGTCAAATAGGTAATCCTCCAATAACAGACTTTTTTCCCTTTCAGATTTACTGTGATAAAAACAAAGGCTTAATGGGGACCAGGACAAATGGGGTTTTGTTAGAAACTCTTGCTTGTCTCTGTGCACATGCTTTTAACCCCTTGACCACAAGTGGATGAAATGGAGTTTCAACAGTGGGACATGTTGTACTGGCATGAAATGCTGGGCAGGCTGGGGCTGTGTTGATGTTGGCAGGGAACTTAACATGATAAAATGAGATTGAAGTAGCTGGTACTGATGCTTCTCACATCTTTTTTGCATGTGATAAGGGGCTGGATGAAATCTGGTCTGTGCTCCTACATTGAGCTGTTTGCCTGCTGGAAAAATCTTTGAAGGGAAAAGCCCTTAGAAGGTGTACCTTAGGAGGTGTTGTGGCTCCCCAGTTGCTGGAGGGTGTGTTCCACTGGGTGCTGCAGCACATCTGGAGTAGTGCTTGCACTTGAACATCCTCTGAGAGCTGGCACACACCAAAACCTTTCCAAGAGCCAAATCTGCATGTGGTAATTGTAGAGAAAAGGGATTTGCTTCCAAACCATCTTGCTGGTCCAGACTGAGTCCCTGGCTCTGGGGCAGACTGAGTCTGGCTGTTGGAAGGCTGTGCAAGGCTGGCAGTGGGTTTTTGCACAAGGAAAGGTTTGATCCTGGTATAATTGTGCCTTTTGCAATTCCCCTTTGTAATGCTCCACTTCGTGAACTCCAGTTAGTATAGAATGATCTAATTTCCTGAAACTCTCTTCATTGAGAGTAATGCTAATTATTGCTCTGAGTAGTGGCTTGTTTGGAAGTGCCCTGTCCTGTGTGAATTTTAGTAATGTTCTCTGTAAGCCTTTAAGTGAGGAAACTTCAAAAGCAGAAAATGTTATATCACAAAGGCAGCCCTTTTAATAATATCAAAGAGCAGAATAATATTCAGAATAGCACATCCAGTGAATTCTTAAAAGTAGTAAAAAGTTATTTTTCACTATATGTCATTACTCAGAGTGTAGGAATAGGTACTGGTGGTCCCTTTTATGATGACTAGTGTTTTCCCATTTTTCATTCCCCTCAGTGATATTCAGTAAATTCCTTTCTGTAATAGTCTTTCTTTGGGGTTGTTTTTTCAAAAGCTCTCAACAGTTGTTTGCCTGAGCTTTCCTTGAAACCTGTGTGAATTTTAGCCTGGAGGATATTCTGCCTCTGGGTGGGAGCTTCTGGCTCCCAGGGTGAGAGCTGGACTCCAAATGTGCACAGGAGCTGAGTTCTGATGCTTAGGGCACTTCGCTGAGTTGTGTGGCTGGAGTAGCATAGGGTTTCAGAATTCCTTTCTGAATGTAACTCATGGTCAAAGTGTGGGCACTGAAATGCTCTCACTGGGTTTTATTCTGAGCTCTAGTTTTGTGAAGAGCTAAAAGAACAAAGGGTTATGCGTCCATCACTTTCCAGTGAAGCACTTTGGCACAGGCTCAGTGTTGTGATAAGGGAGAGCAGAGCTGGAGGTCTGGGAGTGCAGATCTGAGCACTCTTCAAGCTGCTGCTGTTCAAAGGGGAGCGTTTTTTACCTCCAAAACCTTTGTTGCTCCTGCCAGGGCTGTGCTGCTGCGGCCTGTTGAGGTGAATGTGGCTTACGGTGGCGTTTTCCGCTGTCCCCAGGGCTGCCGGGGCAGGACGGGCTGCGGGCGCCCTGCGAGAGGAGGTCCTGCGGCCGGGGCAGCAGGTGTGTGCTCAACAGGGACACCCAGCAGCCCGAGTGCCGCTGTGTCGAGGACTGCAAGTCCAGCTACATGCCCGTCTGTGGATCTGATGGCAGGTTCTACGAAAATCACTGCCAGCTGCATCGAGCCTCGTGCCTGCAGAGGAAGAAGATCTACGTTATCCACAGCAAGGACTGTTTCTTCAAAGGTAGGGCGTTGTTGAAAATTAATTCTTCTGTAGAGCTTTCATCACTGGTTGTAATCCTGGTAAATGGCTGAATGGTATGTTTTATTTCTAAGAGCTGAATGTTTCAGGGATGATTTATTCCAGGACAGCAGAGAACATACACAATGTTTTATGCAGCTATTAAGCCCCTGAGTGCCATTGCCATGCAAAATGTAATCATACGGGGAACTGGTAAATAATTAACATCACTGTATGCATTGTGTGCACTGTAGTTGTGCTCCTCAATACTTTCTGCTGCTAGTGTAATAACTTTTTACAATCCAATTCATTTGAAAAGGCTTTGAACAAGACAAAGATGTTAAGAAAAAGTAGATGGTATAAACAAAAGTTTGCTGCAACACTGAGAAATGAAAACCTAGTTAGGCAAATGACACAGGCAAAGGAAAGGAGCTGCTTAAATGAAATAAGGAATGGGGATATACTTTTAATAACTTTAAAGACAGTTCTGGTTACCAGTGGGATGCATACATCTGGAGTAGCTCTTTTACTGGTTCAGTAGCAAATTTCATTATCATCCTTGCACCAAAGCCAGTCCCAAATCTTTCCCATTAATATTTTCTATGCCATGTACCATCCTGTCATCAAGGGAGACTGCAGGAGTAGGAGCATGGGATAAAATGGCAGGGAATGGAAGAAGCTGTAAATTATTTTACTTCTAATGAGAGGCCTCATAAAGGGCCTCACTTTAGTATATCTTGAAAGCTCATTGTCAAATATGACTCTGTATACCTACAGGAAGATTTGAGTGGGTTGTTGCAAATATATCCAGTGACATTTACGTGATCAAATATGAAAATAATTCTTTTATCTTCAGCTCACTTAAGCCCCCAAGGAGGTTGGCTGTATCCATCCTGAGTTCTTTGCTAGCATGATGTTAGAAGAGACTATTTAAGAAACAGGAACCCATTTGAAGAGACTTATTAATATGTCCTTGTGATACCCTTTGGAGATAGAACAGCAGTGCCATTCTTGTGTATTGGAGAAGACATTGTGTCTTTTTGTGACTAAATTTTTTCCAGTGGTATGTAGGCGCTGCTTTGCAGTGCACAGCAAAGTTTCATTTGTTCTGAAGATCTGGCTGTGGAGAGGACAACACAGCTGGTCAGAGCATTGATTTGGTGAACACCCTGGGTTAGTTTGTCACAGTCAGCCTCTAAATTTACCAAAGCAAGTAATTAGGATCAATAGACCTTGTAGGAAGTAAATCATGGAAGGGGTCACTCAAAGGCGTATTTCAAGCTCATGATTGTATCAAGGCAAAGAGGGATTTTTTTGCTTATCACATTGAAAAGGAGCATCTAAAAAGGACACTTGTGCCTTGCTCCAACTGCTCTGCTTCTGCCTCTGGCTATCAAGTCAGATCAGGATATGGATCAGGCTGGAAACAGTGTCCATCCCTGAGTAAGGTGCAGGTGGACCTCTGCAGCATGAGAAACCTTGCAAAGAAAGAGAAAATCTTAATTTCAGAGATGCTCAGCAACACCCACTCACTTCAGGGGATTTTCTTCCCCTGACTACCAAAAACAGTCCTTGAGTTTTTCATTCTTGACATCACCCACCTTTTTATGACAGTGTGTCTGCCCTGGGTTTTTATTTGTTCCTTATCACGTATAGTGTTAAAGAAAATTAGTTCTTATTGCAGTAATCAGCCCCTGCAGTGGCTGTATTATGCGTAATGATAGAATGTCACGCTTGAATACTTCCCTGAACACACCATGAAATGATGTCAGAAAGTAGGAGTTTTGTGTCCCAGTTTAAAGTAACCCCCAAACTCTTGCCAGAGAGCACTGCTTAAATCTGCCTTTCAGCGGAATAACAGCTTTATGGAAGGGAAGAAAGAAACAAGCTCACTTCTCTTCCCACGTGAATAAATAAAAATGTACTTCACACCTCTGTCTGCAGAGATAACACACAGAAAAAAGTTTTCCTTAAGTGGGGAATAATCCCACAGAATGGGACTCTGTAGAAATAATTGGCTTCATCCCTTTTTTCTGCCGTGCAGTTCCTGAGTAACCTTCTGTGTATTGCTCTGTTTACTGGTACTTTAGTCTCCTATTTCTAAATCAAGAATGATGGAGGTTTCTCTTAAATCAAAATTTTCCATCAGCAATTAAGGTATGGGTTTTTAAACACCATTATAAATGTAACATGAAATGTTAAGACTTTGACCTTTAAGGTGAAAAATCACAGAATCCCACAATGGTTTGAGATGGAAATGACCTTAGTGAGCCTCCTGTTCCAGCCCCATTGGTGTGGTCAGGGACACCTTGCACATGTTCTCTGTTTGCTTTCGATCAAGTAGATAATTCAATTATTTGGGTACAGCCAGGCTGAGGAGTAGGCTGCTTCATGGTTTTTGTCCCTGTTGACTTGTTCAGTTAAGATTTAAATTCCTGTGTAGAGCTGAGGGACACTGCAGGCTGTATGTTTGTGTGTGTACTCTGCCAGTTTGCCCAGTTATCAGTGGCAAACTGGATGGACTTAAGGTAAGACAGAGATCAAATATCCTGATTCTGCTTTGGCTGAGCTAGGCCTATCCACAGTAAACTGACAATAAAGCAAACAGCAGAGATTTGTTTTCTTTTGTGTATTTTGGGAAAGGATTTTTTGATCTTTTAGCATATTTATCAGATGTGAAGTGCTTTGTAAATACTAGTGGGTAGCAGATACTCCTGTGCAAGTAGAAACATTTGCATTTTGTACCAGCAGCAGTATTAGGAAGAGCAGAAGAGAATTTGTCCCTGGGAAAATGACTGATTTCTCCTTGGCCCAGCCTGGAATAAAATGGCTCCTTGAAATCTTGAGAGTCTAAAACATTGAGAAACTTGTGGAAATGTGAATGAAGCAACGAGAGATCTCAGCAGAAGTGATCTCCCCAGGCTTTCTCCTTCAGCCTCTATTGCAGCTCAGTTCCCCACACACAAAACTATAAATGCAGTCCCTTTTCCTCAGCTGATAAAGGAAATAGGTGGGAAATTTCACTTGGGAGTTTGAAGTCACAAGGGAAATACTGTGAAGCAGAAGTCCTAAACTCAGATCTCAGGAGAAATGTCAATCCCACTCATAGCTGTTCACATTCTGCTTGATCTGGTTGTCCTTCCTAGTGTGAAATGCAGTTTGGTTTTCCCATAGGAAAATGTTCTATTTAGGACTTTTCTACCATGTGGCAGGTTTTTTTCATTTTCTATGTTTTCACTATTTTGTGAGTTTCTGTAGTCATTTGATTGGGGTGTTGGTGATTTTTACTGGGTCAGAATATACATAAATATAAAAGTGCTTTTACTGTGTGCTGAACTGGTGAGGGAGAAAGTTTTTCTTCCCCAAAAGCTCTCCCAATAGTTATGAAGACTGGAAAGATAGCTGTGCTCATAATGACAATTGTCCCACAGACGTCCAGAATGAGCACTTGGCCTGAAAATGTTCCTATTTGAACAAATGCCTTGGATAATGAGGTTATATCATTTTAACACAGTATTTTGGACTACGTTTTGCTTTTTCATAGAAGTTGTCCCCTTTTTTTCCACTGCTTTTCATTTTTCTTTCCTTTTGACTGTCTACACCCACTCTGTCTCTTCCCTCACTTTTCTCTTATTTTTGGCCAGAGATAGCTGTGCAGATACTGTTCAATAATTTTTCTTCCCTTACCTTCTCCCTTGCACCAGAAACATCAGAGCAATGCACTTCCCTAGCAGTTTGCATACGTTAGAGAAATTCTGCTTAGATATCTACTTTTCCATTTTCAGGATTTAGGAGTCATTTTCCCCTTCCTTTCTTTCTCTTCCTGCTTTTTTTCTGCTTGATCAGCAATCTCAAAGCTCTTGTGCATCAGCCAAGCCCTTGCTAGAGGGAGGCAGCCATGTTTGCTTGCTTGAGCTCATTCCTTATTTTCTGTGGTTCTGACACCCTCTTTTTATCCAGGTGGATTGGGTTCTTTATAAAAAGCTCAGCTTTTCTTGCCAGGCTGTACAGCAGCTTCGTGCTGCAGCTGGTCAGACTGAGTTTGTGCTCCAGCATGAATTCAATCCAACATAGCTGACCAAATTCTTGAACTTCCCATTATGTAAATGCACTATACCTATGTTGACTACTTAATATAATTTTTTTGTCCCTTTGGTCCACTTGTACCAAAGCTCTAATTTTATGAAATCTGACAGAATTTTATGCAGAGAAATGGTGTGCTGTAAAAGCATGTTCATGTCTGGTATTCCAGTTCCATTTTCTTCCTTCCTTCCTTCTCCGCTGAAATGTCAATATTAATTTTTCAATAATTTTGTCCCATTGCTTAAAATATGTCTTTTTTTTTCTTTTAAGCAACTATCTGGGAGTAATTTTCCTCCTTATACAAGGTCGTTTCTTGTCCCATAGTAAATCATAATTTTGTACATATTTTGTACAGAACTTTAAAAGAAATCTCTGTGGAAAACCACCTGCCTTTCTCCTTTCTGTTACACACACACAGTCCCACTGTTTGGTTTGCGCCTTACACTGTTGCTCAGAACAATATTTCATGCCATGAATTTATATATAAAGTTTTCTGGAGTGTGCATGCCTGTGTGCAGGGTTGCTCTGCATGTGCACACGTGTGGGTGTTTGCACACTGATAGAGCCAGAATAATGTGTCCTCTCAGGACATTTATGCACAGGTAGTGTAGCAGAGGATGGAACCTGGATCTTCATGGAGAGAATGAGAAGCAAAGGGCACAGCTGAAACCAGATGTTCAGTTTGGTGTAAGGAGATGGCTTTCCCTTGGAGACTGCTTGTGTGCTGGGACAGCCTGCCCAGTGCCCTCTCCATCTCTGGGAGCTTTCAGAACCTGACTGTGAACAGCTCTGAGCAACCTAGTCTGACCTGCACTAAATGTTTTGATGGAAGCCTCTTCCAGCCCATATCATCCCATAATCTTATGATTCCATGACCTTCGGTAATGGCATCTTTCATTTTCAACCACTCTTATCTTTCTTCCAGTTCTCAAAAAGATTTTTTTCTAATTAAGGAAAATGATAATCTTCTGCATGTTGTCAGAAAATTTTCTATGCTTGAATGTAAATAAATTACAAACCTGGGAAAAAAAAACCAAACAAGCAGCTGATAACTTGTATCACTGCAGTAATCTCAAATACATATGAATTCAGCCTCGGGTGCTGGTGGTTTATTTCCTCTGTACTTTATTTGTTGTCCATGTGTTAGTTCTGTGCTTTGTTACTTCCAGAAGTAATTTGTTCTACGGAATAGCATTTCAAAACATCTCTGGGAAGGTGTTGAATGTTTTGCTCATTATGTGCTTGCAGAACAGGCAGACCCGCTCCATTGCTGGTTTGCAGGCTGGAAGGAAATCTACTCCATTTAACACTCTCTATCTTTCCAGCTGGAAGAATTCTGAGTGTGAACTAATGGCACTTTTCCCAGCTGGCAATTAATATTTGCCGGTTTAACTTTGCAGCAGTGCTGCCAGACTGCTCCGGTGGCAGCGAGCTGGGAAGGGGCGGCTGGCAGGAAGGCAATTAATCCCTGCTGGAGGAGGCTGGGGGCTTTGACATGGAGGTCAAGCCTCTAATGATCATTTCAGTGTCCAGTGTAAACATATTAGGAGTTTAAAGTGTTATAAAGAGAGATAAGTGCTATATAAAATGAAGGAATGTGTTTGCTGTCAGTAGAGCCGATACAGTTCTTAATAAACTGAATTCCAGAGGGATTCCTTTCTATTCCCGCACTGCCTTTTCAGCTCCCTCCACTTAGTCTTTTGGGGAGGGATCAATTTTACCTGGCTTTTCAGGCTGACTGCTCTTAAATGTGATTTATAGCTTTACACCTAATAAACAGACTGCATCAATCTTTGGGGTAAATTATGGAAATTCCATTGATTTGTGTGATGATACGAACAAGGGACTGCTAGTCTGCTCCTAGCTTTGGTAATAGAAATTTTCTAGGAATAGCTTTAAGATCTTGAAAAGTATTTTCCATTTTAAGAGAAAATTGAATGCTTACATTCCTGAAATTCATGGAAGGGAAATCTTGGCTAACAGTCAGTTGTGAAACTCCCTGGTATAGGTGGGCTTTCACTGGATTAAATTAAATTAAATGCCAATAACAAGAGTGGAGAAAGTCTAGGCATAAGAAAAAGAATCAAAAATAGCAGAGATCCTAAAGAAGTCTAACAAAAAGAGATCTTTAATTACATATTAGTAATAGAAAACCTTTGCTGAGGACCTCATGGCCATAATGGGAATCCCACAGATGAGAGGGAAAGTGGGACTGGAATACTGCAATGGACACTGAATTTGACATGGTCAATCAAAAGATGAATTATGCCCACTGGAACTCCTCACAGCAGGGCCATTACCTGCTTTTGCTTGGCCAAAAAAAAATCTGTTTCCCTGGTGCTGGGACTCTGCACAGACCAGTGACAGATTTTAGTTGCAGTCAGTAAAGCTGAAATCGAGGAACACACACCATGGGTGAGGCTAGTGGAAAAAGCGATGTTATCTGATGTGATCCCTATCCAGCATTCTTGGTGTTTTTATAGCTCCAATTTGAGGCAATGGCCATTTGGGCAGTGCAGGAGTAACTGTGATGTGTCTTTTTATTTTTTAAATATGAAATTGTGTAACATTTGCCTAGAACAGTCATGACCGTGACCCCCGTGAACAGTTTTATTTGGTGGCTGTTATCTTATCTTATTTAGGGCCCAGTCTATTAATCTTCTCCAGTTACCAGTCTTGATGTGTATGGCCATAATATCTCCCATAAAACCAAAAAGCTTCATATTATGTATCAGCTAGTGAACAAAGGAATTAAAGGCTATTTCAGCTGCAGTATTAACATCTTGAAAAAGAAAAGTGAGAATTAATCTTTCTAATTTGTTTTCCCCTTGTAACTGGAGTCACTGAAGCCCATGGTTAATGGAATGGGCAGCTGGAGGACCATGCCAGCACTGTGTAGCCATCTCTGCCCTCCATGAATGTAAAGTACGAGAGGAACTGCTTACATGTTGAAAATAGAAAAGCTCAGCCTAAATCTCCATGTGGAGGAAGACAATGCTGGCATGAGGTGGACTCAGTTTCAAGCACCCCAAGTTTCGGCTTCATGTTCTTGAGGGCCAGGAAATGAGATTAGGGAGCCATCTGCTCCAAGCCTGGGCCTGCTAAACCTTCACTGCAGTGCTTTCAGGAAAGCTGAGAGGTGATAATGAAGCTTTTTTTGAAGCACAGCCTTAGCAGTTGTGATGGGGGACGGAGCAGAGGAGGAGGATGAAGAACCAAATTAAAGTGTGTGGGAAGAGAAGCAGGGAGGTGGTTTGTATTTACCAGTGGAAGTTCTTGTGCCAACTTTGGTGCTGCTTTCTGCAACACTCTTTATGTCAGGGGGTGTTTGTCTTTCTTTTTTTGTCTATTTTTGTGTGCTCTTTGCATCTGACACGTGCTCATTGAGATTTGGTGGCAGGCTGAACTCATTGCGTCCACATCGCTTTTCTTTGCAAGTCACGTTCATGTTTATTGTACATTAATTTTGGAGCTCAAAACATACTTAAATATTGAAGAGCCTTATGTAGGAAAAGTTTTTGCTTTTTTTAGTGTGTTAAATTTAATCTTAGCTCTCACCATTCCGTCAGCGATTTTCCAAAATGCTCTAAGTGGTGTAAAACTGGAGAAATGCCAGCAAAGTGGGGCATTACAAAGTCATGATTAAAAAGTGACACATTTACTGAGCTCCTGCATTGCTGAAGCTCTCACAGTCCTGAAAAGAGCTTGGATGCTCAAAAGTTTATCTGCTTTTTTCCCCAACTCAATTATCTTAAAGGTCTTTTTCCAAACTAAAATATTCCATGAAGTTTCTACATCCATAGTTTTCCCAGTGGAAGGAAAGGCTAGCACATGCCAAATAATTTTAAGTTAATGACAACAAATGCTGTAATACTTTTGAATTCACCTTTATTTCCCTAAAATTACATAAATTTTACCAATAAGAAAAATTGCTGACTTGCTTAAGGCCCCCACAAGTCACCTTTTGAAAAGCAACATGCAGCTTGATGCCAGGGGACTCTCCATAGGACACCTCCAGCTCTGTGCTGAGACAGGGGCCAGGGAAAACCTTAATTTCAGAATAAACAAAAAAGTTCCAAACCTGAGAGATAGAGAGATTGCATTAAATGAAAACTGAAAAGGTTAAAAGGTAGAGATGAGCATTAAAGATTAGGATGATTAGATCATGGTAAAGGGCGCTGGAAGCTGAATGAAGGAAAACAAATGGCTGGAATAAATTTTGGGGCTGGGGGGACTGAGGCAGGGAGATTTAGAAGTGCTTTAAAGATAAAAAGAACTGATTAAAATAGCTGATTAAAAGCTATTCAGCACAAATGCTAATTTTTCTGGGTGCTCAGTATAAAAATCCGTGGAGCAAATTGAAATTCTGAGTGCCTGGGAATACCAACGGGCTGGATGCTGCAGATTCAATTAGGTAGCTGCAAGGAAAAAGTTGGTCCAGCATCCCCCAGCCTTCACTCCCTTCCTGCCTCTGTCCACCAGGATTTAACAGGCAGTTCTTGCTAATATGCTTGAGAGGACTGAATCCTACCAGAGATGTCCTGAAGTCATGGGAATACTAGTTAAAATGAGCACTCCCCAGCACGGGGTGCTGATAAAGCCCATTGTAATTTCCCAGTTGCTTTTTTGCATGTAGAATTGAAGCTGTTCTCTCGTCAGGGGCTCACAGAGTGCCAGGGGAGAGGTTATCTGCCTTTGCTTGCCTGCTTGAAGTGGAACTGCTCCCACAAATAATAAAACTTGTCATGGGGAGGTAATGAGTGATCTGCCAGATTTATTCTGTCTGCTCATGCCTTGAGAGCTCTTTGGGTAGAATTTTTTTTTTTTCCTGCTAAAAATCCTATTAATAGAGATTAATGTCAAATATAAAGTACATAGTTAATTATCAGTGCAGTTGTAGGAATTGGGGGTGGGGTGGGGCAGTGTGTAGGAGCATCACAGAATCATCATTGACTACTTTGGGTTGGAGGGGACCTTCCAGTTCATCCAGTTCCAGCCCCCTGCCATGGGCATGGACACCATCCCCTATCCCAGGCTGCTCCAAGCCCCATCCAGCCTGGTCTTGGATGCTTCCAGAGATGGGGCAGCCACAGCTTCTCTGGCCACCCTGTGCCAGGGCCTCACCACCCTCACAGGGAAGAATTTTTTCCTAATATCCCATCTAACCCTGCTTTCTGACAGTGTGAAGCCATTCCCCCTTGTGCTGTCATTGCTAGTGGAGGGATGGGTGCTGTGCTGGAGGGGTCTGTGCCCCATCCCTTTGCCCAGGGCAGGTTCAGGTGGTGCTGGTGCAGTCCAGGGTGCAGCATTCAGCCATGGATCACACAGTGCAGGCACCAATTGTCTGCCTCCTGCCTGTAGATCAGCACTGCCGCTCTCGCTGGCACCTTCCTGCGGGGTCTGCTCTGCTGCTGGAGTCTGCATGCAAATCCCATTGCCGCTAATTGAATGGGGATCAATCACAAATTAAGGAGTAAGAGGAAGGTTTCCAGGTGACATTTAAATAGAAGGCCTTTACGGATAATATTTTGAATTTTCCATCAAAGTGTCCTAGAATGCTTTACAAAGATTAATGAATTAGACCTCACAACACCTTTGCATGCCAGGAAAATAGTAATCCACCCACTACAGAGGAGGAATTGCAGTCTGGAGGAGAGCCAGTGACTTTCTCAAGGTCATAGAAAAAAACATCAGAACTCATGCTAAATGATCCCAACCCTAAGTACCTTGTCCATGTAAAATCCCCTGGCTGGTTTCTCTGTAGGTTTTGGCAGGGGTGAAGGAGGAGTATGGCTGGGCCAGGGCTCCAGAACACAGAATCCTTGTGCCCAGGCAGGGATGAAACTAGTGGTGAGTGGTCCAAAGAGGAGAGTTGTGCCTGGAAGGGTGGGATTGTGCTGTCCTTGGCACAGCATCTTTGAAAGTATCTGGCTGCTGTCCTGGCATGAAGAGCTGACCCATGTTTGGATTTACAGCTCTGGAAGGGAAAGGAAATACAGGAATTACACAAGTTTAACTGCAGCCTCCTCATCTCATAATGGTCTTGGTGAAAAAGATATCCCCATGGTAATGAGCCCATGTGATGGAGTAAAACAGAGCTTGGTCTCTTCTGCTCTTTAAGTTAAAAACTGAGAAGGAATGAGCCATGCAATGGAGAGGGAGCTCACAATTGAAATGTATCCAAGTATTTAAATATTTAAATGTAATATTTGTAGTAAAAAGTTGATCGGTGTGATGTGTCCAAAGGAAGACATTTTTATTTACCTTTTGAATGAGGGCTGTTTGCACTGCAACAACCTGATGGGCTGAACAAAGGCTCGCCTGGAAGAGTTTGCTGTGGGGTACGTGGGGTTTGTCTTCCTGCAAGAGACTGCAGTCTCCTGTCAGGATCTCTCAGGGCTTTCCTCTTCCTTCCTTGCTTTTAATCTGCCACACCAGCAATTTAATTGAGAGTTTTGCTGTTTTTCAGGAGTAATGAGGGGGATTTTATTTTTCAACTTATTTCAAATTTCAGTATGAAATTTTAGCGGGGTTTTATGTATTAATCCTTATTTACCTGTGCTGGCACAGCAGCTCACCAGGAGGTTTTGTGGCAGGTTTGGAGATCTTGGTGCCTTATGGTCCCCCTGCAGTGTTTGGAGATGTAAAAGAACCCTGAGGGCACAGGACAATCTTGCCCAACACCAGCCAATCTCCTCACCAGAGTTTTTCCACTGGAATCCATGGTGCTGAATGCTAGTCATTGCTATAGGTTGTTTTTTTTTTTTTTTTCATTTAATCTAGAGCAAGCCAAATACTGTGCAAACACTTGTGGTGAATATTTAGTTGTATTGTCACATGTAGGCATTTTGCTGTATCCATGGCCCTGTAGTTTGCTATTCATGAATATTTTAGCAAATTGGTTTACTAACAGGAGTGTTGCCTGGAAGCAAATGTTCCTGAATATTTGTAGAAAAGCAGATTTAACTTTGGGTTTGCAGTTACTTGCTGTGGGAGCATTATCTAAGCCCCATCTTAATGCTCCTCTGGGAGGACCAGCATAGCCAATTAAAGCAAATCTTGTTTGGAAATGCGATTCTCATAACCTGCCCATGATAAACTGATATAAGGAACTCTATCTCTGTATTCAGACTGACAGACAGCTGGATCAACCATGTGCAGCTCAACCTTGGCACAGCACCTGGGTGCCCTGCAGATAAACTGGAAGCAATAACAGCATTTCTTGAGGGCTTGCAGGAATCTCTGATATTTCATATGATTTTTGGATCAGAGCTGTGCTGAGGGAAAGATTTAGAAATATATATTTTTGGTTGGTGTGTCCCATGTAATGTGTAAGTTTTTGAAGGGTAACTCTACTCTGGGTTCTGCTGCATTCTTCTGGCTTGAGTTGTAAAACAATCTTGAAAGAAAATTGCTGCGGTGCTGTTTTTATATGGCCAGTGTTCAAGCAGCTACACTTGAATTCCAGAATAACTAGAAAAAAAAAAATACCTGAGCTGAGCATCAATAGCTGCTCAGCTCAAGGACTGCAGGTGCTGTGGGCTGCACAGGGGCTGTGGCAGTGCAGGATGGGTGAGTGTTACGTGTTCAGGGGCTTGAAGGGAGGGGAGAGACCTCGGTCCCTCGGAGTAGAGCACCATCTCTGTCTCCAGCACTCCATTGTTTGAGCTGTACAGACATCATCACAGTACTGTGTGGTGATGGAGCTGCTCTTTCCTGTGCACTCAATGCCATCAGTGAGGACAGAGATTGGATTTTAGGAAAAAATTCTTCCCTGTGAGGTTGGTGAGGCACAGGTTGCCCAGAGGAGCTGTGGCTGCCCCATCCCTGGAAGTGTTCCAGGCCAGGCTGGGTGGGGCTTGGAGCAACCTGGGATAGTGGAAGGTGTCCTTGCTCTCGGCAGGGTGTTGGAATTGGATGAAATGAGCTTTAAGGTCTCTTTTGATCCAAACCATTTTGTGATGACTCCATGAAGTTGTGCTCACAGCGCTGCACCTCTCCACCCATGGCTTCCCACTCCTTTCCCATTCGTTCCTTCCAATTGTTACCATCAGACCTCATCCTTCACCCTCCAGTAGGCATGTGCAAGATGTGCCCATTTTCTTGAGAGTTTTTGCGTTAGGAATGGATTCCCATAAGCAGAAACTCAGGAGTCAGCCTATCTAAATGCAGCTGGTACAGCCCTTACAGCATTTTGGAAGAGCTCTGCATCCAGCATTTAAGTGAGGTGCTCAGCACATCTGGAAAACATCTGTCTGAGATTAATAATTTGGCATTGTCATTCTTGGAGGGGAGTGTAAAACAGGGCCTTGTGGAAAATGCTTAATACTCCTGGACCCGTTGTGTTTTGTGTTAATGGGGAAATGGCTTGTTAGGTCCAAACTGACTGGCAGAAAATCTTGCTGAAGCTGTACAGTGTTGAGGAAGGAAAAGGCTGTTAAGGCTAAAATTTCAGCCTCTCTGAACCCAGTAGATTCTGGCTGCATTTTTACTGGAACAAAATTGAAAGCTAATGAAGGCATTTGGTGGCCCCACACTGGCTTTCAGCTAGCTTTTATTTTACATAATGAGTTGGGGAAAATTGGAGTGCAGTTACTCTGGGCTCACTTTAGAAACGTGAACAGGTTGCAGGCTGCTGTTCTGGGCTCGTCAGTTATAGCTAATTCCTTTGGCTCTTTTAAAACAGAAATGCTTTGTTTTCCTTTGCAAAAGGTGGCACAGGCAGCTACAACCAGCCCAGGAAAATCATTGGAGCCCTACCCTCCTGAGCAATTCTCTCCCAAATCATTCTGGCCTGATGGGATTTTTTCAGGTTTTTATTTTAAGTCACATTTCATCACTTTCTTAAATTGATGGCAATTTCCCAATAGATCAAATTTCTTCAAATTGCTTCTTTTTATGTTTTCAGAAACACTGTGTCTCTTTAATTTTAATTTTTTTTAAATTTTCTGCACTGGGCTGAGGGCATTTTCATAATGTTATGTGAACAGACATCTCTTTTTTTATTTCTTTCATCTTTTCAATCTTGGTGCATTTATCTACTTAACACTTCCTTGCAGTCAAGATGAAGAATTGGAGAAGTGTTAAAGAAATACTTCATTATCCTGTTTGATACTGTTGCACACATGAATGTGGATCTAGTTCGTACTGACATCTCATCTGTACTGCCTTGTTCACACAAGTGGAAGTCTGGTAACCTGAGCTCAGGGAATGCTATCCTTCTGAAGTTAGGTTCCCATTGGCAAGTGTTCTGTTGCAATAACTTAGTATCATGAAGATAACTTACTTTTACTGACACTAACATACATAAAATACTAAGAATATTTAGAAAAGAAGCAGTATCAAATCCCCAAATCTCATATTCCTCCTCTTTGGAAAGGCTCCAGAGAAAGCCATTGTCCCCAACAAGGAGCTGGAGAACTCTGACATTTCAAAGTCATCAGGTAGAATTACTGCATCCCCAGATGTCTTTAACCTGTTTACTGACATTTCATTCACATCATCTCATAATGTTCATTGGATCAGAAAACAGCCTGGAGCCACATTTGCAAAATGCTTCATGAAATGTTTTAATCTGGGAATGTGAAAGCATTGTATAGAATAAGGTATAGGCTACTTGAGTGGGATATCATAGTTCTTGATTATTTTTTTTTTAAAGCTTCTGTGGTTTTCCCCATTTGTTTGTTATTCTAATTTTCCCCTCCTTTTGGTCACCAAGCAGACATTTCAGCACTCCCAGTGTCAGGCAGGAGGCTGCCATGCTCTTTGATGGGATTTCCTAGCCAAGCATAAACTGAAGTCAGCCTGTGAGAAGTGCAGTGATCCTGACAGATATTTTTAGCCATATTTTAGGTGCCTGTGTAAAGGGGCTGGTCAGTCAGAACACAGAGCTCAGCATTGCTGCTGGAGCCCCAGTCAGGAAAGGTAAACTGCAAGTGGAAGCTGGAATTTAAAAAATCAGTGCAGGGCAGAGGAGAGCATCAGCAGTGGAAGGATCAGGTCACTCAGGGTCTTCCTCAGCTGCATCCTGAAGCATAAAAATCCTACAGTGGCTTTACCCAAATTCAGAAATGTGCCTGATGGCAACAGGCATCTGCAATCAATAAATTCAGAGGGAGCTGGGAATAGGATTATGAATGTTTGTTGTTTTCAAAAAAGAAATACCAATTTTTAATTAAAATGTAGGAAGAGCATTTTTAGGGGCATTGGAAATTATATTCCAGCACTGCAGGTGGCTGTTGCTTATTGTATCCTTTGGCAGGACTGTCATGGCTTTTGAATTATGGCATTGGAAAACCTTCTAAAAACCTGCTCAAAGAAAGGTAAAAAAAACAATCTAATTTAGTGTGTTGAAGAAAATACTTAACAGTCTTGTAGAAATAATGGTCTAATTAACAGTCTTGGTCTGTATGAGCTTTTAAGTGATCAGCTGCTGTCTAAAGCCAAGCCAGGTGAGGTTTATCCCTCTTGAGACAGTTCAAATACTGAGTAAACAGGAGCTTTATTTATGAATTATTTCCTCTGATAAGTCCTGCCTTTCTATGCTGCATGAATTTGTGCATGTTTCTAAGATACATGTTAGCACTCAAGTTCATTTTTTTTAAGTTTAAAACAAAACAAAAAAAAATATTATTTATATATATCTTCTACTCTGACATTAATGGTAAGTACTGTGATCTCAGAGGTTTTTTCCAGCCTTAATAATTCTGTGATTCTATGTGAGGAAGCTCCCAAGCACTTTGCAAGATGTTGGTGTTAATTTTCCTTCATTATTGCATTTGTCTCGATGCTTATTAGAGTAGGAAAAAACAGCCCCTCAAATGTTTCATAACAAAAAGCACAGAGCAAGTAAAACAGCAGCTATTGATTTATTGCTGTTGTATTTCCATCATCAGCTTAAAATGACCTTTTATGATGAAAGCACGAGCCCAATGATGGAAAGAGCTTTTTGTCAAGAGCAGTTTTTGGTAGGAATTTAGTACCTGTAACAGATAGAAACTGGAAGGAGAATTTTTCCCCGATGTGCCTTTTAGTTCTTTGAATTCTCCCCAAGTTTCAAAAGCAGCAAGGAGCTGGAAGGATGATGGGTGACACAAGCAGGTTTTTGCACTGTGGCTCCCTGCTCCCTCTGGCTTCTATAAAAACTCATTCTGCTCCAGCCCTGCACTGCTGATCCTTACAGCAAAAGGTGCAGACAAATGGAAAAATGGATTTTGTTAGTGTGAAATTTGCCATGCCCCTATTTTAGGTTGATTTACACTTCTCTGTATATTATTTGTGTGATGGGGGCTCAGCAGTTTCAATGCAAGACCAGGCTGAAGTTTTGGTCTGAGGGATTTAGGATCTCGATCGGGGATCGCGGCCACTCTGTCAGGCAGCTGGCATGAGGTGTGCAGTGCAAGGCACCAAATAAAGACAAAATAGGCTGGTTTTTTTTCTTCTTGGGTGTTATAGAGCCATTTTCAGCACACTGTTTTGAAGAAATTATGATTAATTTGGTATTTTAATTAGTTGCTAAATAGTTCCCTGCTTGATCACGCTAATTACTTTTTCCTAATGTATTCTGTCTTCATCCAAGGGAGAGCCTGTGTCAGTGCTGGCTGCAGCTTCCCAGGTCTGCCTGTGCCACTGGAGAAAAGACCATGGGAATGGGCTCTCTCTTCTGCTTCCTCATTTTTACATTCAATTCCTTGTGTGGATTTATGCGCTATAATTTTTTTCCTTTAGCAATTGACTTATAAGCATCAAGATGAGTAGTGGAGACTTTGCATTCTGAAAACAAGCTCTTCTCTGCAGCTGTGTTTCCACCTGGCTCTCAGGTTAAGGGCCTGAGGGCACCAAGGGGCTTTTTTACTGGTTTTCTGTGGATGCTGCTCCCAGGTGTGGTGGTCAGATGTTCTAAAGAGCAGCACCAGGAGACAGGACAGTCATCTTGCTTCTGCAGAGCCAAGGCAACACTGAATAGGTGCCATGCTTTGAAGGAAAACCTTTTAGTTCTAGTTTCATTAAGTAATTTCCCCTAAAAACAGCACTGTAAATGAATACCTCAGTAATAAGTACATTGTTTTAAACCAAAATTAAATTAAAATAATTAAAGACCACAAAATCAGGTTGAAAACTGAGGGGAACTGCAGCCCATAAAAAAAAAAAATCTTGTCTTGAAAGATTTAAGTCAATGCAAGAAGGAATTCTCTGCATGAATAAACTGTAATAATTTTTAAATAATTGCTGTTAACACTTTTGGTGACTACCTAAGTACACGCTGACATATGGTGTGTCAGCATGAAGCACTGATTTAGAGTTTGATGTTCTATACCAGTTTTCAAGCTGCTAGATGTAAGCTGGAGGAAGCGTTATGTAAGCAGACAGGTGGCAAGGATTCAGCAGCTTGGTCAGCAGGTGGGATTCTGGCCTGCTGCTCACCATGGAAAACCCATGCTTTCCTCCTACCTCATTGACCTCTTTTCCCCATCTCCACCTTTTTGGGGATTTTTTTAATTTTTTTTTTTTTATTTTGCCACTTTTTTAAGCATCCTTTGCTTTGCTGGGGGAGCACACCCAGCCCAGCTGGGGTCTTTGAGGCCCTACAGCTCTTCATAAGGCAAAAATCAAAATTTCCTTACAAGACAAGGGAGGAGGAGGAAGAGTAGGAGGCACATTCTCCTTTTATGCCAATGAAAAAGCTTCTAAAAGCTGCAGGTGAGCACTGCAAACCAGCTCTGTGAATTTTGCAACTTAAAAACATCCTATTTATTGTTCTTAAAAGCATGTACATTTTCCTCTGTGAGTTCCAAAGCGTGCCTGCTTCAATAACCCCCTTTATGTACATTTTGTGTAATTTCTTGCTGCGACAGTTGCAAGTGAAGATGCTCAGAGCTGTCTTTGGAAGCTTCATCAGCCAGCTTTTGAAAAGGAAACACTGGCACTTTTCCCAATTTTCTGCCAGCTGTTGGAAACAACCTCCAAAAGGCCAAACTTGTACCTAGTCTGTAAAAGTTTCCAGGTAGGAAATCTGAGTGATACAAGGACTGGATGTAAAGTAATACCATATTAGTGCAATGTGTGTGCAACTGCTTATTCCAGTTAGTTCCAAACCACATGTCGTTTGGGCAGAGCCCCCACAGACCACGTGCAAGTGTCTAAGGTCACTTTGGCTCCTTTAGGGATGGCTTGTACATCCTGATTTATAGAAATTATCTACAAGAAGGTGTGTCCAAGATGCTTGGCATAGAGAAGGAATTGGTTGATTCCTTCTTTTCCCCCTTGTCTTCCCTCCTCACTTCTCTTCCCCGTCTTTTCACGCTGCTTTTCATTTTTTTTTCCTGTAATTCACAAAGCTGCAGTTTTTTCTGGGGAAGCTTAACAGCAGACAGGTACTGATTGTAGAGCAACAGGAAATCTGTGATGTGGGGAGCAACTGAAGACATCTCAGCTGGAAGCAAAGCTCCTTGCCGAATTTGACAGTGCTCAGCAAGCAGTAGCAGATGTGGGGCTGGTGTTGAAAGCAGCAGGGCTGTGGGGAGCCTCAGGAGCAGGGAAACCTGGAGCTCATCCTTAGGGCGCTGGGAAATCACCTGTGCTGACTCTGACATCAGAGGCTGCCTAGCTCTTGCAAAAAGCACATGCTCAGGGAGCAAGGAGCTCTCACACGGGCAGGGGACACGCAGGGTGAGAGTGGGGTTACAGGAGGTGATGCTTTCACTCTTCCTCAGGGGAGGGTCCTTTCTTTGCCCATCATTTGTTGGATGCACAAACTGCACCCAAAATTTTATATAAATAACCCCCACAGGAATCTCAACTGCTGGGTTGAGCACAGGTTTTAAAGATGTCATGGAGTAAGAGGGGAAGAAGGAGGCAATATGAATGAGTAAATTTTACACACTGTAAGGATGTAGGTTTTTTGTTGTGCTTGGACTTTTGGGGCCTTACACAACTTTAGGAAAAGTTGGGATTTTTTGCTTTTGAGTGTTAGTATGATTGGATAAAGCCTTAATTGTTGAAGCCTTCAACAATTGTACTTCAGTAAATATCTGAAAAAAAGGAATGTAATTAGAACTTAGCAAAGGAAATGTGAATGTTTATTTGTGTAAAATGTGTCCTCATATCTTGCAAGCAAATTTACATTTTTAAGGAGCTGCTTTGAAAAACCATCTGCAGAAATCCCTTAATACTAAATAAATAAATCTTTATCTTCAGACTGGATTCACATGTAGAAATAACCAAATATATTCTTAATACAAAAATAATTCTACAGCATCTAATGCACTCTGTCTAATGCATCATCATTTTAATGGATTCTGGTTTAATTGCTCCTACCCCCCAGCTGAAAGCCACAGCTGAAGGTGGTTTTTCCTGGCTCTTTAGAGCACTTGTTGATATCCTGAGAATTGTTGATATCCTAAGCTAAAACACTTCTGCTAAGCATTTTCCTTACATTTGGAGTAGGAGTACAGCTCCAGCAAACCAAGCTGCAGGCTGGGGGCTGATGCTCATGGAGGAGCCCTTGGGTTTTGCACCCCAAGTCCCTGCAGCCAGAAAAAAAAGTAACTTATGTGTCATATTTTGCTCTGGAAATCAATGCCATATTCCCAGTGAGCTCAGAGAGAGTACTGATAATTCCTAATATCTCTGTAAGCTTCTGTATAACAGCAGAGCTTTGCCATTTGATTCTGCAGGCTTATCCCAAATCAGTCTCTATTAAAATGGAATTACTTGGCAGGAGTAAGTCTGGGAAGAGCTCTTGACTTTTCCTGATGGGTCCTAGTAGCTGTTCCCAATTTCTTGTGGATGCTTCAGTATTCCTCAGATTGATGTATCTGCTACTCTGCCAATGGCCAAAGGTTACCACAGGGAGGCAGGACATGGGTTTGGGTTTGGTGTCCCCTGTGCAGTGAAAAGTCCTGGGATTACTGACTGACCATCACAAGTTTGGGTTTGTCCTGGTGAGTTTTGGTTTCTATCAGTGCTGAGCTAATGGCTCTGCAGACAGCTGGGGGGATTTGGAAGCTGTGGCTGTGCTCACTGCTGGAACAGGGAGTGTGAGTCAGTGGGGGTGAGGATGAAAGCGAGTAGTTA
Organism: Onychostruthus taczanowskii; assembly: GCF_017590055.1. Taxonomy (NCBI): domain Eukaryota; kingdom Metazoa; phylum Chordata; class Aves; order Passeriformes; family Passeridae; genus Onychostruthus; species Onychostruthus taczanowskii. Next base: position 10,228,567 of record NW_024498573.1, read on the forward strand.
TAGACGGCGTCTGCTTAAGTCTTTGATAGCTTGTAGTAAAATCTTACCAGCAACTCAGTTCACGTCATGTCTTAAACTGCTTGTGAAATAAATATAACTGACAGCTCTGCACGCAGCAATGCACCGTTTGTGCACGGAATATTTTTCATTTGAAGCAACCCAGAGGCAGAAATAGATGAAATGCTTGGAGCGGCAGCCTGCGTACCCACAGCATGTGTCACTGCGCCAGGGATGAGTGACATGTATCCTGATGGATTTGGGATGGCAGTCGCTCAGACACTTCTCCGTGCTGATAATGAAAACAGTGCCCAAATCTGATTTGAGATCTGAAAATGGGAACAGTGATACAGGCAGCTGAAGTGTATCATTTACCTCAGGAAGCCTCATCGCTTGGATTGCCAAGGGAAAGTTAGCAAACACCTTCCGTCTTCAGCTTAACATCCTGGAAGGGAAGATGACAGGATGCCAGGGCTGCAGGATGAATGTTTATAGGGCAGTTTGCCTTTAATTTGCACCAGTGTCATATAAATTCATCATGGGGAATTCCCGTGGTAAAGCACACAGGTCTGTGTGACAAGCTTCTTTTCCTTTTTTTTTTTTTTTTTTTTTTGGCCCTCTTGCATGTTTTCTTCAAAGAGAGATGAAGATTCCATCCTATTCCCAGCTGTCCTTTTGCTCTCTTGGGTTGCAATGTGTGTTACTTCATAAAGTCATTGAGATTGGAGAAGCCCTCCAAGAGCATCAAGTCCAGCCATTAACCCAGCACTGTCACTGACAAGCCCATGACTAATCCATGACCCAAGTGCCACACACCTGTTAAATGCCTCCAGGGATGGTGACTCCAGCACTGCCCTGGGCAGCCTGTTCAAGGCTGAACACCCCTTCCTATAAAGAAATTTTCCCCCATATCCCATCTAAACCTCCCCTTGTGCTACTTGAGGCCATTTCCTCTGGTCCTTTCCATTTCCATGGATGGGGCTCATTATCAGTGCTGGGGGCTGGAGTTCTGTGTGCTGCTGTAGATGTGTTAATCATCATGTTGGAGGCAGGGGTGAAGTCAGTATCTGTTCATGAGAATTTGTCATTAGTGCTGACATTATTGGAATGCCTCATTCCTTTCTCAGTAGGTGTTGTTTTAGATATATAACAGAAAAAGGGAATCTATACTACAGCTAAAGATACTCCTGAACAATGTATTTATGGCTCTTGTTACACTTTGATGGTTGTGGGTTGTTTGCTGGGAAAAAAAAATGTTCTTTCTGTTGTATTTTATGAAGAATTGGTGACATCTGGTGATCACTTATAATGAGCTCTCTCAAGACAGAAATAAACCTTTTAGTCACAAAGATTTGTCTTGCAACGTGTCTGAGAGAGCGACTGCAATTAGCACAGAATCCCTGCCCCCCGCTCAGCTCGGGAACATTCCGAACCTGTGCCAGGGCAAATACTGGTTTGAGCATATTGCAAAATGAAAAAGGTTCTTCCCTGGCTCTTATGTCTGATTGAATAAAGGCCTATCCAAATGAAAAGGGCAGCACTGATGCTCTGGTCCCTGTGAGATGAGTGCAGGGAGCTCTTGGTAATGTCAGGGGGGATGTTTGCAGGATCAGAATGACTGTCTTCAGTTAAATGCATTTATATTTGTGGGCAGAGAGCAGAGGCTGTTTTACTTCAGAGTTTTGTCATTAGGTTTTGAAGTCTAATAAGGCAAAAGTGAAATAATGGAAAGCTCTTTTGGAGTGCTGCAGTGTATTGATGATGAATTGATCAGGTGGGAAGGTTCCATGACTCTGCACAGTGCTGGGCTTCCCCCTTGCCAGTGAAGCCCTTCAAGTGTACCTGAATATGCTGCCAGCAGCCAGATGGGCTTTTTGCCTCTCTCATGAGGCAAAGGCTGAGAAAATTGGTTCAGCCTGGAGAAGAGAAGGCTCTGGAGAGATCTTACAGCACGCACCAGTGCCTAAACTGGCCACAGGAGAGCTGGAGAAGGGCTTTGCACAAGGGTCTGGAGTGACAGGACGAGGGGGAATGGTTTCAAGCTGGCAGAGGGCAGGGTTAGATTGGGTATTAGAAAGAAATTCTCTGTGAGGGTGGTGAGTCCCTGGCACAGGTTGCTCAGGGAAGCTTCCCATGGACTTCCCATGCCTGGAAGTGCTCCAGTTGAGATTGGATGGGGCTTGGAGCAACCTGGTCTAGTGGAAGGTGTTCCTGGCCCTGGCAGACAGTCTTTAAAAGTCCGTTCCCACCCAAACTGTTCCATAATTGGAATTGGTTGGGTTGCCATGGGTTGCTCTGTGAATCTGAACAGTCACGTAGCCCTGAAGTGTTTATTAATATCTTGTAAAGGAAAGAAGTATGTTGGCCGGATTGTAGAATTTAGCCTGGTTTTACTGATATTGAAACCATCTCTATTCATACTATGTTACTTTTGTTTGCAAAACAAAGTAAAGATTTAAAATGTTTTTCATTTTAGAGCACTTGACCTTGTTTTGTGTTTTGTGATAGCTTTAAAAAAAATTTTAGATGTTTTCATTCAGTGAAATTCATGCTTATGTCTGAAGTCTGATGGTTTTTATTTTAGTTTTTATTTTCTAAATAGTAGCCTTGCTCATAAAAAAGCTATCAGTTTGTTTTAAAAAACTTGGAAGAGAATTATGGGTTCATTGAAATATTACACTGAAAATTCAGAGTCTGCTCTGAATGACTCCTTGTTTCTCAATATGCTCTGCCTTGGAGCTGTCCTATGATTTTAAACAAACAAAAATAAGCATTCAGGAAATGGGAGACCAGCCCTCAAGGAAATCCCACCCATCTTGTACAAAGCTAGTTTTATTGAAGAGATAATTTAATTATTTGAATGCAAGTGCTAAAGCTGGGTAAAAATAGATATATCTTATGCATATCATGCATCTTTCAAGGAACACAGTTTTAACTCAACTTTGCTCTCAGTATTGTGAATTTTGCTCTGTGTTTCAGAAGGGGGCAGCTGTTCATGTGCTTTGTGTGGTGCCAACCTGCAGCTGCTTTCACTGAATGGAAAACTCAAAAAATCTTGGGTTTAATTTACTTTTAAGAAAGATCTCACCAGATTATCTGAATTGAGCCTGTGTAAGGCTTGCATGCATAATCTCTGGAGAAAGTGTGGGTTGTTGTGAATAAAGTGAGTTCTGAAACAGAAGGAATGGCCACCTTAACATTCCTTTCATTTCTTTGATCAAGTACAATCTTCTCTTGCTGTTCAGTTTCACAGGCATTTTGGAAATAGCACCTTTCTAATCACATCCAGAGAAGTGCTCTCCCCTCCCTTCTGTGTGACTTTCTCTTCACGATCCCATGAATAGATAATCAATGGAAGAGGCTCAGTGCTGACCCTCCGTTGTTTTCCAGTGCCACAAATAGATGAAGTTATTGATAATAGCTCCAGATTAAGTGGAAAATAAAGCAATAGCTGCTGGCTTCTTGCAGGCACAGGGTAACGCACACACTGATACGGAAACCATATCCTTATCAGCTTTTTATCTCACTGGTTTGTCAGGGGAGATACCAGTGCAAGGAATAGCTTGGAAACAATAGTCCTTAATAACTTGTGCCCTGCTCTGAGCAGGGAGGTGGGACTTAGAGTGGTGTGAGCTTGGTTTGTGGTTCTTAATGACCAGATACAGAGAATTCTAGGATGGTTTGAGTTGGAAGGGACCTCAAAGAGCATCCATTTCCACCCCCTCTTCCCTGGGCAGGAGCACCTTTCACTAGACCAGGTGGCTCCAAGCCACATCCATCCTGGCCTCGTTGGGTAAGGCATCCACAGCTTCTCTGTGTAAGGTGCCAGTGACTACTACTGTTCAAGTAAATGTCTTCCTAATATTGTGGATCACTCACAGCTGGTTTTCAATAGCTGGGCACCGATGCAGTGTGCACTCTAATGTCTTATGAACTTTCTGACTAATTTCAACCAAACTGCACAACAGTGGTGCAGAGCTGGATGGTGGTTTTCATGAAATTTGAACCCCTGCTGTGGTTGTCTGTGGAAGGTCAAGACTGGAGCTGAACTTTGTGAGACACTGGAGAACTGATAAAAGAGAGAGCCATTACATGTGAAAAGATTTGGAGATTAGCTCATTACGTCCCAGTGCTCTGGGAACAACTTCTTCCATTGCACAGGAGGAGCCAGCCACCTTAGGTGTCAGGACTTGGAAGAGGGATGGAAGGCCTCTGCTTCTCTTGGATGTCCCCAGGGAAGGACAGCATGTGCTGTGTACTGGACGTAGATCCAGTTTCTGCTGTAGCTGTTGCTGCACAGCTCCTTTGTTGGGTTACCTTTGGTTTTCCAGCCCTAAGAAGAGCAGTGATGGGTGTTGGGGCACAAGGAGTTTGAAGGACGGATGAAAAACACATCCCAGCCCTCATGACCTATGGATGTTTTGCTCCTCGTTCCCTCTTGCCTCTCTGTAATTTTGGTCTGGTGGGCACATCTTGTAGAGAAGACTTGTCTTGTCAGCAGCAGTAGCTGAGGAAATACAGGTGCTCTCTTTTTAAAGACATAGAAGGATTGGTTCTTTTTTCATTATTTTACTTTATTTCTTTTCCAAAAGATCAATGCCTGGGCCAGGCACCTCTGTCCCTGGTGAGAGCCTCAGCGTGGGTTCCCAATTCCCATTTGACTGTTAAATTGAATTATTTCCTGATTTATCTTTAAAAGCAAAAGCAAAACTGTGTTATCATCTTCTGTTCTGAGTGTGTTTGCAGACTATAAGCATGCCCATTCTTCTGTAGGATACAATGCAGCAAACCTTAATCAGAAGACTATAAAGCTTGGATTTATGGTGTTTCAGGTTTCACGTCTACATTTTATTGTTCTTTTTTTTGTTTTGTTTTGTTTTTTTTGTTTTTGTTCTTTTTTTTTGTCCTACTGCTATGTAATCTTGTTTTGTACTCTTATTGAACCACAAAATTATTTGGATGGGAAGAGAGCTGTAAAGACCATCTGGTTTCAAGCCCCTGCCATGGGCAGGGACACCTTTCACTAGACCATGTTTCTTCAAGCCCTGTTCAACTTGGCCTGAAACAGTTCCAGGGATGGGGCAGCCACAGCTTCTCTGGGCAACCTGTGCCAGTGTTAACACCTCAGTCATCACTGGCAGCACAGAGGTTTGTCACCCTTTGACGTGGGCAGTTCATCCTTGGCAGATGTTGGGGGTGTTGCTCTGTCTTCTCTGAAAAGGCAAACATTATCCTTGGGATTTTGATGAGGAGATCATCTGCCTATACTAGGGATATCAGCTGCTTGATTCCTGTGAGCTCCAGAGAAGCAGCATTTTGGCTGCCTATTTAGAAATGGATACATCTTTTAAAAATATTTTTATACTCCATATTTTTAACACTTTTCCTGTCCAGAAAGGAGAGAGATGCCAAGTCCTCTGGGAACTGTACTGGAGTGTGTTTTTCTGAGGGTGACATGGAGGCACTAGGAAGGCATATGTGACATTGTTCTTAGCTCTTCTTTGGGCTCAGTGTTCACTTCCTGTGCCAGCAGCCTCCTTGCAGTGAGTCAGGGTCATTTCAAAGCTTGCCAAATTCTGGGTCCTTCATACTTATCCTCTAACAAGGTCTTGCTTGCTGCCCTGGAAGTCAGCATCCTATTTCCTCTAATGGCAGATTTGTTTCAGATGTCAGGAAGGGCAGCTGTGAATTACTATATGGCTCCTTATTCATTGCCCGTATAAAAGAGATGCTCTTAAATTGGAAATAAAGGTGGAAGAACAGCAGACTTTTCTGAAGACTTTTTAGTATGTGGACTAGATCCTCCTGATCTTGCTTTGTTTCATTTCTGGCTTCTGTAAAACGCCCTACTCTAGCACAAATGTGCCAGCAACAGAGGGAGGTGGATGCAGGCCAGGTCAGGGGGATGCTCTATCTTTTCATGGTGGCTGGTTGCATCAGGGAAAACCCAATGTCCCTGGGAATAATTGGGAGGAAAAAGTCTCTACAGAAATACTGTTGGAAATTTGTTACCCTGAAAGACTGGAGCATTTTTTTTTTTGGATAAATTTTATTGCAGCTACTGGGCTGGGAAATGTCTGTCTTGGTCCACACAAATCATCTGAATCCCTACGTGCCTTAACTCCCTGGATTAATGTGAACGGACACTTAATTGAACTGTGTATTTTTCTTCTTCTGTTAATTTAATGTTTTATTTGTAAGCAGTGGGGAAAAGCACTGCAGGAAATATCCAGCCACTAGAGAGTTTTGCTGGCAATATTAGTTACTTCTGTCCTGTTTCATTCTGTACTCCCAACCATGTTTTCCAAAACTTTGTTGCCTTACCTGCAGTTTTACCCTTCTTGATGGTCCTGTTGTTTTATCTATGCTGTTTTCTGCAGACCAGATTATGAACTTGAGTCATCTCAGTTTATTTCTCAGTCAGCCCAGTGTGATCTGGGGACTGTGAGAGAGAAGGTTTTGCTCTAACGTGTTTGGCACCCTGGCTGGCTCTGGACCTCATTAGGAGCCGTCATCACAGGAAAGGGTTTTTTATGGAGGGATATTTTGATTTCTTTTATGCTTTCCATATCTCCAGCACCTTGAAAGGACACTTGACAACATCATGCCTTTCTCCTGAACCACACTCAACCCATGAGCTGTACTTTTTCCACTCCAAAAGATCATGACCATCTAAAACCAAAGGCGGCTCTCTGAGAAGGTCTTGATGATTTGAAGGTACCTCAAGGCTCAAGCTGGGGGAAGCAGGGGCTGTGCATGTGGACATGAATGTGGTGGTGGGTCCCAGTGCCATGTTGTGGCCCCAATCACACCCTCTTGTTCCTCAGCACAGGAGCCTATTGGGCAGTGTGGAGGGTGGAATTGATCAGGAGCAATGTGCACGCCTGCTTACTCGGGTGTCAGAGGTGGGAACGGTGACACTGACAGGCATCACAGGCTGAGCTGTCGCCTTTGTGCTGTGCTCAGTATCAAATAAAAACCTGCTTTATGTTTCAGGGACTATGAAGAGAACATAGCTTGTGATTGCAAACACAGCTCTACGGACTACATTTTAGAGGCTAGCATGTTTGCTGTGTCTGAATAAATGCACTAAAGAGGAATCAATAAGCTATAGATTTTATAGAAGTAAAGGATGTTTCCTGTCTGCTCCAAGTAGCTGTGACTTGGGTGGACGTTGAAGTATTGCCCCTCTTGCAAGTAGGCTGGATAGAGTCACTGAAGGACTTGCCTTAATATTTAGTTTTAATTTCAGTCTGGTTTTGTGATCTGTTATCTCCATTAAGTTATTTAGGAGTTACGATCACCAGTATTTTGGCAAGAGTATACAGATAGTAATCATGGTATGAATAAGGCCATTTCTCATTATTTCTGTTAACTTTGATGTGCTTATATTATCATTTCAAGATACTGATTTGAATTTAATACTGTTTAGAAAACAAATACATGTCCAAATTGGCTCCAGATGTGTTTCATTTAATTTTGTGCCTTTCAAGATGTTTTTAACAGCTGATGTATGATTGTGGTGGGAGATTGCCAAAACAGATGCTTTTTGTTTCAAGTCAAAGAAGCAGAAACTCTTCATCTGAAACAAGACAGGATTTTTTTCCAATGTTTAAAAAGAATCTCCAATTATATATTTTAATGAAAGGAAATTTCTTTTGGCTCTGCATTTAAAACAAGTGTCAAACATAAATAGTTCTCCTGCCAAGACATTTCCAGGTGTTGCCAGCAATCAGGTTAGGAGAGTTTAAGGCTAGAAGGGTGACAATGTCACCATCTCTCCATGGCTTGAATAGAGCTACATGCTTGAATGAGCTGAAAGGGATAGCGCCCTGCTAAAGAGCACCATTTAAACATTTCAAAGGGAAAGAAAACAATTAAGCAAACAAGTCCAAACCAGGTGCTGGGGATGTTTTGAAAGCTGTTGGTTCTGACTCATTAGATGCCTTTTTTTTCTGCAGAAAATACTAATATTTCCATTGTAATACAGCATTAAATGAAGAGCAGTGTACAGTTCCATTCCTAGAATTTTTATTTTCTAATTTTGAATGGGTTTTTCTGAGATCATAAGGTTTCCCATGCAGTGGATACTCACTTGCAAAAGCAGATGTATGTCCCAAGCTTCACTCCTATTAGGGACCTGACTGACACAGTTTAGGGCACAATTTTTGACCATTATTTGCCAACAAGCAGCTCCCCTGTGCCCTGCTGTCTCAGAGCTACAGAGAGTTGGGCCCTACCATTGCTGTGCTGTGTCCTTGTGCGTGCATTATGTACATGAATGTATATAAATGTATTATCATAACATGCATGTCCTGCTGAGACGGTTGGATCTGGGGCCATGTGCTGCCACCAAGGTCAGGTTACATTAAAGAACTCCCAAGTTTCTAGGTCATTATTCTCTCCAGCATCAGTTTTGGCTTTAGTGGATAGGAGCAATAATGGAATTTAATGTCTTTATGGTTGGAATCAAGATGTGTGTTTGAGTGATGTTTAGTAATGCTTCATATTTAAACTTGTAAGGAATAAAAATAATCCCAGCCATATAGATGAATGTATGTTCCACATTCTATCTAAGTGATGCAGCTCATTATTTCATTTTGTAAGTTTTATAGTCAAAACCTTCATCTGCAGTCTCATAGTGCAAGGCAGTCTCCTAATGGTTGAGCAAAAACACTGTTAACAGGTACTCCTTTAATAGGAGAAGGTAAACTTCTTCTCCCCCCTACCTCTTGGAACAGATTTGGGACATTTTCAAGCTCACAGGCAGTGTATTAGAAAAGCTGACATGCAGATAAGCAATAGCTGATGGCTGGGGCCAAGGGATTAGTTTCATGCTCGATGCTGAGGACTGCTCCCATTTTTTATTTACTACTGCAGCCTCCACAAGGCTTGACACTGTCTCACAGCAGTGCCATCATGGTGGAATGATGGAGGATGTTGCTGGTGACATCTTTCCTTAGAAAGTGTCCTGATTTGTCAACCTTCTTAGTGCCAAGGCTCCTGCAATTGTACTTTGTCAGCATTCCACTTCTTGAAGGAAATACTGTAGCTGCAGTCTTTGATGACTCAGTCCCATCTGCAGGTAGTTCTGCCAGGTGTTGTTTTAAATGTGCCATTATCACCATCTTGAACAGTGCTATTTGATTTGTACCTGATGTATTCATTGCATCTCTCCCTTGCAGAGGAACAGCCAAGGGAGCATGTGGGGAGGGAAATACCATGGAATGAGGCATTAGCCAAACGTGTACTAACTACACCCCCCTCGATTACAAATACTTGTCCATGGAAAATGTGCTCATGGAGCATGACTCCTCAGATAAAGCCTTCCTAAATGGCTTTTGAGGACTTAATTAAAACTGGGGAAACAAATTTATTTCTGTGCCTGTCTGTTTTCTAATAAAGGGGTTTGGGTTTTTTTCAGGCTTGGCTTCCTTAAAATGTATTTTAACCTAGAATCAAAGAATCACAGAATGGTTTGGATTGGAAGGGACCTTAAAGATTATCTCATTCCACCCCCCTGCCACAGGTAGGGAACCTGAAACACCATGGAGATCTTCTACCTGACGTGAAAATTGAATTCTTGTGTAACATGTAATGAGTTAAAGTTTTTACATTAGAATATCAGTGAGAAAGCCATTATGCCATAATTCTCCTGAGACAAAAGATCCTGATACAGCCTTGCAGGGAAAGGCTGTTCATTAGCAGGAGGAGGCCATGCATGGCTTCACACAGAGCAGGCTTTGGAAGACTCTGGGACTGGTTTACTGTGAACTTCAAATGCCCAAGGTTTCCTATAATGGTTTGCTCAGGTCTGGATGTATGGAGTGAACAGCAGATTCTTTCAGAAGGGAGTGAATGAAGTGGAAGTCAAAAGGATTAAATAAGATTTTCAAACACAGGGAAAAAAGATCATCTACAGAGTGGCACAGCCAGAGAACGGTCTGAGTTCTTTGTGTGTCATAGGAAACAATGATCAGATTTTAACAAGTATTCCTAAAGATGCTGCTCCTCTGACATGTGCTGGTTTGCTCAAGGCCTCGGTGTGTGTTGTGTTTCCCATGGATGTGAGAGGTGAGAAGTGGTGGGCACAGTGATTTGCAAGGGAGCTGCCGTGTGGGAATGCATTTCTGCAGTTTCTCACTGTGTCTGTGCTATAAACATCTCTGACTGCAGAGGTGGCATTGCTGGTGACCTGCTGCACCCCTTAGCAGAGATCCAGATGTGTAATCTTTCTATTTCTTTCTTGTAAAAGTCAATGGGTTTACACTGCTGCTACAAATCTACTCACAAATACCACCATCACATTTCATGTGTGGGTCACTTGCAATATCTTTGAAATAGGAATTAGACCAAGGGGCTGTTGGCTGGTATATTTGGGATGCTAGGATACTGCTTTATGTGAGATAGCAATGTATTTTTTTCACAGCTGAAAATAAATTTATCTGACAGCCATAGATATATTTTCTACTTGAGAGATTTCAGCTTTGTGGTTTTACAAATTCTAGCATATGAAGCATAAAAATTCAGAATATTAGTTTTCAAACTTTTCAGATATTTGGCTGCCATTGTATAAAAAAGAACAAAACACAAGAGGTTACTTTAGTTGCTTGGAGAAGTTTGAGCTGGGAGCTTTGTCCCATTAATGTGACTGGCCACTGCTTAGCAGAGAGCATCAGCCAACAGAGGGAATGGTTAATTTGTTTTCAATCTGTTGATGTGGATGCAGACAAAGCTATCAAATAATGGTCTGAATGTTGTGTTTGTTTTTCTTACAGAGGTCATTCCAGCCCAGGGAGATGACATTTGGGGAGCCCCTTTCTTTAGTGAGGTCCAGAGGGAGCCTGTTGAGGCAGAGCATGTCCCATGCAAGGCAGGGACAAAGTGCCAGCACCAGCTGTGCTCTGCCTGGACAGGCAGCTCCCTTGGGACCATTGCTCCCTTTATCCCAGATCTTGAACTGTGCTAATTCCCTCTCAATGTACTGCTCTCCTGGATCAAAACACAGTGATTTGTCATTCATGCTTTACCCTGGAATATGGCACTCTCAGTGCTGAAAATCTTCAGGAAAAACATGTTTTCATCCCCTTATTTCTGTGGTAAGAAGCTTCACTCTGTAATTTAGTGACATACATAATGAAAAATCCTACTGCCAGCAGTTTGTATGGGGATATTGTTATCTTGACAGGCCTCCAGCAGATCTACTGCAGAACTGGTACCCTGAACTGCAGAAAGGTTATTTGACTTGTCAGTAGCAAAGCACTTCCAGTGCTCAGATAACTGTCCAATTCATCATCCATCATTATAGTGCTTAAGAGAAAATATTAAAAGAAATCCCACAAAGAAAGAGGAGAGGAATTCATCCCCAAAATTCAGCCTGTAGCATCCTTGAGCTTTTATTTATTCATTCTGTTGCTTGATCTGCTGTATTTGCTGTTCATAACATGGATTTAGAGCAGAAATACAAATCTTGTTGTTCCTGTTGCCTGGTCTCCGAAGGGAGAGGACAGAAGCAGTGATGTGGGTTTGTGGTGTAGATGGGAAGTTAGAGTAGATGAATTTGTGTTTTTCTCTCTGTTGGAGCCCTCAGAGTTGTAAATGCTGCAGCTGCCTTTTAGAGACAGGTCAAGGTGTATTCAGAGGCTGAGTTGAATGCTCTGGTTGATTGGGCAGGCTGGTGCAATAGGCACTGGAGTTTTCATCTGCTCTGTCACAGGGAGAGAATTGGGTTTATCACTTTTAAGTAGCTGGGCCATTGATTCATTAAGTAGCACAATTTCACTCTCCAGCTGTATTGGTTTCTGGAGTGCCATATGTGTATGACACTATGTGTGTGCTTATAATAACAAAAATCCAGCTATTCTTTTGCAAACCTTTCTATCTACTAAATGGAGTACTTTTAACCTCGTTAAATTCTGCAGGAGTAGGTAGGCTCTGGTGTACATGTGCATGTTGTAAATGTTTCCCTTTGTTGTTTCTGGACTAATTTAAGAGTTTTCTATGTGAAGTTTCTTACTCCTTTTTAATGCTTTATTTCCCCATTAGAAGTACTTTCTGTCCCTTGTGCATGTTTTCCTCTTCAGAAGTTAACATTTTATAATTGCAGTAACACCCTTTGGGGTGCATGTTAAGGTCTACTAATGAGATGCCTGAGAGGTCTCCTAATGACATCCCAACAACAGGCACAGCACATCGTTATCAGACCATTACACACGTCCTTAACAATAATAAATACTCCTGCTTACTGTAATTACATGTGCTGCCCTTTAGTGCTCGGCAAGAGGATATGGGAGACTCCACAGTTCAAGTGCAAGGTGGGAAGTGCTGTAAATCAGCAGTGTTTTGCAGAGGATTTCTCTGAATGCCTTTGAGGATGTGGAAAGACTCCCAGTTTTGGGAGAATTATGGTGTTTTCCTCTTGATTTTGGATTGAAAATGTCATGACAGCTGCTTCCCTGCGTGTGCACATACCCTCTGCTCTCCCTGTTGTAAACATCACACACCTTCAGAGTAGGGATGTTCATGAGAGAACAGGTAACCATAGGCAATGGGCTGAGAATTGCTTTAAAAACACTGTGATAGAGGACGAAGCTGTCCTGTGACAGATCCTGTGGTCTTGTGATAGAAGTAAGAGTGTCTCCAGGAAGGTATCAGAGAAAACCTGTGCACACAAATAGCCAAGAAAAAGAAAAAATGTTCTTGACTGCATCCATCCCCAAGGATGGTGCATGGTAGGCTTTGCAGTACACATTGCTGGCCACTTTTCCTGTGCATACTTCATACAGATAAGACATCAAACTGTAAAAATGAAAAATACCTTTACCAGGGTCAGATTAATGAAATCTCAAGCACTGAGTGATAGTGAAGCATTTCTTCTGACAGCAGAGCCAGTGAATTGTTTGGAAAGGTGTTTCAGAGCAGAACAGAATCTGCAAAATTTACATTAGTGCCAGAGGACTTTAACGTTTATTAAAGCTTCCAAATAACACATTTGCTATCTGGAAGTATTTGATAGATGTACCAGTCAGCCATAAAAAAAAGTGAGTGTTGGTTACTTCCCAGAGGAATCCAGAACAATTTTGCTTTCTCTAATAGGAATAAGGTAGAGGTTTGTAAAATGTCAAACTGCAGCTTGCATAGCATCACCAACTGAAGCAGGCACAATGAGCAAACGTCCTGTTTATCTAACAACAGCCTGTTTGGTTTGGTTACTTTAAATTAGAGAGTGTCTGCATTAAAGTACTGAAGACATTTTTCGTACAAAAATGAAGAATAAGTGTTGGCTACAGTGATAGGCACACCTGGCTTCCTGCACACTCAGGTGGACTGAGACTCTTCCTCACATAACTGCTGAAGTGAAGAGTGAGTGAAGCTAATCATCACCATACATTAATTAACTCTTCCAGTTCATGATGACAGGTGGTTTTGTTATATATGGTTTAAGGTGCTTCAAATGGCCAGAAAAAACTTATTTATTTCTGTCCTGCAGAGCACTCAGAAAGATTTGGCTTCAGTGTTAACAAAGCAGCAGTCCCCAAACATTAATAGTCAGACATATAATTCCCTTAATTTAAAAATAGCCATCTCAGGTGTGAAGAATTAAGCTAAAGCACAGTATCAGGTGTAAACTGGTGCTTACAGCAGATACATTGCAAAAGATATTACTGGCTTTCAAATAAATTCTGTGCTTGATGTATTTGGTTTGGGTTTTCCCCTGTCTGTGGTGATAAGCATCAAGCCAAGGGTGATAGCTCCTAACTTCTTGTCCATCTCCTGCTTTTGCTGCCTCTGTACTGAGGCTGTAATCCATCACTGACACAGCATCTGATGCTGCTGCGTGTACAGATAGAGGGGTCCCAGCAGATCTGTTGTGCTGTGTTTATGCTGCTGTTTGTGTTTTGGCAGCACTCGAGGCTTTCTAGCCATGTCAGGAGCTCTCTGAAAGCACTTTGAGAACCTTATCTCAGAGCCTTTAAATGGATTGGACAGACATGGACAGGGAGAAGTCTGTAGATCAGTACAGACTGCTCCCAATACCCCAAAATTCCCTGCTGACCTACAGCTGTCTTCCAAATACTCCTTCATAGCCCATCACAATGAAACTGTGCTGATCAGAGCCTTCCTGCCATTGCTGGCAGCCCAATGGTTCAGCCCATGGAAAGAAACCTGTCATCCAACGATCCTTACAGCAAAAGCACAAGGAAATATGTGAAATTAATACCAACTAGTTAATTCTTCCTAAAAGCAGAGTGTTTAGTTTTACCACTCTGTACAGACTGAGTGTGGAGGTTCCTGGAGTGTCCCATTGTGCTGCCATGGAGCAGCACACGCAGCATCAGGGCTCTGGGATGGATGATTTGACCCCAGAAAGTACAAATCACACAAATGGAGATCTCATACACAGCCATACATAGTAGGTTTGCCTTTAATTACCTTTGATTTGCTGAAGTGATGAAACAGAAATTCAAGCCTGGATTTATAGAGAACACCCCTGTTTTCAGGAGTGCTGCTCAGCTCTTAATATCTGGGAGTGTGTCTTTTCACAAATAGGTCTATTTACCTTTTTGTTGGTCATTTTGTTTTGTTTTGTTTTCCATATTGGAAAGCAGTATTATGCAGTATCCCTTGTGGCTCTGATTGAGAATCCCTAGCACCCACCTTGCACCTGCCCAGTCACCTCTCTTGTCTTTTCTTCTCTTTCTTACCCTTTTATAACACCTCACTGTCTTCCCAGGCTCTTTCAATGCAGTGTTTGTCAGTCACTGAAGCAATTCATTACACTGTTTGTCTTGGGATGGGATCTTAAGTAATTAGACATTCTTAAGCTGTTTTGGTTGTTATTGTTAAAACACCTCTATAAAGGGACATTTTCCTCTCCTGCTCCCCTCCTCCCTTATCTACACCTTAGGATGCCACATCAAAAATTTAGCTTAATAGCATTTAAAACCAGAACAATGCAATCTGAAGACAAAATATAATTTAGAGAAAGTACACAACAGCCACAGAGAGTTGGGTGTGTGAGAATGTGTGTGTAAGAGCACATCTCTGTAGGGAGTAATAGATTTACAGCAGAGTGGGCTGTGTTTTGAGTAAATTAATCATTAGAAACAGACAGTTTTCAGCATAGGACTCATGCATAATTCACTCAGGATTTCTGTTATATTTACACTCACCTAATAGCTGAGACAAGCGATATAGGAGTTATGAGTTGTTTGCCTTGACTGCATGGTGTTCCTTCATCTGCATTGATGTTCATGACATTGTTTCTTCCCTATAGTTTGACAATAATTTTTAATTTTTTAACACAAAAATAACAGTTAGTACTCAGCAGGCAGCAAATATAATCAGATTTTTTTTTTTTGCATGTTTGCTTTTGTGCTTTCCCAGCACAGGCATTGCTGTTAGTTACATCTTCTTTATGCTAAATAGTTTTGGGGAATGCTGTCTGAGTGGATCTTTGGGAGAGATGTCCTGGCAGAATGAGAGCAATCATCCACCAAATCATCTAGAAATCCCTGGCTTGGGAATGTGTTTGGGCTCTTTGTGGGCAGTGCAGTATCACCTTGTAGTACCAGGAAGGCTCTGAGCCAGCTCAGAGGGTGGGCACTGAATTTTGGAAAAGCCACCCACTGCTGACTAGAAGCCAGAGGTTCTTGCAAACATGGCCATGGCCATTTTATTGCCAACCACAGAAGGATAAAATTCCCAGAAAACAGAGAAAACCCAGTCATTCAGAATGTGAGCTGCCTTAGTGAGAGCCATTGTATCCCGCAGCTCCTCGGACAGGACAGGTGTAACATGAGACGAGCACAACAGCAGAGCAGACCTGGGAAGGTGATGTGGAATATGGGACTTAGTGTTTGATGTACCAGATAAATGTGTAACAAAATTCAGTGGATGGAAATTGAAGCTAAACAAATTAAAAATAAAATATGTTTGCCCACTGAGACTAAGTAATCATTTGAAAAATTGCTCTTTGATGTTTAAATTAGGGCTGGAAGCCTTCCTGGGTGTGTGTGCTATAGAGCAAACAAATTATGGAGCTGCTGCAGGGAAAATCTTGTTGAACTTGGTGCAGGAGGTCAGAGTGTGCACATAATCCCTCTTGGCTTTAAAAATCTATAAATCTGTGGCACACTGCCTAGGTGGTGATAGGCACTTGATAAATTACCTTTATTGTGTGTTTTCCCACCTGCAGACTTCCTCCTGCCTCCCTCCCTGGGACTGCTCCTGCTCCCTTCCAGGCAGGACACAAATCTAGAACCTGCCTTTGGACTTGCCAAACCAAGTTGTAATTCTTGGGCTTCCCAAGAAAGGCTGCAAATTCATCCACCACTTTCTGTGCATTAGGGGCTGAGGCATACTATTCATTTAGCTTTATGCAGTTTGGAAGGTAATTGTTTAAGGTAGGAATAGAGTTTTTGTTTATAGAACTGGGAATTAATATTCTCATGCTGTAAGTTTTTAATATATTTTTAAAACTCACAGAGTAATAGATGGGTGCTTTTTCTAGTAATAAAATGAAATATTGAAACAAATATACACTGAGGCAAGCTTTAACTCTTCCAGGTTGTAAATGTCTATTGTTTAATAGTATCTACTTCATGGCATATATTCTATTCCATTTCTGTGATAAATTTGGTGAGCTCCCAGTTGCTGCTAAATTATATATGGATACCTGATAAATGTACATCTTATTAGCTGGAACACATCCCTAAGATAAGCAAGTTCGTTTGGATTTTTATTGTTAATTGAATTTTTTCAACAGAGGCAACTGAAGGATGTTCATGAATTTGCATGATGTTAAACATCTGCTCCTCCTCTTAGCAGGAACTGAACCAGAGTTTCACTTAACCTGTAAATTCAACTCAGGAATAAAACAGGTACTCAGCCTTTGAGGAGCTTGGTTGTGTGTAAAGGAGGCAGGCAGGTAATGCTGTGAGGGAACAGGATGTAATTAGCAGCATTGCCTTAATGTCACAGCTGTGGTGTGTGGCTTCCTCTGTGCACAGAGATGGTCTTCAGTGATGTTGGGAGGCAGCAGAAGGCTGATACCTGTGTTGCTATCAGGTGTTACAGGAGCACTGCAGTGGGGTGACGTGCTGTGTAATTGCTGCAGAACACAGCCTGGTGTTTTAGACGAAGATTTCTCTCAATGATCAGAAGCTAAATGGTTGTTATCACAGATGTTTATATATTAAGATTTGGGTTAATTTCTCTTCATCCTAAATTGGTTTGCTCAGACCTTGCATAGAATCCTGGAATCATTAAGGTTGGAAAAGACCTCCAAGATCATAAAGTCCAACCTTCAGCCAAATATGTCCGTTACCACTGTCCCATTGCAAAGTGCTGCATCTGCTCATTTTCTGAACTCTTCCAGAGTTGATGACTCTGCCTCTTCCCTGAGCAGCCTCTGCCAAGATTCAGCCACTCCTTCCATGGAGAATTTTTTCCTAATATCCAACCTGTAGTATTTACAGCCTATAAAAATCAGAGTTGGGAAGATTCAAAACTCACAGATATCTCTAAATTGGAAGAAATTGTCAGTTCCAAAAAGGTTTCTTGATGTTCTCCTCCTGCAGGTGCACTTGCTCAGAGGAGTCTGTTCATGTAAATTGTTGAGAAGAGTAGTTGTTTTCTTCTTTCAAACCACACAGGAAAATTGGGAGGAAAGTCCAGCCAAACTCTCCATGCCTGTGCAGAAACAAGCAATTAAAGGAAGAGGAAGATAAATAGAAAGAGACAGGTAAAAAATTTGCGTGGCAGAATGGGGATTTGCAAGGGGACCCCTGAAGAACTGAAGTCATCTTTAATTTTCCTGTCCCCATGTAAACTTGTTCTGTCGAGTCACACAGGCCATAATGCAACGGATCATTGGGGTAAAGAGTTCACATCATGTCTCACTCAGGCTCAGCAGTCTGATCTTTTGGGATCACATTTCCACTGTTCAGCCAACACTTTCATTTTTATGTAGGAAAATGGGCTGGTGCTGATGAGGAATTTTGCCATAAATGGCACAAGAATTAAGGAGCCACACTCAGAAATAAATTAATAACATTTTAGTTTAGTCATTTTCTGATCCTTCTAACAATGCCAGATAAAACCTGAGTGAAACACAGGGAAATGGCTGTTTTGAAAAGAGAACTTTTCTCCATCCCCCTTAATTTTGTCTAGGAATGTTATTTTCAGCAACGGTATTTTTTTGCCCTATAGATACGGATGAGAAAACAAATCTTAGTGCTCTCATCTCCTGCACGGAATTTCTTCCTGGAGCTTGGAAACTGCCATAGGAACCGCTGAAAATAGTCAGCACGGTCTGAGCGGATCTGTCAAATAAAATGACACCCCCAATGCCTCCTGCCTTGAATGCCAGAAATGACACTGTTCAGCCTGCTGCTAACTGCTCTTTATTGCCACATATGGAGGTGCTGAAGGGCTGCCTAGAAAATTAGTGCTACTGGAGTTCCCCGTTCAGTGGTGGGTTATTTGTACTGGGCTGTTACCATCGTCCCTCACAGGGACAGTGAGCAGGAGCACTGTCCTGCCGTGGTGGGTGGATTTCAGGCAGGTGATGGTGAGATCCAGGAGCCAAATGGGGCTGGCAGCTCCGTGTGGGCTGCTGGGTTACGTCCTATCTCACCTGCAGGGATAACACAGAGTCTAATCCTGTGTTGGGAGTGGCAGCACAGTTGCAGATTTTCAGGGGCTGGAGCCCAGATCTGAGAGCATATGGACTGGGTACCCATGCTCCAGCTGTGTGGAGATGCCACTCAGGGGAAACTTCTGGAGCGTTTTTGAAGGTCACAAGAAGTTTGAATCTCTGTGTATGCCTTGTTATGTCTTTCTTGATAATCACACACTCTTATACTTAGCCTGGATGCTAATGGCTGCACAGCTTCTCTCATGGATTTTAGGAAGAGTTGCAGGTGCCACCTGCCATTCTTGCAGCCCGTGTAGTTTTGCTGCAAAATAGCTCAGGAGCCAGTGGGACTCAAATCCCCTAAAGACTATTGTGTGTGTTCAGGCTCACATCTGCTGTCAGGTGATCTGCACACCAAGGTCTCAGAGATTGGTGCTCTGTAGGTGTTATCAGATCATTTTTGATATTTAAAGAAGTACTGACATTTCAAGTAATCACTGTATTGTAAGGCACCTTGCACGGTAATATTTCACTGGGAGAGTAGTTTCCCCATCAAAGGAAGCTCTTCACTTCCTCAGTTTATTTTTATTTTGTACCCTGCATTCCTTTGAAGGACACTTTCATCTCCAGCGTTGCTGTTCCTCTGTTATCTGCTTTTACTCAGAGCTGGGTTGAAGATTGCTCTGGAATCCAAGTGTAAAAACCTGCAGCAATTCACAGAAACCAGGAGTAAAATTTTTAAAGAGGACAATTATTGAGGGAGCTGGATTAATGATCTGTCATCACAATTTAGCTACATTCACCACTGACCTTTCACAGAGAGGATGCTCTTGATAAATGTAGATCATTACTGAGTTCTGACATAAAAACATAATGGCATTCTGTGTTCCTTGGCAGGCTGATCAATATTTTATCTGCCAAAGCATGCAGAAGTGCTAAACAGGATGAATTACGTGGCTGCTGCAAAACAGAGCAAGAAGCATCATTGCTTCTTGCAGAAATTTGACAGTTATTTGCTACATTTTAGCAATCACACCTTCATATCCTGGACTTTTCTTTTACTCTTCTTCTGTCTTATTGTTTTTCTTTCCCTGTCTCTTTTCTGTTTTTTTTCTTTTTTTTTCTTTTTTTTTTTTTTTTTTTTAATCAACAGTTCCAGGCTTCACTGGGTTCGAAAATGCTCTAAACTGATAAGAAGGGGGCTTGTTTCATTGGAGATCTTCCCCAGCATGAAAAGGGAAATAATGGACTAGAATTGAAGAATCAGTTTAGGGCAGAATAGTAGTTTTAATTTTAACTCATCCAGAATTTGTGTGGGTGTCTCTCTGTGTGTTGGTTCCCCAGCTGTGTGGTGGGGATGGTGCCTGAGTACACGCAGGGGGTCAGCTGGCAGTACCACACGGGCACCTGGAACACGCGTGGTGGCATTTCCGATGTTTAGAAACAGGGCAGGGAAGGAATGCTTCAAAACCCATCTCTAAAAAGCAGTGGTGGCCAGCTAAAATCATAGAATCACAAAATCCTGAGTTAGAAGGAGCCCACAAGGATCATCAAATCCAGCTTCTGGCCCTGCACAGGATAACCCAGGAGTCCCACCATGTGCCTGAGAGCATTGGCCAAATGCTCCTTGAGTTCTGTCAGGCTTGGTGCTGTGACCATTCCCTGGGGAGCCTGTTCCTGTGTGCAGACACCCTCTGGGGGAAGAACCTTTTCCTAAGATCCAGCCTAAACCTCCCAATACAGGTTGCAATTGTGGGCAGAATCCATGTCCCTGGGAAGCTCTAACAAGGAAACCAAGCTGAGAGACATGCATTAGCGAGACCTACCAAGGAGAGCAGCCTGAGATGAGATAAACTGCTAATGATGAGCTTGTGTTGCAAAGGAAACTGCTGGGGGCAGTCAGCAGAGAGAGAGGAGAGTGGGGATAAGTGAGAGGGCACACAGACAGCTTTTCTGACATTCTTTTTGCTTAACAGCCAGATTTGTAATACCTGGAAGAACAGAACCAGAGGTGGCAGAAGCCTACAGAGACAGTATTTAGTAGATAAAGTTGGTAGATGCTTGGCACAGTGTAAGAAGATTACAGATGTCAGGACAGCAGGAGACAGTGAGAGGGAAGGAGAGGAAATACAGAGCTTTGCTCTCCAAGACTTGTAAACCAGCTCAGTGTCAGCAGTCTCTGAGGAACTTTTGGTTAAAAGATGCAATAATAATGCTTAGAAATGAGGGGAAGGATCTTTGCTGCAGGAGAGTCTTGCTGTCTTTGGTATTGACTTTCCAGATGTTTCCAGTAGCCTGAATGTGTCTCCTCCATAACTTGGCTGAGCAGGCAGTGTCTTTTCTAGGACATCCATGTCTGGTTGCTGAAGTGCCTTATTTTGTTTGAAATAAATGGCATTAGGTCTGGGTTGTGCAGCAGCACATCAGCTCAGACGTCCCAGGCACAGATAATTTCTGAGCTTTGGTCAGACAGTATAAAGTTATAATAGTTTCAGGTCAGAGTCTTCAGCTGACCTGGAGCAGTTTTCCTTCTGTTCTTCCACTACAGTAAGAATAAGTATTAAAAATATACATATATATAGATATGCATATATATAGATACAGATATATATTACAGTTGTAAGTGCATTTTTATATTGATTTTCTATTGGACTTTCTTTTATTCCAAAGAAGAAAATTATCAATCTCACACCCTGGGACAGAACTTTATTGCTTTTACTTGTGTGCTGCTAAAGAGCTCAGCACTGCTGGCTCTGACCAACTGCTTCTGTGTCACTGCAGCCCTCAGATGTCGGGGATGGCAGGGAAAACGTGCAAAGGTGTGAGACCCATGCAGTCTGTCACATCCACACTGTGGAGAGAGGCTTGGGATCCACTTCCAGCAGAGCTGGAGAGTGTAATTTTCTCTGGAAGAAAGTGAAGGTATTGATTTGACAGGGGCTAGAAGCACCTCCTGACTTTCTGCCTGCAGCATATGTTAGCAACATGTGAAACTGGACTTATTTTTTAAATAAGAGACATAATTGTCCTACTGCTGGGTTTCTTTGATGTGTTCACCATGGACTGGCCTTACCCTGCTGTGCAGGATGGGGGTCTGCTGGATCCATGACCCTGAACATAGCAAGTGTGTAATGGGGAAAAATGTATTATGAGTTTATAGCAGCATTTGGGAATTGCTGCCAGTGGCTGTCACCAGCTCTGTGCTTCTGTGCTTTCCTTTATTTCACTCTTAGTGCCCATCACACTTGCCTGGAAGCTGCAGCATGGTTGTGACCCCCAAGGTAATGTGACCTCCCCCCAAGGTAAATGGGCACATTTACCTTGGGCTGCCTTGCAGCCCAGATCAGTTTTTCAAGAAAAGCAGTTTTGTGGTGGCTTTGTTTTCTGAGCATGGAACAATCCGGGCGGGTTGTAATTCCGTGAAAGGAGATCACTGTCTCCTGGTTCTCACACCATGCTTGGGGGAACTGGGGGTTCAGCCTGAGAAAAGGAGGCAAGGGGACTTGGGGACTTTCTCCTTCTCTGTAACTACTTGAAAGAAAGTTGTAGCCAAGAGAGGGTCGATCTCTTCTTCCAAGTAGTAAATGACAGGATGAGATGAAATGGCTTCAAGTTGTACCAGGGGAGGCTTGGGTTGAGGATTAGGAAAAAATTCTTCTGGATTGACTCCATCCAGCCCAGGATCATGGTGGAGTCCCCATCCCTGGAAGTGTGAACAAGCCCCATGTAGATGTGACACTTGGGTTAGTGCTGAGGGAGGAAGGCTGGGAAAGCCTTGCTCAGGTAACAACAAATATCTACCAAAAAAAGTCCCAGCTGCTGAAAACAAACCTGGAGGGTGTAAAGCCAGAGCTGCTTTGTCCTGTCCTTGTGGGGAGCACAGGGTAAGTGGATCAGCCCACCCAGCTGTCACCATGCACATTGCCTGTAGCACTGCTCTGCTCACTAATGGAAGCCACAAAGCAGAAACAGAAGTGGAAGAAAATTAAATCGCTTTCACTGTCCCCATTAGCCCTAGATACATTTCTGGGATTAACTTTTGATTGAAAATAAAATTGCAGCTAAGAGAAAAAATATTATTGCAGTAGCTAAAACAGTATATACAACAGAATAGCTTGATTAAATGGATACAGTAATCAGGTTTTCTCTTAAATAAGCTGGTGATTGAATGAAAATATATATATATATATATATATATATACTGCCTTCACAAACCATCAAATGACAAGGTTGGAAATAAAGAAGTCAAGAATAATAAACAAAACTAATAGTAGCTGAATAGCCTTTTTTGTGCAAAACAAGACTGATCCCAAGTGGGACACTGTTTTTTGGAGGTTGTTTAGAGGGAAGGAAAAATTTATCAGCTGCTTAATATCCCTGAGCAGCAGGAAACTCTCCAAACTAGATGGGACTGAGTTCAGGGTAGGAAATAGCCTTGTCTTGCAGTTCTTGTCCATGTAGCAGGAGGGCACTGACCTGACTGGTGAGCACGTGTTCAGCCTCTGTGTCCTCTCTTACCTTCTCAGGTCATAATGCTTTTGAAGTTGTGAGCACAAAATATGAAGGGTGAAAAAAAAAACCTTGACAGTAGATGGGTTTGCTATCAGAGAAGTGCCTCCCACCTGAAATTTTAATTGGGTTTCAGCTGGAGTGGGACCAAGAGGTCCAAAATGTTGCAGCTCAGCAAGAAAGGGACAGGAACATTAGCTGTCACTGTGCCAGAGTCTTCTGTTATTTTTCAGTGGAATAATGTTTAGAGTCTTTGGGGAGCTAATGTACAAGGGTATTGTCCCTTAAACTGAGGTGGGACCATGTTGTCTTAGATTTAAGATTAAATCTTAGATTTAATCCAAGAGGATCAGTGATGGGATTTAAAAGAAAAGGTTTGTTTTAAACCCAGTATTGCAGAGAGTAAGGCTATTTACATTATAGGGAAGTTACATTGTAGGCATAAGGACATCTGAGGGGAGCAGCTGGAGGTGCTGGTGCTGTTGGTGGGGTAGGGCTGATACCCACAGGTGTGGGACAGCTGGAGCCTGAGGGTGCTCCAGGGTCTGCTCCAAGGCTCCTGCAAGGCACCGGCCACTGTGCTCTGCACTAAAGAAAACAGATTTGCACAGAAGGACAGCTGCCATTTCTCATTCTGCTGAGTTCTGCCAGCCAACAGATGAGCAGAAAAGGGCCATAAAATCTTATACCACTTTGGGCATGTGGATGTATTTCCTTGAGGAAGGGAAGAGCTGTGGGAGAGCTGGATGCTGCGGGCACAGCATGAGCTTTCAGGGTCAGGAGGGTTCAGTCTGATTTCTTCAGTCAAGCCAGAGTCACTTCAGGGAGAGTGGCTGGAGGGCTTTTCCCTGATAATAACCTTTTTCCCTGGTCAGGGACAGGACAGTATTTATTTCAGCCTGCAGCTGAAATGAGGGGTGATGAGAGCAGGCACTAGTGACACCACAGCTGCAGGGGCTCCCCACAGCCCTGCACTCCTCACTGTCCTTCCTCTGGCCTTCTACCACCCCAGGCTGCCTCTGAGGATTCCCTGAGATCAGCCCCATGTTTGACACAGGGTGACAGTCTGAGGAACCAGTTACAGTAGTGCAACTTTCTAAACATCAGCTTCCCCAGGTTTATTTATTACTTTATGGGATAAATTTATTCATATAGAAAAGCATAGAGCCAATTTAATATTTGTGGGAGTTCCAAAACTGAGTGTGGCAGTCTGTAACTGAAGCCCTGTAAAATCTGGAAGGTAACATGCTGAAGAGTATCCCTGACAGCAGGATTTAGAAAATCTGCCAGCTATTACAAAAGGTAACGACTACAGGAGCTCCTCAGGTGCACAGCTGAGTGGAGCTGAATGTGCAGACATATGTGCCTAATTTTTCCTTTTAGGACCTCATTCCTTGGAAAAGATGAAGGTAATGCACGTGCAGTAATGCTGTCTTCTCTCTCAGGGGACAGCTGCACCATGGCAGACTACAGCCGGCTCAAGAGCATCCTGCTGGACCTGCAGGCTCGCCGGCAGAGCCCGCCCAGCAGCCTGGCCAAGGACAGGCTAGCCCAGAAGCGCTTCCTGATTGAAGAGCTGTTTAAGCACTTGGATCTGAACAGTGATGGGCATCTCAGCAGCTCTGAACTGGCTCAGGTAGGTCTATTGTTCAGTGAGAATGGGATTATGAAGTGGATTTTCATTCAAAGTGTGAATAGAATGTAACACAGCAGCACTCAGGTGGGAATGGTCATTTGTACCTGTCCAGGCAGCAGGAAGTAAAGAAGGAAAATCTAACACAGTCAATGAGTCTTTCTCTGCGTCTCCCAGGAGTCAGCATTGTCTCAAACATTTGAGGCTCATCTCCAAACAAAAAACATGGCAGTTTTCCAGCCCCATCTGTACTCCTCAAAATAGATAATAATCCTTTGCTCTGCTAACTGACATTTTCTGAAGTATATCAGTTAGCCGGCTTGGGGACAATCTAGATTTTTTTAGGTGCATGTAAGTTAGGCAGCAATCTCTCAATTCTTCTCCCTGCCTTCTGGACTGTGCATTAGCATAGAGTAATGTGACGGCAAAGTTGAGATGTTTTTCAACAGATATATTGTCCTAAAATCCCTGGGCAGATGCTGAAATGTGGATTAGCAGAAATAGGTAGAAAAGGTAAGAGCTTGAAAAAACTGTTATTTTTAATTTCAGGTGTGCTGCGCTGTTGGAATTCATCTCCTTGGTAAAGTGAGCCAAACAGCCATCTGGGCACTCACCCTGGGTACTCTGTGTCCTCAAATTGCAATTTGCACATGCAGACCAGGGAAAACAGTCCTGTAAAATGTCCTTTCCATTCCATTGTGTCATCCATGAGAAGAATTAGCAAATGCCTTTTAAGAGCCCTTTGGAAGCCACTCCTATCTAGGACCTATTCCAGTTTCCAAAGTTGCTCCTTCATAGAATTTTGGAATGGTTTGGGTGGGTAGGCACCTTAAAGCTGACCTCATTCCACCCCCTGCCATGGGCAAGGACACCTGCCACTAAACCAGGTTGTTCAGAGTAAGTTCACCTTTGAGTGTCTCATCTGCACTCTTACTTCCCAGGGAGCACAGAGTGTGTTGCGGGCACGAGCCTGCTCCTCCCTGAGCTTGCTCCTCTCCAGGACAGTTTGTGCTGCATTTTTGTCCTCAGGCTGTTGACAGGCTGCTTGATCCTTTCCACACAATGCAAAGTGTCAGCATAAATTCCCTTAGATCTCAGGGATATGAATATATGCAATATTTCCTCTGAAGGCAATGATTTTTTCATAAAGACATGGTAGCTATAAGAAAACACTTTTATCTGAATTCAAAGCCAGTTTTACATAGTGGCATCTAAGTGTCTCTTCTATTGTCCAATTTTTTTTGCCCTTTTTACATGAAACTTATTTTATTAGGATTTTAAATCTCTCATGGAAATAAAGGTTTGGCAGCCTGCAAGCAATTGTTATTGCAAAGGAGCTCAGGCAGTGCTCTAAGGTCTGCCTCGAAGTTCCTCTGGGCTTTGTTTGCAGATGTACCTGGAGCCCAGGTCTCTCTCACAAGTGCAAACACAGATATTGGCTACTCTTATTTTAATTCTTCTCACTGTTACCAAAATCAGAAAATGTGCCTGAACATCTGGAGCCCACTACAGCTGGATGGACCAGACTTAAGTTCAGCCCCAGCCAGGAGCCCTCTCACCCGACCATTCCCCATGCAATCCGGCCACCAGCATGGCTGCATTGACAGTGGGATCACCTCTCAAAAGACAAAATAATGCCTATTAATGCACAGTTTAGATAAGCCATGAGTGCTTTTAACCATGAGATGAATGACTCTGGTCTGAGGCCCCTTGGTGTCAGCATGGCTGAGTCCCAGCCAGGCTGGAGCGTATCCGTGGGCAGCTCTGGGCTCTCACAGTTGATTTGTAGCATGCCAATTCTTTATTTTTCTCTTTAACAAGATGATTTTTATGTGCCCTTACAAAACTGGTTTATCCACCCAGGTTTCAAGGGACTTTTTTTTAGGTAATGAGCAATTTTTAATTACCCAGGTTATAGTCTTAACAGAACTCTTCTTACCTATTTCTTTGGTGGATTTGTAATTGATTTGCATTAGCTCTCTGTTTTGAAGCTCTCTGCAACTTTAAATTTCCCCCAGAGATAGGAATTTCATTGCCCATGGGCAGAGGAAGCTGAGCTGAATGTGGTGCTGTGAGATCTTGTTCCCTCTGACTGCTGGATGAGCTGGTGCTGTGCCTTTGCTTTGTTTTATTTAAAAGAAAAATAGTCTCTCAAGCACTATAACTTTGTCTGAGCAAAAACTCAAGGCAGGTAACTTGCACTGCTGCAGTAAAAAGTGATTTTTAAGACTTGGAAGTGGATCTTTAGGAGTCTCATTGCAG
Organism: Onychostruthus taczanowskii; assembly: GCF_017590055.1. NCBI lineage: Eukaryota > Metazoa > Chordata > Aves > Passeriformes > Passeridae > Onychostruthus > Onychostruthus taczanowskii. The sequence continues at coordinate 10,255,608 of NW_024498573.1, forward strand.
AAGGATTCACCCCAAAGGAGAGTCTCTCCAGGGGGGATGGTCCTTCACTGACTCAGCACCCATTTGTGTGTTCTTCACAATAGAATTGCTTTGAGCAAAACAGTGGCAACAGATGGCCCATCCCCTTCTCTTTAGAGCTGGTTTGCCTCCTGTCTGCTGGTAGACCCTGTCCAGTATTTTCCCTCTGGACTCAACAATGAAATTGCCACGTAGGTTTGCAACCATGGATATATAAGATTATTAACAATGGTGGTAATTGGAATGTTATTTCCATTTAAATCTTTAATGTATTTTAAAGTCAGATTCATAAATCTACTAAGTGTGTCACAGCTGAAGTGTTTTCCACTTTTTTTTTCCCTGACGTTAAATCAAAAGGACTAGTAAAAACTTGTCTTATGAAAAGTCAATCAATTTTCTATACAAAGGGTACACAATGGGAAATTTCTATCTTTAGAGGATTGATCTTGGAAGTTATGGTTGATCTCACTTTTATTGAATATTTTTTACTTGCTAGGTGAAGGGTCATTTTTTAAGCATTATTACTTTAAATTGCTTCAACATAATGGGTCAAGACTAGAATAGTAAATAAAAGAGTCCCTGGCCTACAGGAAAAAGCTTTCCTCTCTGGAAGATGCAACAGTTCAGCAGATTTGTTCATGTTCTGCCATAAATTCAGAGAACCCAAATGAAATGTTGAAAAAACAAAAGAAACAAACTGTCAGGGGTTGGAAAAGCACATCAGTATTGAGTACAATCCACTGCCGCCTGTTCTAGTCCTAAAATCAGGGAATACAATTTTGTCCTTACTTACTGAGGAGAAAGGAGAAGCAGACTTTCCTTTTTCCCTGTGGAATATTTTTTTTTTTTAGTCCATTCTCAAAAAGAAAATGCATTTCTGTGCTGCTGGTAAAGGAAAGGGCTCTTCAGTCCATGGTCCATGAATTGCTGCAGGAAATATCTTGACAGAAAGCAAATACTATGATAATATATCTGTTATCTACCTATTCCACAAAGGTCATTTAATGGAAAATCTGCCAGGTGGGCCAGGCCAGCAGTGTGTAGCATTGCATTCCATGTAAGGTTACCTGTTCTCTTTGCTGCAGCCAATGAAGAAGGAGGACCTGGAGGATGATTTACTGGGTTGTACACTTGAAGACCTTCTCCAGTTTGATGATTACAATAATGATGGCCACCTGACCCTGCAGGAGCTCTACACAGCCTTCCGTGAGTCCCTGCTTTGGTCTGTCCTGGCTGTTTGAAGCATGGCAATATCTGTGAGGGCACTGTTGTCTTCCTAGACATGGTCAGCCAAGATGATCCCTTTTTTGTCTTTAATGGCATGAAAACACTTTGGAAGCCTTGTTCCCAAGGTGTCTGTGCTCCACAGCGTGGAGCAGGAGGTTGGTACAGGTGTGTCAAGTTTATTGTTTTCTTCGGTGTCGTCTTGTGCTTCTTGTTGATGGCAAGGGAGAGGTGGTGGCCTGGCCAAAGTCTCTAGACCTGAGTACATGGTTTGATTAACCCTGAAGAAGCAAGATGGAAACCTGTCCAAAGCTCCTGTGGTAATACGAGTTAGTTTGCTGTGGGGAAGATGTTTACTGAATATTTTGCCTGGGAATTATGTTTTCTACATGTTGTTTCCATGTTAATGAGTGTATTAGAGTGTGCAGTCATGACACAAATCTCAGCATCCTGTGCAAGGATCGGGGGATCACAGAGCTACTTAAACAGTATTTATGTAATACTTATATTATCCCATTCTTCTTCATAAATTTATGTTCTTGCTTTAAGTTATGCATTTGCTGAAGTCCTTCCCTGGAAAAGGCCCACACTGTCTCCTTCATCTGGGTCACAGAAAGTTGTATTGTTGCCCATTCCTTCGGGACACTAAAGAAAAAGGGAAATACGCATGGTTATTCATTAATCAGGATAGTGAGCTACAGAGAACTTGGGTATGGTTAAGACATTGTGGCTAAAACTGAAGCACAATTCAATCATTGACCCTGTTGAGTACAGGGAAAGGGCCAATAACAAGTGGTTACCTCTTAAGCAGGATTATTTTCTAAAGAGGGTAGTGCCTGTTTTCTTGATTTACTGCTTTTCATTAAAAAAACCCAATTTAGATGATAATCACAGAATAGTTTGGGTTAGAATGGACCTTAAAGATTATCAAGTTCCATGCCCCTACCATGGGCAGGGACACCTGGCACTAGTCCAGGTCACTCCAAGCCACATCCAGCCTGGCTTTGAACACTTCCAGGGATGGGGCACCCTGTGCCAGGGCCCCACCACTCTCACAGGGAGGGATATCTTCCTAAAATACCCAGTCTAGCCCTGCACTCTGTCAGTTTGAAGCCATTCTCCCTTGACCTATTATACCATGCCCTTGTCAAAATTCCCTCTTCAGCTCTCCTGTAGGCAGCCTTTAAATACTGGAAGGTATTTAAAGTGCTTTAGGATTAGCCCCAGTTGTCACCATGGACCTGTTTGAACCACACATGCATTTAATTCAACACAGCAGATATACAGTAAAACATAAAAATCTCATACATTAAGAAGGCATAAAGGGTATTAACCCAGCTATAAAGGCTTGACATGAAGTTATTTGGGGGCATATTTAGATCAATGGGTTCTCAAAATCACATCAACTTAAACCCAAATTCCAATAATTATTTCTATGGGTTTTGGTTCAGGGAATTTTAAGTAGGCAATGAAAATAAGACAAGTACAAAATATTAGCCAATTAATAGCAATAATATTGATAAACAGCACAATTATCATAACAAAACACAAGGTGTAACAATGACTGTTTGTCAGAGGAATTTTGTAACTGAACAGAACTGCTCACCAACTGAAGCTGAAAACTAGACTGACTTCTCCATTTTCAGTTTTCCCAGAATCCTGACTTTTATCAAGAGCAGGTAATGGCTCACAAGCTTTTAATTTAAAAGCAAAGTTAATTCCTTGCAACTTTTGAAATTTTGGGGAACCTGGAAGCAGATTTAGTGCCTGGTTGAAGTATATTTTTTCCTTTTACTTTATTAAATGATGTTGGAAAAATACTTTAAACACTTAAGGGCACACTTTGGTTTATGAAAATTTTGTTTATCAGATTTCTGCTTTGTTATGAGTCAGAATTTGGCTTGCAGCAGTAGTTTAAAGGTACAGCATCCTGCACATTTCTCCTCTTTTTTGCCTATTAGAGATATCTTTTTGTTGCTGAAGTTTACCCAAGCCATGAATTGTGGCTGCCACAGGCTGGCAGCAAGGTGTGGGCATGGCTGCACAGCAAGCTGAGTAACATAATTACCAGAATTCAGTGACATCAGAAAGTTTCAATCTAATTTATCCTCTCAAAAACTCTGTCACATCTGTTTCCATGCTCTGTGCTCTGGTGGAGTGTCACAGTGTTGGAAAGGTTTGAAAATGACCTTGATAGTGTGAAGAGCTGCCCAATCTGACATTCTTGTGCTGCATTAGAAGTTGTATTTCATTTTAGAGAGTCTTGTGGCCTTGTTGTAACCCACAGAGCCACAAAATGGCCTCTTTCTCTCACTCCATGTGTGTCTCTTGCTTTCCCTTGATCCATCCTTTCTCTCTAAGACTTTCAGGGATCCAAGGTTATTTTTCTGCCCCACCATGTTGATTATCTGTAAATAAATGAAAAGTGTATGAATGAGATAAATCCGGAGTCTTACATTTTCTGAAATGTGGTTTTGCCAGTACAAGCACTACATCTAATAGGTGCTATTTTTAATCATAACTTCTAACTGTTGTCATATGCATTTTAATGCACAGTTTTGGATTATGGACAGAAATAGTGGCCTTCTTTCTAAACCTACCATCTTTCTTCTGGTTTTCTGAAAGTTCTTTTGTTCCTTAATCCCAAGGATAGAACTGTTGAGCGTTTTCTTGCATCTATGAGAATGACTAGAAATATCTGTTAACACAGGATTAAAGTGTCAGCTTTCAAATTGCCTTAATCATACACAAGTAGTGCATGAGGCAGATGAAACACTCCCCTGGCAGCTCTGGTAAGAACCACTTGTAGGTGTCTTCTAATTCCTCATTAATAATTTTTTATTAGATAAGGAGTCTCAGGGCCGTAATTTAAAAAAAAAATAATTTGATATGATTATCTTGAGATTTTTCACATGCCAAAAATAGAGTACTAGAAAGATTATTTGTCTGTTGTCTTTTCTTTAAGTTGTCACAAAGATTCAATACATGACTAATAAATGAAAGGCTTAGTTGTCATAAGAGCTAAAGCAATGCATGCATCTAATTAATCAGCGCAGAGATAGCCTGGTGAGTTGGCAAGCACATCACCCAGCTGAGTCATACGTTTAAGAATGCTCAGATGGGTGGTTTTTAGATATAACTTCTGGCTCTGTATCTGACTGGAAGTCATTAAAATTAGGCATGGCACTTCTGGCATTCCTGTTGTCTTCCCTAATGGGCAAGTGGCAGGTTGGCAGATGTGAAAGCCCAACTTAAGAAAAAAGTCTGTGTAACCTTCTAGATCTGTATCATCATCATCATCATCAATGTGGACAGGTCAATTTGTAATACAGATAATTGTGGGAGAGGGAAAAGATGCATTCCATCAAAATGCCTTTATCCTGCCACCACTGTTTAGCTAATAAGGAGTTATTAAACCAACAAAAAAATCCCCTAAAGTCTAGATTATAGCCCATTACTTTCCTGATGTCATAGCTAGACCAAAACAGCCTACAAAGGAAGTTTGAAAGAAAAATACTGAATTGTGATTTTTCAGTCCAGTTGTTATTTGCTGTGGCCTGTTGCATATAAGTTACATGTAGACAGAAAATTGCTGTTTCTGTAAGATGAGAGGCATGTCATCTATGGATATATTGCTATCTAAAAAACACAACTAGGGACATTTTTCATGCAGGAATGAATGCAGCAGCAGCTGCAGCATTAATGTGCTCTTAACTCCAATTAAGGAGTATAAGACAACATTTTTCTTTACTCCCTGATTCTGTTTTAGCTCAAATCTTCCTTTTTTAATATGTCCTTAATATTAACTGAAAAAGCACAAGGAAGAAATATGAAAATGAGATGTACACACTTTAGCAGGAGGTCAGGGAAATGCTGGGTCACAGCCAGGGAGGGTGGATGGTGCCAGCCCCCGGCCCTGGGCTCTCCCAGCACCACAACCAGGGGCTGGGAGACCAGACTGAATTTGAATGAACTGGGTGAAAAAATGAATTTGAGAGCCTGGGCTGGGCAGAGGTGCCAGGTAAGCCACTGCCATTGCAGAGAAGCAGTGTTGGACTGGCTCCAGATTTACTGCAGTGATCCTAAAATCTCCAGGAGCTGTACTCCCCACAGCTGTGTGGTGTGGAGAAGGGAGCAATCCATTCCTGATTCCTCCAACATACTCCAGAGGCTCCTTAGAAGTGTGGAGTATGAGAGATCTGTTTTTGAGTTGCGCATATTTCTGTTTCACTAGAAACTATTTTAGGGCAGAAATTTTAATTGTCCCCAGATTGTGAGGATTGGTGCTGAGGACGAAAAAGCAAAGCTCTACATTGAGAAACAGGGAGTGAAAGATAAAAAGGGACTTACAGGGTCAAGTGGGAGAGGAGGATGTTGAGTGAGGAAGAAGCTTCCAGCAGGGTATCTGTTCTTGGTAGATATATCAGCATATCCAACTCCATGGTGTCATAATAAACAAGGTGATAATGGTGGATAAATACTGTTTGAGGAAAACAGATACCCCTGTTTGCTCTGTGTGTGTGTGTGAATATACATTGCACACACGTGTGGCAAGCCAGCTGTTCCAGCAGCACTTGCACCTGTAAAATCCACATTCAGATGAGGTTTTATTCACAAATTCATGAAGCTGTTCTTGATGGCACAGCACCTACAGTCAGGTATTTGTTGCTGTTTCCTTCCAGATGGATTGGTCAAGCCCAGATAATTATATTGGACAAGTATATTGTGAGATAAAATGTTTTGCTCGCAGTGTTTTCTTAAGCAGTGTTGTAGCAACAGTTATCTACAGAATCAAATCATAGTCCTTTCATTGTGAAATATTGACAGTTTGTGCCCCATGCTCTGCCTCTCCCGCTGTCATCTCCCTGGTATGTGATTTTTCTTTCATGTTGCTGCAGATATTGGTACAAACTTGGAAATAATTCATTAGCTTACCAGCATTGATTGCTTCTGTGAGCGATGTGATATCCCAACTTCAAACACGGCTGGGCAAGCAGGGGAGCAACGGCCTCTGCTTTTGGTTTGATGGTGTTAGAGGAGCTACTCAGGAAAGAAATGAGGTTTCCTTTAGCTGGCCAAAGCAGCCCATTCTTGATTGCCTCGAGGAATGATGTGCTGATATGGTACTGGGGATGAAGGCAACTTATTGGGCATTTAGTAGTAGTAGTAATAATATTGTTATTATTGTTACTGTTGTTATTATTATTGTTATTAGTATATTAATACTATTTTAATAATGCAGTCTTACAGCAGAAACAAAACTGAAAAGATTAAAAAATCAAGGGAAAAAGCAGAAATTGAAAACAATTCCGTTTGAGTCCTGCAGCAAGTGCCAAATGGCTGAACAGGGATGACAGAAAAACGCAACAAGCACCCAAGTCAATGCAACAGCACTTTGTCACCAGCATTCCCATGGCTGAGCCATGACATCATGCTGGATTTTTAGGTATTTTGAGGATGGAGCTGGTGTGTGTTGGAGGCAGACGCAGCAGCTCAGCACAGGGGAGAGTGCCCAAAGACTTGTGAGTGGGCAGGCTTGAGCTCTGGGCACATGCTCAAGGATGGAAGTGCCTTTGATCAGCTCCTGAGATCTCCCTGCTCAATATGTTTTGACTTTAGATCATTTTCAGAAGCACCTAACTCCTTGCCTCACTCATAAATGCAGTATAAGATGCTTGGCTTGAGCACTAGGAATGATCCTGCTGCACCTGGAAATGTAATTTTTGTCTGGTATGGTGCCTCAGCTGGGGATATCCCAGTGAGTTCGTTTGTACTGCATTTTAGTGGGCAGCTACTTCTTGAATGTTGAAAATTTTCTTGCTTGGATTTTTTTTTCTTCTTTTTTTTCCTCCCTTGCTATCAAAGAAATACATTCTGCAAAGAAAAAAAAAAGTTTTCTTTTTCTGTCTCTCTTTTAAAGCTCGTCTCATTGTGAAAACCTTTTGCACTTCAAGTCTAAAATATATCTTAGGACTTCAGCAAAGTGTCCTGCATTGTTTGCAGTTCCACAAAACAACTGTCAGAATCAGGTTTGTTGTGTAGTCTCAATTGTTTTACTGCATTTTGAACAAAGCAAAATGTATCTTCTCAGAAAAAGAAAAAAATCAGAATTAATTTTTAGCAAGAAAGACAAGTTTAATCTAAGCAAAAAGGTTTAAAAAGCTAAAATGTGGTTCCAGAGAAAAAGTTAAAAGTTATCAGATCAAGAATAATTACGTTCTATGTGGATGCATGCTTGCCAGTGGAGAGAGGGACATGGTTTTGCCTTGGGCTAAAAAGAGAAATGTTTCCATGTTCAGATCAGACATTAATTCATTTAATCAAGGCTGCTGCTCAGCTTCGTATTCTACCCACTTTATATATTTTGGCATTATGACGTCAATTAAGAGAGCCTCCTCAAATAAAATTTCAGCAGAATTAATGGTAAACATGGATGTGGTTAGAATGATTGTGGTTTCACGTCAAGAATAGAAGCCACATTTTTGCATGGAAAGCCAGGGAGGGTGCCTGACACTGGTTTGGCTGTTCCCATGTCAGAACCCACACACTGAAGTGTCAATTGCCAAACTCCAGTATTTTTTCCAGTAGGGAAGCACAGAATGGTTTGCACTGGAAGGGACCTTAACCTCATCCTGTCCTAACCCCCTGCCACGGGGACCTTTTCCACTAGAACAGGGTGCTCCAAGCCCGTCCAACCTTGAGCATTTCCAGGGATGGGAGAGGCACAGTTTCTCTGTGCAAGCTGTGCCAGGGCCTCACCACGCTCACAGGAAAGAATTTCTTTCTAATATCTGATCTAAACCTAGGATCTTTCATTTAAAGCCATTCCCCCTTGTTCATATCTCTCATTTCCAAAGATACAATCAGTAAAATGTCAACAGTCTTAATATGCAATAACTGAATAAGAGAAAGTGATTTAATTACAAGTTGTTATTGGAAATCTATTATCTACAAATTGCAAAGAAAACTCACTAGAAGACAATGTACTGTTGATCTTAAAGTGTTTTTCAAGGTGCATTGATTTGTTAATCTTGGTTTTAAATGCAAGAAATTGCCATGTGGAGTAGTGCTTCAGAGGTGATGTAGTACAAACCATATCAAATGTCTGCACACACTCTAGCAGGACTAGAATATTTAAATATTTATAAGTATTTATGAGTGACTCACTGGTGCATAAACGAGGCAAATACCATTACTCAAAAAATTATTTGATCTGAGCTGGCAGTGTTCACTGAAGCAATTTCACATGCACAAATAATAGTATTTTGGGTTACTTGCAAACACAAAATTATGTCAGTGAAGAGCAAATACAAATATTGGTGAAATCATAGAATGGCTGACAGTTCTAGACACCTGTTGAGTCACCAACAATGTTAAACAAATGTGTAGCTGTGGCACTTGGGGACATAGTTCAGTGCTGGCCTTGGCAGTGCTGGGGTAACAGTTGGACTTAATGATTTTAGGGGGCTTTTCCAACCTAAATGATTCTGTGATTCTCAGTGCACCTTCAACTAATGTAGTTAGGGGTCTAAAAAGTATAATTTTCATTTTCTATGAGCTGGGAATGAAGAATTGCAGGAGTTCCTATGGCTTCCTTATGGTCTTGGAAAACCAGAGGCCATTTCTGAATGAAGATTGGACCCAAACTTTGTGTTGTTTTGGTTTTGGGTTTTGTTTTTTTGGTTGGGTTTTTTTTTTTGTTGTTGTTGTTGGGGTTTTTTGGGTTTTTTTTTTTTGTTGTTGTTGTTGGGGTTTTTTGGGTTTTTTTTTTTTGTTGTTGTTGTTGGGGTTTTTTTGGGGTTTTTTGTGTTTTTTTGGTTTTTTTTACTTTTTAGTCATATTCTGTCTTTCTGAGGAATTTTTGAAGCAAATGCAATATTTTCATGAGGCAAAAATGACATTTTGTTGAAAATGGGCAAAATTACAGTTACAATGCCTAAGACTTTACATGAAGTCAGAGACATTATACGGTAGGATCCTGAGCCAGATCTTGTTTTATTACATGCAGTCCAGAACATTCTAGCTGCAGTTTTCCTCTTCTTTCTTGTTTTCTCTCCTTGTGTTTCCAAGTGGGTAATTGTAAGAGTTTTATTTTTCTTTCAAAATCTGCCTTCATCTGAGGAGAGCTGCTGTGAATGGTCTCTCTGCCTTTACAGGCACCTCATGGATGCTTTGAATTGCTTCTCCATTTTCATGTTCTTCATCTTTTCTTCCACTGGTTGAGTAGTTGAGTAGATTCATAGCTTCTAAGGCCAAAAACATTCCATGATATATAGAGAATTAAAAAAACCCCAAACTAATACAGCCTCAGTCTCACCAGAGCAGGTGCAGAGGGTAAAACTTCCTTTATTACCCTTCCCCTCCCATATGACTTTCTTCATCATCCAGGCAGGGATCATGTTGCTGTTGTGTGTTTTGTCACTTACTGACCCCTTTCCCAGGATTAGTGACCTCATTTGGTTCCCTTTTTGAGTGGATCCTTCTGAGTAATGCTTTTAGAGATCTGTCCATCAGCCAGTTCTTAGTTCATTTAGGACAGATTTTATTGACACTGTACAGCACTACAGAGCTGCAGTGCTAATTTTGTAATCAAAATGCCAGAGCAGCCATCAGAAAATTATTGAGTACAGTACATATTCCCAGTGCAGTGATACAATTTATGGAGAGCCACAGCTGAGATGTTTTTATTTCATGTTCTTCACAGGAGAAAATCTCCTTGACAAATCCAGGATGCCCAGATAGAAACTTTAAAAAAAGAATAGCAGTAGAAAATTGAACTAAGCTGAACTCAGAGGTTGATTTTGCTTTAATACTTCCAAAAAGAATTAAAAAGGGTTCTAACCTTTAGAAAAAAAGTAGAAAGCTTCAGAGATGCTTCAGTGGCATCAAGATTTGAGCTGAAACTCGGCTGTTGCTAATATCTGTCTTTAGCACCACCATAAAAAACTCATTCTCAAGATTCTTGATTATCAAAACTTTAGAAAGAATATCAGGAGCCATCGATAGACATAAATAAGGGCAAGCTCAGCCCTGCTGTGCCTCTCAAGCACTATTCCTGCTGTCAGCTTTTTCATCTGCAGTACATAAAATTCAGCTGCAGAATTTTTGTTTCTCTTTTTGCAAACAAGTACAGGCACTACTGAACTCATGCTTTATGCCACACTTAGATTCCTGTGGCTTTCACCACAGTTCAGACATTGATATTCCAGCAGTGATATTTGAAACTTGCTGCTTAGAGAAGTAATTTGTGGCCATGATTTAACAGAAGAAGAAAAAAAGGAAATATGCTAAGTATATTTCTGTTTATAATTTGTCATTCTGTTCATCATACAAATCTGAATCATGTATTAGTAAAGATCACAGGTCCTGTCCTGGACACTTGGAATGGTGTCCTGCTCTGTGGCCAGCTGAAACTCAGCATTGATTAGTAGCCCCTTATACCACAGCCCCAAAAATTGCAGGAGGGGTGGGAATGCAGAGGGTGATGGAGCAAGGAGTGGGAATGACAATGATTACACAGCAAAACACCAAAAAAAGGATGGGGTGAAAAGAGAATGAAAATATCCTCACCCTGGGATTTCACAGGGTGTATATACACCCTTTCAATATGAAATTAAATGAGAGAATTGAGAGTTTGAAAGAGCAGGGTAACATTTCAAATACCCTTTCAGACTGTATTTTGACAGGAACTGTGTTTCACAGGGTTCTTCCATATCCTGATTTCCTGTAGTGTCAGGGCAGGGCTGTGGTCTGATGGATTGGCTGCTGGAACTGCTTTCAGTTACAGACTGATTTTGAAGATTTTCCTGAAAGATGCTGTCCAGACAGACTCTTCCTGTGGTTTTGTTCTCCTGTCTGGCTCTGTGACCTGCTTCTCCATGTCATTGTAATAATGGAGAAAATTCAGCTTTCTCCAGTGTTTTGGGCTACCACAAGTGGCATCATCAATCACAGCCCTTTGCTGAAGCTCCATGTGCAGCCAGGGATGCTGTCCTGCTGTCCACATGTAGCAGCAGCAAAACCCCAGGTTAGTTTGACCCTGATCTGTGAAAAGCCAAGAGCTGTCACCAGTCCTGACACTGTATGGCCGAGGTCAGGCACTGTCACTGCATTATTTGTTTTTCATTCAATCATTAAGGTTGGGAATGACCTTCAAGATCATCAGGTCCAACCTTTACAGCAATACAAGCATATATTTTATACACATATATGCATATTTTAATACAATGTATCACAGCTATTATTTGATAGCTCTTACAGTTAAACTCATTAAACTTTTTTGCTGCACAAATCCCTTTTCCATTCTGCTCGCTCTAGAAAGGCTGTTGATCTAAGGAACCCATTGCTGAGGTAGGGAGAAGTCATCATTCCTGCCAGGAAAATTCAGCAGCTGTGCATGGAGTCCTTAGCAAGCTGATGAGAGGAAATGCATCTTGCTACTGCTGGCCCATGCTGAATGTTGTTGGTGGTGTTTAACCCGTCCGTGAGCCCATCCTGCAACAAAATAGGAAGTTGGAGGAAAAACATGTGTTAATGTTTGTGTGGTGCAACAGATGATATGCTGTGTCCCCTGCTACTCAGCATCTGCCCAAGAACCCAGAGGTGTACACATCTGGGAGAAGGTTCCTCTAGAGGATGGATATTGTGGGTATAAGCCCACATGTAAAGTTACAATTTCCTGTGGTTTACAACAGCAGACTTAAAAGTAGCCATTGTTCAGGACCTAATTTGCAGGAGAGGAGTCTCATTTCTTTATTGTTCTTGGAATGCTGATGTGTTTTTCTGTAATCTGCTAGTCCTGCAGCAAAACACTTTGGTTTCCTGTTGAGGACACCTTGGCTGGGGTGGGAGGTGGGATCTCCCATCCTCCTGCAGCAGGAAAACCCAAATTCATCAGCAGACTAAACCAGCTGGGACCAAAACTCCTTTTTCTGCCCTAAATACCCAAACAGCAACTTGTCAGTCCTCGCATCTGTAGCTGATGTGCAGGCATCACTAGATAGGGTTTACGTTCCTGTAGGACCTGGAGGCAAAGTTCTTTCAGAACAAGTGACAGCATCTGGTTGCATTTGGGCATTATGGATGGGGAAGGCATTTGCCTTCAGTCTCTTCTCTTCAGGGGACTGCAGTTTATTGTAGCTACAAAAAAAAACTCTGTGCCAGATTCTCCCACAGTAAACAGCACAGAAGTCTGCCCTGTTTATCCTTAATTCCTGTAACACTGGTAGCCACCAAATTAATCTCCAGCCTTTGGAGCAGTCCATATGGTAATTTACAGACTTAAAAAGGTAAAAAAATGGAGATATGTCTTGGCTGTTTTAGCACATCTCCACTTATTCGAATACTAATTATTATTGGATTTTTTCACCATTAAAATTTATTCAGTGAAGTATTAAGCATAAAGAATACAAGTGTGTCTCCTAGGTAGACTGGCTTGGAGTCTGCTCAAAGGTGTAGAGTGTCTTCTGGCAGGTCTAGAGAGTTGTGTGGCTTTTAATGCAGTTTGCTAAGCAATCATCTGCTAAAAGATGAGATGTATATGAGGCTAAATTTGTTACAGAATTGCTATTATCCTCCTTATTTTTGTTTTAAGATGTATTTTTATGAACCCATTCACTCCAAGATGCACTTATGGAAAGACTCCAATATGTTAATCAGTATTTATTGAATACCTCAGTGTAATGGGATGGACAGGCACTGTGGATTGTAATTAATACATTGACAGCAGTGACTGTAGCTGAATGGAAGATGAAAACAGCCAAGTCTTAGGACAGAGTGTACATTCATCTTGCAGTGCTACATGGACACCCACCGAGTCAAAGACCTCTCAAAAAGAATGGAAATGCATTTTCTTTGCCAAGCAGGAGTTTTTTGGCAGTAGCAAAACATCCTGACATGGCAGAAATACAGAGTGTGGGCATTGGAGGGGCTGCTAGTGCATGAACTCCTCTGGAGAGCAGCACATCCCTCCAGCATTATCCATGAATGAGAGGGATGCTTAGGACATAAAAGAACAAATTTGGCTGCTGCCATCTAGGTGAGAACAGCTAGTGTCTCCTCCTTGCCCCCCCTTCCACCTATCCCTTACCCTGCTGAGTGGAATTCAGTGAAAACAATTGCATTGAGGGAGGGATTTGGCTCAGAAAATACATTTTTTTCCTTTTTCAAACATAGTGAGAGTACCCTACTTACTGCTGTGATGCATTAGCACAGGTAGGCTCTGAATGCAGTGCATTAAACAAATTATATGAGCTGCAAATAATGTGGTTTGTATTCCAGTACATAAACAGATCTTCAGCAAACACATAAACCAATGGCAAAAAGCTGCTTTTCAGATTTCACTTTTCAAGCCCTGCAGTGAGGCACTAATACAATTATGTCAAAAGTCTGTTGAGCAGATAGAAGTAATGAACTGTTGGATTCCTGCTCTGTGAGAGCTCTTTAACAGCGGACATTGAGGAATGAAAGATTTCCCCTGCACCAGGCATCGTGTGTCCAAGAGCTTTACAAGTAACAAAAAAAAGAGAGTGGCAGGTTAGCTTCATTCTTCTGGCTCTTGGGAGGGGATCAGCAGCTCTGAGCCGTCATTGATCCTCCTTTTGTTAAACATGAGGCAACAGAAGACTTGGCAGGTGTAATTTCCTTTAAGGAGAAAGCAGGAGGGAAGGGAGAGGGAAGGCTGGGGGCCTTGGTACCACCCAGTACTGAGCCATCACCTTCATCCTCCTGTGCAGTCACTCTCTGAGGGGCAGATCTTCCATCAGGCTCTGCAAGCACCCCATGAAACAAAAAGTGCTTTAGTGAGTGCTAGTGATCCACTAATTTCCTATAATGAAAGAAACTAAAAGGAAATCAACAGGGCCAGTGGCAAAGCAATTTCATTACATGTCTCATGTCAGCCCACTGGATAATTTACTCTGAAGAATAGATACAAGTTGCTCGTAGAAGGTTGAAATATCTTATGAAGCAGTTATACCACTTGTGGGGATGTTTGACTTCCTATGGTTATTATTGCTTTTGTTATTAGTTTTTGTGGACGATGCCCCATAGGAACTGGATTGTGAGGCCCAGCTAATTTAAAATTCCAGCATCAAAAGCTGTCAGATAAAGTCCATTTTAAGTTGCTTGAAATAACAGATGTGTTTCAGTGGAGTGGAGGCAACTTGTGCTGGGCTCTGCAAGCAGCCCAGTAAATGCTGCAGTTGTTGTACCACCTGTACAGAGACAGTGGAAGTGCTGTGTGAGACTCACTGTTTCTCTCTTCATTTTCTTTTGAAGAATTACTTAATAATCAGTCAGAGTGATCAAGATGATTTTTCTGTGCTGAAGTTTTATCTGATTAGTCTTCTGTGTGGTTGTGCTGTCAGAGCCTGAGTGAGCCCCAGGTTATGTGGGGGCTGCACACTTGCCCCCAGCTGACGTGCCCAGTCTCCAGCAAGCCCAGCAGTGTCTGACTTTGAAGTGTGTTACTTCTTGTAAATCTGCTGTGTCTCAGGTTTGTGTTTGAAATACAAATTCTGCACACTCTGAGAGTCCTTGCCTATTCCAGTTGTAAGCTGGAATAACAGCTTGCCCAGAGTAGTTGTGGACACCCAATCCCTGGAAGTGTTCAAGGCCAGGTTGGATGGGGCTTGGATGGAGCAACCTGGTCTGGTGGAAGTTGTCCCTGTCTGTAACTTTAATCATTTTTAAAAAGCTCATTTACTTGTAAGTGGAATTGTTCCTGGGTCACAATCCATCTGTCTATACATATTTGCAGTCTCTTTTGACCCATTTCTTCTGCCTCCTCCATAAAATCAACAGGACATTGATCACCAGGGCAGCCTGCCTTAAAAATAAATAAATAAACAGTAACAGTGATGTAGGAAAAACATCCCAGGGAGAAATAGAAGCTGCTAATTTATATTTTTTTTTACTCCTTCCCTACCTTCAGCAGGCTAATACAGTGCAGGATGAGGGATCCCACGTGGCATTCCATCCCATCCTGCAGCCTTGCTGGTTTCCTGTGCCTGCTCACTGCCACCCAGGGCCACAGAATTTGACTGCCCATGGCCACCAGCATCTCCTCCCTCATCTGCACATGCCTGGCTTTCTCTTCTCAATTAGCCTATATTTTTCCTACCTGCCTCTTTCTACTCTGATGGAAATAAAGGGAAAGGTTTTTAAATTAAGGCACAAGAGGAACAGGAACAATTCCTGTTTTGGCAAATCATTGTATTTCTAAGCCTTATCCTTGTATAACTCATGAAAAGGTTGACTATGGAAACTATCTCTTGGATGTCCAAGAGATGTTTCCTTTGTTGCTCAGAAATTATTCTGGGTCAGCAGCAGATGGGTCTCAGCTGTTAGGGGCTGTAGCATCTCTCTTCAATTCACAGGGGCTGAAAAGCTGAAAAAGTCAAGGGTAACTTTTGTCTCTTATCTCACAAATCTCTTTCTAACCAGAGTAAGAAAGAAACCATTTTTTCACCATTTTGAATTCTTCTAAACATATCTATTGCAGGACTTGCTGTGTCCTCCTCCTCTGATCATGGGCTGTCTCTGATGTCCCTGTGCTCTCCAGTGCAGAAAGAAATATACTGGCACTACACATGAGAAGGTTACACATTTGCTCCTTCCTGGGCTACAAACTTCTTAGATGCGTCCACATCAGCCTTAGATGTGGAAATAATGGTGGGATTTTGTCCAAGTGAATTAGATGTTGCAAGCTCTGCTGGTTTCTAAGGAGGGATTCCTTTGGGAGATATCCCTGCTCCAGTGGATGGACAGCATCTCCCTGCTGTGGTAGTGCTTCAGGAGTTTCTTTTCTCTGAATTAGTTGGGCAGCACATCAAGAACTATATCCAGATTTCACATTGTGTAATTTTGTTATGACTGCTCATGCCATTGGTAGCCAGTCCCACGATGGTGGAGGTTGGTGTCAGCCACATGGAAATGCCCTTGCCAAAAAACAGGGTCCTTTTGGGTCAGTGTTGATTGTGTGGTCTGTAGCTGTGGGAGTGATGTTTCCTGGCAGGAATATGTGTCCTCTGCAAGGTGAAAGAGGGAATAATCCATATATTAGATAAATTCTTCAGGATTTTGTATGCTTGAGCACTGGTACAATGTCGAAATCACAATCTCATCAGATCGCAGAGTTTTAGTTAAACCAAAATGACAAGACATTTCCTTGGACTTTACCCATCACCTGAAGAAATTGGTTAGAGTCTGAGTTTGTAGAGCAAACACATTGAAATGAGTTTAAAGAACTTTTGGAAACAGCAAGACCTACATGGGTAACTTCCTTGCAATTTCTATTATAAAGATTTAATTTCTAAAATTGCAAACTATGACTGGGAATTATTTATTATACTACCTGAGAAATTTCTTGGTCTTCCTGTCTTTGTGAATTACTTTCTCAATATTTTTTTTCAATGCAGCAAAGGGATTAACCACTTCTCTGCCATAGCTACCTACACATTTCCACTGAGCCTAATGCTTTCCTAGACTGAGAGTAATCAGTCTCTGTTAAATGGGATTCAGGCTTCCCTTTGTTCCACAGGACAGCAGGGCCAGACAAGGGGAAGTGTTTGGGTGCCCAGTCAGTCTGATTTAGCCTCCCAGTTTTCAGAAAAGTGTTTGTTGTGTGGGTTTTTAATAGTATTCGACTTTTTGCTTTTCTGCCCTCCAGGGATGGCCTTAGAAGCCATAAAGATGCCCTCCCTGCAGCCAGCACCAAACAGGCAGCTGTTGGCATCTGTCAGTGGAGTTGGAGCAGGGCCAGTGCCTCAGGCCCTGGCCCAGGGAGCTCCCACTGTGACCAGGGGTGCTCAGTGCTAGCTGTGGCCCTGGCAGACACAGATCCCTCACAAGGACGTTGTCACTCACTGCTGCAGAGGGTTGTCATGCTGAGCATCGCAGTTTTTTTCCCCTCTTGGCTAAAGCCCAAACTGCCTTCTGGCTCAAATGAGACTTCTGAAGAATATTTCATTTTCCCTGTGCCTCAGAGTGACTTCTCCCCAGAGTCTGACCTTGCTGTCTCCAGCTGAAGCTGCTGTGAGAGCTGGGGGTCCAGGGGAGCCACTGCCACCAGCCACTGTTCATCTCTCTGAAGTGAGACAGCCACACCCAGGCACCACACACAGGGACTGGAGGGACGTGAAAGCTGAGATGATGGTGATGCTGAGGAGTGATTTACAAACTTGGTATAGGATCATGCTCTGGATTTTTAAAACCAGTGTGTTTGTTGTAGATTGTTCCTCTCAAAGTCCCTCCTTTCACCAGGTACAGAAAGGAACCCTAGGACAGAAGTGCCAAATTTTCCAATTATTTAAATGCCATCATTTCATTGCAATAAGTAACCTAATTGTGATCATAAAGTTAGAAGACCCTGGACCATGAAAGAAATTTTTTACAAGAGAAGATACTGTTTAATTTTTATAGAAAAGAATGAACTGTTCATCATGTGTGGGGAACAAAGCAGCTCTGCTGATGAGTGAGGATACAGACTCTTTATAACCATCTTCCAGAGCATGCAGAAAAAGGAGTGCTGGGTCCTGGTTGGACACCAAGAGTTAGGGCATGTTAGGTTGGGAACATTGGGGAGGATGTGGGCACTGCTGCCTCCAGACAGCACCTTCAGGAAAGAACAGGAGCAGCCTCACAGGACAGGGCTGGAAGAAGGCAAAGAGGCTGTTCCTGTTTTCATAACTAAGCAAGACTCTGTTGGACCAGAGCTGTAGCACAAGATGGGCTAGTGGCACCCCTGCACTCGGTACTCGTGGCAGCTGGCTGCAGCCACTCAGGAGTTGCCTGGTTCCCCTGACTGTTGCAGGGTAATATTTGTGGTGTCTGGGAACAGCTGTATTACCCTCTTCTGCAGCTAAATCTGCTGTAGTAGTGGCAGCAGCAGATGAAGAAAGGATCTGTGGAAAAAACCTCCAAGGCAGAACTGAGTAACTGTCCAGCCTATCTCCCAGAAAAACAGCACCTCTTGCAGAGCATGGTAAGAAAGAGAACGCAGTAGCATCTGTGCTCTAAGGCTCTGTGTCCTTAAATCAGTGAACCTGAATTTATAGAAGTGAACCACCTGTCATTTCCCTTGTAGGGGATTCTTTTAAAAGCAGCTACGTTCCTTTACATCACCTGCATGTCAGGGCAGTACAATGGGTCTTTTTCCATCATGTTACCTGGCTGGAAACAGCAAATAAGGGCATATGGAAAGATTTTACTTTTTTATGAGCAAGCTCTCCTACGGGAGGCAGGAAGGAGCCTTCATCTCCAAATTGATGGGCTGTCTGGAAAGGTTCAGTCCAAGATTTGACAGCAGTATTTCAGTATTGATCACTTTCATGCATTTGTCAGGTAGCTATTTGCTTCATCTCTCCTTTCCCCTTCCCCTAAAATTGTTGGGTCTATGTACTAGTTTCAGTCACATTTCTTGAGAGTCAAAAGTTTTAAATGTGCCAAATATCATTAAAAGCAACTGAAAAGGAAACAAAAATTGCATTTTTGTCCCAGGTGAGGGGAATACTGAAGAATAAGCTCACTGCTTGGGTGCACATGGGGGAACACACCGATGAGCAGGTCCTGCCAAACCTCCCACAGGCAGAGAGCATCCTTGGGAGCTCACATCATCCTAGATGCCAAAGTCAACCTACCTTGGGCTGCTGCTGGATAAATCAAAACTGCTTCAGTTCCAGTGCTGAGACATGCTCTTTCATAAGCATAATCAGATGCTCAGATGTTTTTTTGTTAAGTTCCCTTCTCACTGTACTAGTTTGTAATAACAGAGAAGAATGATTTCACCATGTTTTACTTGGATATTTACTTGGACATGATGTTTTTTTCACAGGGTATTTATTAATCATCTGTTCCTATTTCTTGCAAGATTTTTGAAAGTAGGGGTTTGAGCAGTTCTCCCAGTCCAGGTTAAACATGTCTCACCACAGCTGTGTTTCAAACTGTGCAGCTCTGCTTTGCTGATTGTTGAGCATTCAGATTCCAAGAGGTTACATATGGCCAGGGAGGAAGATTCATCCTCCTTTAAGCTGTCTCTTCACTTACAGAAGCCAATAGGCTGAACAGCACCCTTGCTGGCTGAAAACATAAAGCTCCACTTAATTCTTTTGCTCTCCCTACTTCTAGACATTGTAATATAAAATAATTAATCCTGATGCAGCCTATGTGGCAGCTTGCAGCCTTGTTGATATTTCTCTGTTGCTCCAAGCAGAGGGAACGTGCATTGTTGCCTAACAAATTGACTGCTTAGAATTGTTTAGAGAAATAATTTCTCTTTTAGTCTGTTCTTTTCTTGGGGGCATGAAAAGCTTTCAGTAGTCAGCTCTTTATTACACCTGTGGGCAAGCAGAAATATGTTAAGAGAGGACATAGAGTTTATCTTTACTGCATTTGCATAAAAATGCAATTCAAACTATTTTCTTTTTCCATATTTTTCTCTCCACAAAGAGAAAAATAAAACAGACACAGTTGTGTTAAACTGGTATGTGTTGTAACATGGCAAAGTCTTTCACACCACAGAATCCTCAGGGCAAGAATTGTGCCCTGGTTGTTCACATGTTGTAGAGAAAACTGGGAGTTGGGAAAACCAATTGACTTCGGGTATTGTTGTATTAAGCTAAACTATACACTGCAATCAGAGGCTATCCTATGTTCTTAGAAGTTAATGGGAATTTTTGAGTCATCTAAATTTGTTGAATGCTAAGTGTTGTGTGACAGTACACTCGGAATTTCCGCACCATCTCATGTGGAAAATATAGAATGAAAGTTGGAAATCTGGTTCCATGAACCTTTTGGATAGATTCAGCCTGGCTGGACTAATTGAAATAAGTATGAAACTGTTCTTATTTCATTACTTTGTTTTGGTTAATATGATGCTTAAATATCAGCATGAGATGTTCTGGTAGATTGAAATTAGGCTAAAACCAGTTATTTTGAGTGATTTCATGTAGAACAACTTTGTTTGGTTTTCTCAGGCTCCATTTTATGCATGCTTGCATAAAGACATTGGGTCTGTGCCCCTGTTTTGGTAAAGAATGTACACAGTGTGGGTGTGGGCTGTCCAAAGCACTGTCTAACAAGGAAATTCAAGAATGTTTTCCCTCTTCTTTTTTAAAAACATTACTTCTACAGTTCCAACAACAGTAGATGGTTTCCTCTGTCTTTTGTTCCCTTTGTCCATTACCTCTTGAAATAACATAGCAGATCTCCCATCGAGGTTTTGTGGCCTTAATTAATCACATAAGGTATATATTTCACAAGAAGTAGTAAATACTTATGGGTTGTGCTTGGACAGCCACACTCAGGGGATGGTGAGAACCTGCAGGGTGTGAGGTGTCCTGAGGCTGAGGTGTGATATCTTTTGCCACATCCCTCATCACATGTTTCAGATGCACCAATCTGCTCTGGTGGCAGGTAACAGGTGACTTACGGGCCTGTGCAGCTATTTTTGTAGTTTATTATATTTCTAATAAAATTTTGCTGTTCAGTCAGAGGACTGCATAATTTAAGGATGGTTTGTGTCTGCCTAGAAACCAGAGAGAATAAGCACATACAACTGATTTAAATGGGCCTATGGTGACAATGTTATTAGGCATTCATCGTTGCCATTTCTTATTTACTTATTTCGTGTCTATCATCTCTATAGAAAGCCTCAGTTCTTTACTGCTTCATTAAATGCTGCAGTCTCCTCCCAGCTCCCTCCCATCTCTATTTAAACAGATTGGACAGATCCTGTTAGCTTTCTCCTGGTGATGACGGGGATGAAAAAGTCATTCAAACATATTTGGCAGGCCATATATCTTAATGCTAACAGTAACAATTCGACAGAAAAAAAAATCTTGTGACTGCAGGCTAAATGAAATGAAATTTGGGCTTCGGGTTCCCTGGGGGCCAGAATCCTCTTGTCTTACTTGATGTAAACGAGATGGGCCTTTGAGCTGCATAATCAAGATGGAGAAGTGATGTACAGGATTCTTCATTGGAGAGATGTGGTCTGAATTCCCTTTCAGGTGGGCAGATATGAGAGAGCCTTGCACAAAGAGGTAAATCAGTGACCCAGAGTGCTGATGGCTATGTGCAAACCCTCTGGGAGATGCCAGCCACACCCAGCAAACTGTAAAATCTGCTTTTCAGCAACGAAAATAAAAGAAAGAAACCAAGAGCAAATAGGGATGACAGGCAAGGGTGTTTCCATACTAGGAAAAAAGAATCAAACATGTTCATCACTGCTGTTGCGGGGGAAGCACCTGAGGTATAAACAGGGCACAGACATTTTTATTACTGTGCCATCAAACCCTGCCCAAGGGGATTTAAGGCATTATTGCTGGAGGTGGCAGTCAGTGTAGTCAAAGAAGCATCTAACTCAGAAAAGAAATTATCTAAGCTTCTTCCTTTAATAAAGTTTCTTTTCCCAGCATTAAATAAAAGGGGAATATGTGTGTCTGGGGTGGGAGCCGTGGCACTTCCAGCATGCTCTGTGCTGCTACCTGCTGTCACCAAGCTTTTGTTTCAGCTGTGAACTTTTGAGAGCAGCCACTTCTGGGTTGCATTTATTTACCTGAGCCACACAAATCCTGGGGGTTTTTTACCCAGCTTGTGGTTTGTGCATAGTTCAGGCTGGATGCCTGTGCCCAGCCAGGCACAGGAGGGAACCAACTGCCCAAAGCACTGGGGACTCCTGGCCAGATATTTTAAAGGGTTGATAACCTTATGTGCATCAGAATTTCAGCTTGGAGCCCCAGTTTTGTGTGTCAGGCAGCCCAGCAGCAGAGTGAACATCAGGGGCTGGGGTTCCTCAGGCAGGTGCTGCCCTGAATCAGGGCTGGCATCCTTCTGCCCATCCCCATAGGATCAAGCACAGAGCATAATTTGATGCACTGTTTAATTGCAAAGGGACATGTAACATAACTGGGCTGGGAATGCTGTTGGAATCAGTGGAGTTTTCCCAGTGTGCAGCCAGTGTCTGTCTGGAATGGGCACAGGGCTGCCATGCTCACCATGCCCAAAGGATGGGAAGCACTCGTGGCCACCACGCAGCTGCCATGGGCAGTGATGTCAGGTGCTCCCTTCCATGCTTCTTGTTGCTGCTGTGAACTAATTTCCAGTTTTGTGTTGTCAACACGTGTTCTCCTCCTTCCATTAAATTCTCACCCCATCACCCTGTTCTCTTGGCTTCAGCAGTGATTTCATTGTTGTTTAAAGATTTGATCCACTTGTTAAAAGCTCCATGATAGAATATCCCAGTGCTTTCCAGGCATCAGATCCGGTGTCAGATTCTGCAAGACTTCTTCTACAAGTGTTTGTGTGGTTGTAAAAAAAACCAACAAAAACAACATGAAGAAAACCACACAAGCAAAACCCTGAAATTAAAATGACAGCAGAAGAGAATAAGGTTGCAAGAGAAGAGATCTCAGCTCTGTTGTCATTTTAGAAACTTCATTATCCAGTTATGGGGTTTGATATTGCTATTGATTTCACATAGAAGATACTCAAGTGCTACAGGAATGTGGATTGTATAAAACCCAAAGACAGATCAGTGCAAAAATATAATAAAATGGTGGTTACAGCTTACATTTTTGGTGAAAACTGCCACTAATAGAATTCTGTAATGAAACTGCTCTTTAAATGAATTATTATTCCAGAATTTTCTGATTAATATAAATCCCCTATTATGTCATACTCCAATTAAATTAGACAGGATATTATTTTATGTGATATTGTAATTAACTAAACTGGAATTTGGCCAAGTAGTCATAATTTATACCTGGACTGTGAGAAGATGTATGAGGATTTTAATATTTATAGTTGGTTGAGAACTACCCAAGTTTCACATTAATCCAGATGATGATATTTTGCCTTTTGTTCACTTGTTAATACTGTAGGACTGATTTAGGACTTTGCGAGTCCTACCTTCAAACTTTACTTTCCAATATTTCTGTGTCTGTGAAGTGTCACCTACGCATTTGTTCAAGGGGGTAACATTTCAGCCAAGTTAATTTTTTGGGGTGGCAAAAGTAAAAAGGTGATGGCCCTGGCACAGGTTGCCCAGGGAAGCTGTGGCTGCTCCCTCCCTTGTTCACCAGTAGGTTGGAGAGGGCTTGGAGAAGCCTGGGATAGTAAAGGTGTCCCTGTTCATGGCAGGGCTGTTGGAATGAGATCATCTTTAGGGACCCTTCCAATCCAAGGATTCTGTCCCTCTGTGTCTGTCACATCTGGGTCATGGTGTGCACCTGAGTGTGCAATGGAGTGTGCAGGGAATGGGCCCAGCAGAGAGAGTGCTTTGAGTCAGGGAGAGAAAAAAAAAAGATGCCTGGAATCGATACTTTTTGATTTAGGCTTCTATTTTATAGGATTAAAAATGTTTCATGAGTGACCCAGAGGAAAAATGTAGACTGGAGGCAAAGTAGAAATTATTACTGTATCTAATAACTTCCAGATGTCCAGCAATATTTTGAGTAAAAGGGTGAAGTGCCAGTTTCCAAGCATTATATATTATCAGTTTCGAAGTGAGGTTTTGATTTTGGCTTGTTGCTGGATTGTGGGGGGTTTTTAATTGGTACAAACACAGTTTTCGCTGGAGAGCTTTCAAAATATCTGCCTTTTTTCTTAGAGAATAATACCTTATAAACAATATTTTTAATAGGTGGGAAATGGGAAGAACACAGTGTATTTTGCAATGTAGTTTTAAATCATTCTAGTCACAGGTTTAACACAAAAAACAGATCTTTTATATAGGAGTATAAGTTGCTGCACAAGGTATTTGGACCATTCTGTTCTTACAGCCTGGCAAGCTATTTGTGGAGCTTTGCAGGACTTAATGGATTTGTCATGGACTTAACATTAATAACAGCCTAATGTAAAGTTGCCCATCTTCATGGTATTTTATTTCTTAGTTGGCTCGGCAAGGATTTGTCTGGCAGTTTGGGTGCTCAGAATGAGAAGGGAGGACTTCTCCAGTGTGGCAGTGGAGGGAAAAAAACTCTAATTTTTTTGTGAGTTTCCTGATTGTATAAAAGTAGCCATTTGTGTAGGCCTGGAACAGGATTACCTGTGTGAAAATGCCTATAGTTTCATTGTAAGACAGGAGTAAACATGACAGAGCCATGAGATCTGGCGTGCACAGCAACTCATTACTGTCGACAGCAGAGTCATGGAATCACAGAACTGCTTGGGTTGGAAAGGACTTTTGAAGTTCCTCTCATTCCAACCCCCCTGCCACGGGCAGGGACACCTTCCACTATCCCAGGTTGCTCCAAGCCCCATCCAGCCTGGCCTTGTTGCTTCATAACCTCGCAGAAAAAAGAAAAATTAACCAAGACAATACTCAAAAATTAACAACAAAAAACCCTTCCAAAATGTTAAACTCGTCAGCATATATTTGTTTAGATCCCAGTGAATAAAAACCTATTGGTTCATTCTCTGTCTTTAATAAAAGTAAATCCCTTTTCTCACCTGGCAGCTGTCAGCAATGGGAACTTCACCCTTCAGATTATCTTTTATTGAATCTTGAAGAAATTGAATTGTTCATTGTGTGTGTCAGCTGTAGTTTACTAGAACACTTCTGTCCCTCCAGGAATGGGCTGATTGCTGTAAACAGAGAATTGATTTAGTCTTAAATTTTAGAAATTCAGATGCAGCCCTGGAGCGTGTGTCTTCATCCTATCCTTTTAACATTATTGTGGAATATTTATTACTGTGAGTGTATAGCATTAACTGCCCATCACCCATAAACCAGATCTACTTTAAAAGATTAAAATATATTTTTTTAATTTGAAAAAAGAGGTTTCTTTACAAATACGGATTGCATTAACCTTTACCCTTTTCTCTCCTAATATCCATACCTCTTTATGCAAATGCACAGTTCATGTCTTCTTGCTTCTGTGTGCAACCCAAACATCCAAACTTCTTAGTCTAAAAGGTCAGACATCTTTTCAGAAGAAACAGATTTAATTTTCCATCTCTTACTTCTGTCAGAAGCTGGTGGCTCCTTGAGCTCCACGTTTGAGTGCTGTCGTGTAGTGGGGTTTATTTCTGATACACAACAGCCAAATTCACGTGTTCTGGGCAGCTGGCTCTGGCTCCTCCTGTCCCAGCCTTCCTGGAGACTGTCCCGTCCATCCTGTGAGCTGCTGTGTATTTACTTGTGGGCACATCACTTAATCCCTGTACAGGGGCTCACTCTTCCCAGGTGGTCTGACCTGCAGAAAACGCCACAGTACAGAACTACAAATGCCTTAAAATTCATTACCTGATGTAATTAGTGGGATTGTTCCTTCTGTGGATTGCACAAATGTGAACTATTTCCAGCAGGGTGGTCACATCCACTGCACTACACACAGCACTGGGCTGTTTGTAATGGCTTGATGCAATGGAAGATACTGTTTAGTAAGTGGCATGTGGGGTTCTTTTGCAAATATTTTACATGAAAGAAAATTACTGTGAAGCTGCAGGAAAGGAAGCTTAGAAGCACTCTTTTATCAGAACTGAAAACTAGATAAAGACTGAAATCCTGTCTCATTCAATATGACACCATTCGTTTTTATTCTTTAACAATCGTGGAAATAAATGTTGTGGCAGTAGTTTGCATAGTGTGAGAAGTCCTGTAAGATTAAGAGAAGGTGCTTAGTAGAAGTCCCAGCAGGAACATATTCTTCCCAAGTTGCAAAGGGATTCATGAGGATGAGGGGAAGGAGCAGAGCTGGATGCTCTGTGCATCAGTTAAAGGGTTCAGCATGTGTGGCTGAGAGCTGCAAAAGGACCGGCTGGTGCCCCACAGGACAGAGACTCTTTATTGGAAAATGAGGATAATTTTACATTTCTTTTGGAGAAGTTCAGCCAGTGTTTTCAGTAGGAGATTGAACAGGGAATTGATAGTTTGGGAAAGACATTTCCTGATATCTCAGAGCAGGTAGTGTGCAGGGACCCTCTGTTTTGGAGAGAAGCATCATGTGATTTTGTACATGGTGCTGTAACAGCCCATACCTGGTAAACAATCAGACAGTGGCTGTCACATGTTTTGCTGAGCTATCAGTATTGAGTTTTTGTCTCTGCAAGACAGCAATAGCTAATACAGGGCTAAGCAGGGGAGGGAGAAAACATAATCCAGAAGAGATGAAATTAAATGATAGTTGCTGGCATTGGACAGGGTATTCTGAGACTAGCACCCCCTTGGGGTTTTTTGGATGGTGTTGTTTGTTTTTTTGGTGGTTGCTGAATTGTAGTGCCCTGTATTCCCCACTGGCACAGGACTGGAGACCAAAGACTCCTACTCTGAGATGACTGGTAAGGTCTCGGCTCTTCTGAGACTTCTTTTTCCATCTCCCAGCCTTATTTTTCCTTATGGCCTCTGTTGGACACCAAAATAGTTACTTGGTGGGGGGAGAATCTGGTTTAAGCCTCTTTTGTTGAATCAGGAAGCAGATTGATTGTGTTATGTGAGGATCAGCAATGGAAGTGCTAAGTTCTGGGTTTCTGGATGTCTGAACTAACACTTAGGATGCTCTATAGCCAGCTGCAGCACAGTAATATGTCTATATATCTGTATATATTTGTGTGTGTACATTTTGTATGGTACGTGAAGAATTCATAATATTAATGCAGTAGTCCTCCATATGATTCCAAGTCAGCCTGTTTAAACCTTCTACACAAACATGGATCTATTTGCAAGCATTTGTTTTACGTGTTCTGTTAGAAACATTTGCTGATGAAGCGGCAAGAGCTCTGAAGACAGACCCAAAGCACTTTCTGGCAATCTGGTGGCATTGTCATTTCATAAATGAAGTGCTGTAGAACTTGTAGAAATAAATTGCTTTTTTCTTTGGTAAGGAATTCTCTGCCAAGTATGGATTGCAAGCTGTTTTCTCCTCCTGATCCCAGCCCTGATGGTGAGAGCCTGCAATGTAACCCACAGCTGCTTCCTCCCCGCTCATTCATTCCAGGACAGTACCACTGCTTAGGACCCTGTGTTTTTTCTTATCTCATGAGAAACACTGTCATTTAGGGTAAATATTATGCTGTTGCTAATGGGTTTAAAATTCATGTCAAGTTTTCCAGTTACATATTTCATTTATTTCATGAATGTGAAATGACACTGAGAGAGCAGAGCTGTTCACAGGCATGCACTGAGCTGGAGTTTTACTTCTCCATTTTCCATTAAAACCCACAAATATGATTATTGAAATGAAAGTTGTTCTTGTTTACTCTGAGGCTGAGATCATAACGTGTACCTACCCCTACTGTTTTATGTAGAAGGCAAAAATGGTCCCTAGTGTCTTATCCAAGTTCTGACCTCAGGTGATGGCTGGTGCTGTGTTTGGGAATTGTTTTGGAGACAGGAATACTCTGCATGAACAACCTTTGTGTTCTTCTCAAGACCATGGCTTTATATCCATTTTTTCTTGCAACCTGCCTAGCTCTGCCAGCCAAGCAGTTTCTTATCATAGCATAATTATGGAATTAATTTTATATCTAGTTTGAAAACCAGAACGTCTTGCTGGTCCTCACTCTTTGCTCTGGGGGGATTTAGAGGACAGCAACCACATGAGACAGATCAGGTTGTCACGTGCATTTAGACATTCAAAAAGGATGTAAATACCTGATGGGAGTTCAGAAGTGAGAGCAGATTTTACGTGGTTTCTCAGTGAGAGATGGAGATCTGCTTGGGCATCCCTGAAGTTTTGTAAAAATCCAAATTATGCTAAAAAATAAATGTTAGTAAATAGCCAAATGAGAATAAATAGCCAGATCTAGGAAAAAAATAGAAGGACCATCCCAATTCACAATTCTGCATGGAGTGTAGGCACAAAATCCTGCCTGTTTTTTCAACTGCTGTTGATTTGTGGCAAGTTCATCAAATCCTGTTTAGGACCTTAATATGTGGATCATGTGCTGTGGTACACTTGGAGACAGAGCCAAAGTAGTAGGTGTGTGAGGGCTGTTCACTGATTAAATTTGCAAATCAAGTGTAGGTTCCAGGGGTACAAACCCAAGGACAAGCAGGAAAATGCCCAGGATGTCTTTATTCCAGCCCAGGATGAAGAGCTGTGCCGTGTTCGTATATGAAAGCCTGGAGTTCAGGGGTTTATTCTGCCAGCTGAAGAGAGAAATCAGATTCCTTTGTTCAGTGATCATAAATAAAAAAATGCATGTGTCAGAAAAATGCATTCATATCTTTATTTTTCATTTGTGCTTGAAAAGGATCAATGAGAACAAATGCTTGGTGCAACCATTACAGATGATAAATTATTTTGGATGTCTTTTCTCAAAGCATAGGGAGCACTCAAGTGCAGCAAACTATCCCAGTGTCCCAGGCACTAATAAAATCTCAGCATAATTCTTAAACCCACAATT
Source organism: Onychostruthus taczanowskii (assembly GCF_017590055.1). NCBI lineage: Eukaryota > Metazoa > Chordata > Aves > Passeriformes > Passeridae > Onychostruthus > Onychostruthus taczanowskii. Next base: position 10,284,198 of record NW_024498573.1, read on the forward strand.
CTTCACCAATCTAAGATACCAAGAAAGATAATTTAAGTTATTTCATCTCAAGCTGAGAGTTTTACCTTTTTAAAATGGCAAACTGATTTACAAGGCTTGTCCTCTAAGGTCCCTTAAGGTAAATTACCTGTCACAAGGGTTGTGGATCCCTGTCTGCGTGTTTGAATAAAACGTGTGACAGATTTGTAGTGTTAATAATGGGGCTGCCATGGAGAGCTCTCAATTTGCAACAGGAGGAGTGGAGAGATGGCAGTCTGGTTATTTAGCATCCTGCTTGTCTTTCATCTGAAGTTCTGAGAGGAACTCAGTTGCCAATTATTTAAGATATGCATCCTTTTTCTGATGGGACCTCCCCAGCAGTTCTCCCAAAGGCCTTTTCAGTGCTCCCTCCCCAAATCCCTGAGTGTCTCTAGCTGCCCAAATCTTTGTCCCTGCATCTGGTGGTAGGTGCTGAGCACAATGCTCAGCAGATGAGGTGGGGGTGCACACTTTCATCAGTGAAAAATGACTGAATTCTTCATCAATAAAAATCTCCAGATCAACTGATCCATGCTGACAACGTTTGATATCATTCCTGCAGGAATAGAAATAGTAAAATTTAGGACCTCTTCAATAAATTTCAGTATCACTGGGCTACCATCATGTCTGTGCAGAAATGCATATACTCATGTGTACATCTGTGAAATTAGATGGTGCACTTGAAATAAAATCTGAACTTTATGAACAATTCTAGCTGGGCCCTGTTGCAATAATATTTCTGTTTCAGACAGGGATGAGTGTCTCCACAAAATAGAAGTAGCTGCTCTTCCAGCCATTCATAGGCTGTTTTATGTCAATTCTTCCTGCAGAGCCCCAGTGAGACAGCCTGTATATCTTACTCATCTGAGAGGAGTTTATTCTCATTTATCTGTAAAGAATGCACAAGCTCTCTGACAAGGGAGAGATGAATGGAGTTGCTGATGGGAAATTTACTGCATATCTGAAATGCATGCAGAGGCCTTTGGATACACCTCCTCTTTTTAAAATCACATCAGTTTGCTCCAGGCTTGTCCAAAAGCATTGTTCTCTCTTGGTGAAGCAGTGGGTCCTGATGTGGGCAGAGCTGCCTGCCTGTGGAAAGGGTAGCACAAGGTCTCAGAGCTTGTCAGAAGCTGGCATGAGTCTTAAGCTGTGCCTTGAAGCTGCCCAAAGAGAGCAGTCTTTGGGCTGAGGCAGTCAGGTCTTTCTGTCCTTTGAGAATGAACATAGTTTTTCCAACTTAGGCAATTTTTTTTTGCTCAACTTCATGTAGCTCCTGGTGGCCCATTTCTCCAGTGATTGAGGTCCCTCTGTAAATCTCATACAATCTCCTCTAATTCCTCCAGTTCAATAAAATCAGGCTTGTAGTAATTTAAAATTCAAAAACCTTCAAAGGCTGGGAGGGGCATGCACATCTGAAGGACATGGCAGAGTTCTTACTCCTGGTAATAACTGTTGGCCAGGAGCCAAGATGACCTTTCCAGCATTTCATTGCTACGCTGAGGCATGGAAGGGCCACTACTGCAAGACTGCTCTTGCAAAGAGTGGGAAAAACTACCTGGGGCAAAAAACCTACCATGGGGAGTGAAGGCAAGTGCTCTCCTCCAGTATCAGTGATTTTTATACCAGTGTAGGTGGTTTAAACTTGAGAGAGCTTTTGCCAGTAGGGCTGATGGGGTAAAAAATTGTACTCTGAACTGGGTAGAGCAGACCAGTCAGAGGATGCTGCTGTGCCCTCCTGCTTCTTTTGCTTAGGAAAATTCAATTCTAATGAACTAAGTTCGCTCATTCTAAGTGAACATCTTTCTGTGCCAGGCAGGGACTTCATTGGAGAGTCACACATTTATTACACATCTTCTACAAAATGGTAGTTAAACATAAAAAGAGTGAGATAAAATCACAGGCAACCTGGAAATCATTAAAGCATTCCAGAGAAAATTAACGAATACCAACACTAATATTTTTGTTTCAACACTATTAATAGTCCCAAAATACTGTTTCTCTATCATGCTGTTTATTGAAATACCAGTGTGTTTTGGTTTGTTTGCAAACCTTGTGCCATCTGGATCTGAATCAAGAAAAAAAACATTTCCAGTGGAATAAGAAATAAGGCATGCTTAGAATATTAAATTTCCACAACCATTTATATTACATTATTTTTAATTGCATTAGCTTTCCTGCCACATCATTATTTTGCAAATATGTTCCTGACTAAAAGATGTGTAGATGTGTTTGCACTGTTATCTCCCATCCCAAAGTGTGACAGTGCCTTTTGGTATTTTTTGTATGTGCATAACTTAACTAGGAAATTCGTTAAAACTTGAAAATCAAACCATAATTTGAATATTGGAACTGTGTGCGTTCTTTGGCAACCTGAGGTTGCTTCACTCTTGCTGTTGGCATTGCTGGGTTCATGCTGTGCTGCAGATTTCACTTGGAGGGCTGTACTGACCACGAAACTTTTATTTTCCTAGGAAAATAAGCAAATGGGACTTTAAATGAATGCAATATGCAGATCACCTTCACTGCTGTTGTAAAAAGCAGATACAGTAAAAAGGCAGAAAGGCAAGTTCAGTGAGGGGGAGGGGGTGGTGATGTACCACAGTTAAAAATGCAAAACTTTAGAGAAAGAGATACCTGATATGGACCTGGCCTCATGATGAATCAATCTGCTGATTTATTTTCTCAGTTGCACCAACTTTCACTGCACGGGTTTGCTACAATGGGTTTTTATTCAAATATGGTGTTTTAGCTAGCATGTAGATAACATCTGTGTATGTTACCTTGCAGTAATTTAAAATGAAGAGCTTCACCTTTTAAACTACAAAATGTGAAGCTTGCTTGGGCAATGTCTACATTAAATTATTGTAATTGAAAATTAGACTATTCTAGTCTATAAGAGCGACACAGAGAGCTGTCAATTTAATTGCATTACCTTACTGTCCATTCAAGTAGCATGTACAGTCCCTTCCAGAGGGGTGGGACATTAATAGTGTAACTACAGTGAAAAAGGAAATAATTGCTAAGATTTGATGTGATTTTCCTATTCATCCTTCATTAGATGTTTTCAGGGGTCTGCTGCTAACCCAGGTGGAAGTCCTGGTCAGAGGAAATAAACTGCTTAGGGTCTGGGAAATCAAAATTGCACATAACATCCACAGAGCCTAAGGAGGTTCTGAGTAATCTTTTTTCTCTGTTCAGTCTAATACATGTAGATATAATGTAGAGAAAGGCATAAATTGGTCCCTTAATCAGTGCTCAGCTATGATTCAAGGATTTTGATAGAACAGTGGATATTTAGGGCTATTAAGTTGGGAACATCAAGCAGTGAGAGGCATTGTATTCCTGCAAGTGTGACATTGCCCATATTTAAAGGCAAACCTTAGCTTTAATAATTTCATAATTCTAGTGCTGCTAGTTAAATTAAATATTATTGATCCTGGCTGTGGGTCTTGATACAGTGCTATAAAAGTAACACCATGCTTTTTCCTGTTCTCCATATGAGAGAGGATTTTGAGATGTTTTCCTTCCTGAACCATTATCTGCACTTCCCTTTCCCATCCTGCACTACCCCTGGGTGCTATTTTCCTGCTGGTAATTTGGAGTTTTACTCCATTTTTGCTCAGTGTGCACATTTCCCAGTTTTTCTTGGGCTATGCAAGTTGGTGTTTGGCTTTTTTATATGCAAAGAACTGGAGAGAGTTTATCCTTCTCTGATATGGGTTGAGTATGTCTATAGGAAACATCCACAGCCTTCCTGTGGGAGGCAAAACACCAGTGCATCGCATTGGCACCATCAGCATTACCCAAATGCTGTGGGATCTTGCATCCCTTTTTGTTAAAAAATCGTTTTATTCATGGCTGTGTAATTAGGAAAAAAAAACCTCCAAAAATCTATAATTTACCTATCAAGTAATGTGCAGTATTTGTTCCTGGATTTGGGGTTTCTCTGTATTCATGTAAACTAAATGAAATTAAGTCTGTAATATCCAGCAGGGTGTTAATGCTAAATTGCTGCTTTACATGTTGTACTGCTGGAATTTAAACACAATGCAAGAATATAACTGGAAAGCTGGAGGTGTGCTTGGCTTAAGCAGCAGTCTGTTAATTAGATCCATGAGCTTTTGAGTAACCTTTTCTGGGGTTTGTTGCTTTTTACAAGGAAAATCTCTAAAACCTTCCTTCATAATCGAAGTGCTGAATGTGCCACAGAGGGTTCTGACCCAGCAGTAAAAGCCACACCATAATATTTGTAATATTAAATTTACACTGTTCAGTAGCATTTATCACTGTCAGTGATTATCTGCCTCTAATTAGTAAAGAGCAGGGAAATATCTCAGCCCTGGTCACCACAGCAGGCAAGGGGTGGGGGTGGGAGGAGGTCTGGTAAACCTTGTGTTTAAACCCCAGGAGCAGAAATAACACTGTTCTGCTCAATCCATGTGTTCTCTCCTGACACCTGCAAGATTCCAGCTTACAGAAACTCATTAACGTGCATTTTTAAAATATCTGATGCAAATTACCATGAAGTGCCCTTCATCAGTTAAGAGCAGCGAGTGTGTGCATCTTGTTGCTCAAGCTGTGCAACATCCTCACCCTCCAAACCTGATGTGGGATGCAGCTGGGCTTCCCTGTGTGCTGGGAGATTGGCAGGTGCTCTGCAGCCCCTGCTCTGGGGAGGAGCACGGGGCATTGTCACTTGAGGCAGTTGTTGTCACACAAGGCAGTCACTGCACAGGTCAGTCACGCTCAGGATGAGGAGGCAATGTGCACTGCTGATGATTAAGTGGAAATTTTGGGTGATTGCAGCCTGGTGTTCTCAAAATCAGGGGCCAAAGATGTCGCTCAGCCCTCTGTCCAACCTCCACATGTCTGTGGATGTCCAGCCAGTATTGAGGGACATGGTGTGATGCCATTAACTTGCTAAATAGAATTAAAACCAGCACTTTTCTTCTTTCTGTAATTTACATGAAGTTATTCCAGCACAGAAACTGTCTCTGGTCATTTTTCATTGCAGAGAGTGAGACCACTGATCAGAACACATTTCGCCCTTCCAGGGTAGAAGGTTTTTGTAAGATTTTTATACCTGAAATAACCCCAGCATCGATGCATTGGACTCAGCACATTTGTGTTTTGCCAGGATAGGTGTTTCATTGAGGGCTGCTATGAGCTGTAGCAGCAAAGCTCATTTTATGCCCCTATAAATGGCATGTGGACAAGGCAGATTTGCTGCTGTGGCTTATCACGGCTGCACTTCTATCAGCAGCCTTTTCCTAGCAGGCACCTATCTTCAGTTTCCACTTTGTCCCCCAACCCCCTGTATAACCAGAAGACTTTTGAAAATCTTGGAATAACTTGCTGAAGGCCTTTTATCCATTACTGCTTTTAAGCATTTAATATTTAAATACCATTTTATCATCCTAATATTCTTATTATTGCCTACACATCCTGCTGTTCCCTGGGGTTGTTATGAGTGTAAGCTGCCTGGGAGGGCCCCATGTCCATCCACTCTGCTTCCACCCTGATGCTGGTCCTGGGTGCATCACCCAACACAATCACATGATGCTGATACATTAACAAACTCCCAGTTTAAATGTTCCCTCAGCACAGGGCAGAAAAAATGCAAAACAAGATATATCCAGCTCTTCCAATGGCAGTCAGGGGATGAAATATAATTTGTATTTTTCTGCAGTAATACTGCAAGTTGCATTGCTGTATGAAAATGCTAACGAGGCTACAATATTCCATTAGTAATGAGAATGGAATAAATTATCTCCAGATGAAATTTTTAATTGAATTGTAATCTAATCTGACTAATATATTACAATAATAAGAATATTAGGATAATAAAATATATTTAAAACCTGAGTCATCTGAAATATTAATACTGGTGCTGGGTAAAAGGCCCATAATGTATATATGTCCTGTTGTTTCTCAAAAAGGGGCAAGTAATTTGCTGCTGTTTGGCTCTGTGGAGTCATAAAGCTCCTCTCTGATGTGTGCTTGAAGTGTTTGTTGTCAGTTTTAAATGTTTCTTCCCAACAGCAGCAGTACTGGGGACCACCTTAAGTGCAGTCATTAGCTATAATATATTCTGTGTAAGGCTACCAGAGTACTCAGGTAATGGTCACATGGAAAACCTTAGTTCCATCCCAGTTTCCTCTGGGAGAGGACTGGGTTCTCAGCATCAGAGCTAAAATCCTCTGGAGTGAGTGAGAGGGTTTTGTTGGTGTTGCTGAATTAGTTAAACTTGTTGATGTGCCCTGGTGACTCTCCCTGGGTGACTTACCTGAGCAGCAGGGGATGTAGTTAGCAAGCAGCCTAACTCCAGTATGATGGAGCTTACTTTTGTTCACACTGGAGATTTGATGACTCACTTAAACAGCCCTGTCCTGTGCTTTTGTAGATCTCATACAACTCAATCACCCCTCCTGCTAATTACTGGCAGGTAAAGCATTTGCTGGGAAAGCTTCAGGTAGGAAAAAATATCACACTGGTCATTGACCTTGCTTTGTGTTAGGTACCTTGTCAGCTTCTTGTTAGCAGAAATGCCTTTGAAGTCAGTCATTTTATATGTGAGACATATAATATTTTGTATTTATGTAAGTCCTGGAATGGACTTTCCTGCTTGACTTCAGTAGGAGTAAAGGACACAACTTTAACTGCATTCCTCAGGGAACTGAAGGACAATATACTGTGCTGGTAGCACAGCATGGAGAATACTGGTCTCTTCCCACCCTCCGCCTTCCTTCTTCACATTTTTCCTCCTTACTGTAACTAAATAAACCTTCTTCCATTGAATAATCCAAGAAAATGAGAAAAACTGTTCATCATTTGACTTTTCCAGTGCTATGAGGTTCAGTCCTTAGGCCAAGAAGCACAAAAACCTTCTGTTGCCACAATCTGTTATAAAATTTATTGTGCCTTAATTGATCTTTAATCGCCCCAGCTTGGTTAGTGCTTATTTACTGCTGAGTAACTCATACTCCAGAACCCATAGAAATAAAACCCATTCCAGGAGAGAAATTGCTGACTGAAGACTCCTGCTCCCAGTCACGGGAGAAGCAGCACACTCAGAATCCCGTTAGATGAAAGCCTGTGAAGGAAGAGCCAGCCTTCTGTGAATGGAAAGATAAGTGCAGTCATAATTTAAGCTGTTTGATATAGTAAACAGTTACAATGTGTTTTGCAAATTCCTTACTGTAGGAGTGAATCACTCCCAATTCAGTCATTGCGCAAATAGGCAAAGCAAAAGTGTTTATTGTGCATTTCCAACTGGGAATGGAACAGGTTTAGGGGGAAGTGTCTAAACTGATGTGTGCTTTAGGAGTGTGTAAGCATGTGTTCATCTATAGATACAGGAATTCACACATTCATATAGTGGGAGCATCAGAGGCTACCAGTTCAAGCCCTTGAAAATCAATGTATGCCAGATTTGCAGTTAGAAATAAATAAAATAAATTTAATAGTGAGCAGTGGAAATAGCTCCAACCCCTTGGTTGCTGACAGACTTAGAATCCTTGTTCAGATCACTGAAGCTGCCTCTGTTGGAGGTGCAGGGGCAGCAGGAGGCTGTAGGATCCAAAAGGAGAGGACTGGGTCCTGTGGTGCAGCTGCCTCCTCGATGGTCACAGAATTGCAGAATAGTTTGGGTTGGAGGGGAGCTTAAAGCTCATCTCATTCCAAACCCCTGCCATGGGCAGGGACACCTTCCACTAGACCTGCTTGTTTCAAGCCCAGCCCAGCCTGGCCTTGAACGCTTCCAGGGATGGGGCAGCCACAGCTTCTCTGGGCAGCCTGTGCCAGGGCCTCACCATCCTCACAGGGAACAATTTCTTCTAAATATCTCAATAATACCTAAAACCACCCTACTCCAATTCAAAGCCATTCCCTCTTACCCTGTCACTCCATGCCCTTGTCCAAAGTCCCTCTCCCGCTCTCTTGTCGCTCCCTCTGGGCACTGGAAGGGGCTCTAAGATTTTCCTGGAGCCTTCTCTTCTCCAGGCTGAAGAACCCCAACTCTCTCAGCCTGTGATGAGTTGTGTGGAATGAACAGTGTTGGTCACAGGGAGAAGAGATGCAAAACTTGAGATGGGAGGAGAGGACTTCTTAGGAGGTGAATAGGGACAAAGCTTTGAAATTATAGTGTGGTTTCAGAAGGAGCCATGAAAGGGCAAATGAGGTAAGAAAAGAGGAGAGTTTGGGAAAAAGATGAAGCTTTCCACTCCTGCCCAACTTCTGTAGGGCTCTAGGTGTCCATGTGCCTTGTTCATGAGGCTGGGAGCAGAATCCACTCTGTGCTTCCCATATAGACTTTCTTTCCAGTCCCACCTTTGCCAATCCAAATCCATTGGCACTGAAACGCTCCATGCCAGGAACCTGCTGAAAATGAATTTGTATTTTTTATTTGCTTTCTGGAAGTTGCCTTAAGAGTTGCTCAGCAGCTTTTGGTAATAAGATTAGAAAAATGCCCAGTGTTTAGTCCCTGCTACAGAAAAAAAGTTATTACTACTACAGTGGGAGGGTTTAATACTGGATGTTTTGCAGTACTGGATTTAAACCTGGCAGTTGGGCTGCACTTGGAGTCAGGTATCTCCCTTCAGCTTAAAGCTGGATTTAGAAATGAGCTGAGGGGATGCACTTTTGTGCTGTCCTGATGTCCTCGGCCTGCACTGCATAAACAGTGCCAGCCCTGCCAGCTGGAGAGCCTGACCTTTAGAATTACAATTAACTCCTTGACCCTCTGCCTTTTATTTCAGCTTTTCTGGTGAGCAAAAAGTTTCAAGGCTTTAATTTGTAAAAAGCCTGGGAGCTAAGGAACACAACAGGGAAGAAAAGAAGGAATTGTGGCTTTGTTCTCTGAGGGGGAGGCTGACCCTTGTGTACTATCAAATTTAGTCCTAAATATATTTTACCTTTATTTTAAAATGCCCTTCAGTTGGCACAGGAGCTTGTCATGCCCTGAGCTAATGCATTCAACAACACGGGCTGTTCAAGGTGAGAATTGAATCTTGTTGCCCCTTGACAGAGATGGAATAATAGTGTAATGCAACAGAACATATTTGAAATGCTAATACTTGCCACCTGCAACTTAATTTTATTTTTTTTCTTATTGCTTTTTTCATGACATTTCACAGTCCCATAGTCTCAGTAGATGGATCTGCATCATAAAAATGACACAGCAATGATTTAAGGAGGATAGTCAGTCTGAGTGAAACGGATGGAGTGCTTTAAGAGTGTCAGTTTAGCACCTATTACATAGGGTCAATGTTCATTTTCAATACATCATTAAAGCATCCTGCTAAATCACTCAGAAAATGTTCGCCTTCTCCTTTTGAGCCACCATGTTAGATTACAGGGATAATGAAGTGTAACGGCACATAAATGGCAGTATTGCACAAGCATATTTTATTGTTTTCAGGGCCACTGTTTTAGGTTGTTCTGAATATGAAACATTAAAAAATCCACAATGAAATACTGAGTACCTTCTTAGGAGATAGTTCCTATACTTATGTTTGCAGTCAGCTACCAGCTCCATCAAATTTGATAATCTAGTGAAGTCATTTTCCCACTCTATCAGTTTTACAATATACAGCATTCACTAAACTAATATCAATAAAATCAAAACTACCCACAGCCTAGTAGCTAGTTCTTAAATTACATTACAGAAGATGTATTTCTGTTATTTTGAGAAGAACCTGGGAAGCCCAGTTATTCCAACAGAAGTCACTTTGCCAAGGTCATTTCAACATCAGGGTGATCTTTGCTGTCTCCAGGTGGTATTACCAGAGCAGAGGCTCAGTGATACCTCTGTCAAAATTAAAGTTTTGATTATCAGGGTAAATTTAAAAGTCAAGCTATGGAAAACAGGAATCATGACTTACAGGTATAAAATGTTAAATCATTTCAATAAGTCATAATTTTTCCCTAATGCTGACCCTTTTTGTGATACATGCTGCCAAACACTTGGTATGAACCTGAATTCCATGGATAGCATATACAAATACTGAAAATATTTACTTCTGTTGTACTGAAACAGGGAGTACAAAGCTGGCATCGCCCTAGCATGGAGAAAAAAAGTGTCCGCTCCTTTCAGGGCTATAAAATATTTATTTACTTTTATTGCATTTTGTAATGGAAAATGTGGGTTTTATTTACGGAAAGGTGATGTAAGTGTGTCCTGAGGCACCTGTTTTTCATCCCACCTCATCCAGGACATCTGACTGAAGGGCTTAAATCAATACCTTCGTTACTTTGGGCTTTCACTGCCTCCACAAGTCAGAGATGGATACCTCCAACTTTTTCTGTGTTCATTATGGAGGACACTTCCAGTTTCAAAATCCTGAATTGTAGATCACATCTGTTAGGAGCCACCTACTCTGTTGTTTTGGATAGTGTCATTTTCGTGTATAAATGACAAGAAATGAAGGCAGAGTAAGCTGGGATATGGAAAAGGGGGTTTTGAGGATATTGTTATGGGGAGCTGCAGGAGCAGGCTGAGGAGGAGGTTGGAGCTGCAGAAGGGCACAGCTTTGGACAAGATCTACCTGATGATTGGGCTGTATTTTCATGAGAACCTGGTTTTGCCCATTTTTTTCTGGTTGTGTTTTCCTTACATAGGAAGTTCAGTTGTGGGGGTGATATAATTTTTCTAATGTTGTTCTCCTTCACTCCAAGTTAGTGCAGAGATCCTCCTTGTCTGCAGACAGAAAGGACCCACACAGGCAGAGCCATGAGAGGCTTTGTGGAGAGTAGGAATCATGATGGGAAAGGCTCCACGGTGGATGGGGAGTAGATGAATGGAGTTGAACGTGGCACTGATCATGGTGACATGGAGCTGGAGAGGGTGGAGGCGCCTTCCAAGTCAGCTAATGGTGCAGGCATTACAGGATTTTTAATGCTTCAGTTGGGAAATTCCTACCATTACCAAGACATTCGTCTTAATGACAGGCTTACTTTAGAAAACGTTCAAAGCTAATAACTATACTCAGTAATGGTAGTGAATCTTACTGAGTTTTCCCCATTCACCTGTGAAGGATTGTAAAAGACTTCTACCCTACTGCCAATAAAGTCTTCAGCAAGCCATGTCCTCTGCTGCTCAGCTCCTCCAGACCCTTGCTACCTGGACTTGCAGGGAAATGTTACTTGGGAAGCTGCTGGATGGCAAAGCAAGGAATAGTTTTGCAAAGAAAGGGTATTGAGGAAATGCTTTTTCCCAGTACAAGTGAAACAAATCTGATCTTCTTATGTGAAGAGTCTTGTATTCCTGATCTTTGTTGTGGTTATTTAAGCACATTTCTTTCATTTTCAATCCTTTCAGGGAGGGAATCATGGTTCTTACATTCTTTTTCTAGGATCAGGTCACAGGCATGGTTCAAGGTTGGCACAAGTCCCCTGTCCCCTCTTTCCTCCACTTTCTGATCTGGGTGGAATAAGCCCTTGAGCATGAACTGGGGCTGGGGAGCTCCCTGCAGTCCAGGTAGGGTGAAAATTCATTTGGGTCTAAGGAAGGACATTACACTTGAATTTGTAGTCAGCAGTCACTTGAATTTTCACAAAGTCAGTAGAAGAGGGTCCCCTGAGCTGTGGAATTTGGCCCTAATTCAGAGACAGTTTATTTTCTTATCAATTTCTTTTCTAGCCTTCCCTTTGAAAAGAAGGCAGTGCTCCTTCCATATTCTTGACTTCAGTTAATTGCCTGAAAAATATTTTTGAAGGTCTGTTTGTTTTATTTTGTGAGGCTGCTCTGGGTTCTGAAGTCTGACCATATTTCCTTATTATAGCACTCTCTTACTCCTTGGAAGTGTGGCAATATATCAGTATTATCAGGTCTCCAATTCTTTCACTTTTTGAAAGCTTCAGTAGGCAGTTTCAGTATTTTCCTCATAACTTAAGAGGAAATGTCCTTCATTTATGCCCTACCCTCAACCTTTCTGATCTTGGGCTGGTTCTGGGGCTCTAGTATCTGTTTGACAGAGCAGTGACACTGCTCCTTGCTGTGACTGCCTATAGATAGCAATCAAAAAGACAAGTCACAAGGTTTTGTTTGCCTTCTTATGGCATAATACCTTTGCTTTGACTTTCTTGCTGTGTAAGACTGGTGGTCTTACAGGTTTCTGTTCATAATAGATGAATAAATTAACCCTCATGCCCTGCTGAGAATTGCATGAGTGCCTCAGTCAGCAGCTACTCCTGCCATGGGCTCTGTGCTTGGGGCTGGTTATTTCACCTTTGCCTGCACTGAGCAGCGCCTGATTTCTGCACCTGCAGCTTCTTTGTCACACAAGACTTCTGGAAGACAGCTCTAGTCTTCTTCATGGTTTAATCTATGCCACTCTTCAGGGAACTGCTTGACCTCAGTGACCTCGAGTTGTGCCAGGAAAGGTTTAGATTAGTTATTAGAGGAAAGTTATTAATGGAGAGGGTTGTCAAGCCCTGGAACAGGCTGTCCAGAAAAGTGGTGGGGTCACCATTCCTGAGAGGGTTCAAAAAACATGTGGATAGGGTGCTAAATATTGTAGTGTGCTGGGTTGACATTTGGGCTTGATGACTTCAGAGGTCTTTTCCAATCTTAACAATTCTGTGATTTTAGACCTTAGTGATTTCCTATTGCATGGAGAAGGGACATCACTTGCCCCAAGTCCAGCAAGTCGAGCTCCACATTTCTCCCCACAACCTCATGGATGGCTGTCCCCAGGACAGCACTGGCCGTGGCTTAATTCGTGTTTTATGATCATGGTCCCAAGGGAGCTGCAGCACCTCTGTGGGAATTGGCACAGCCATGAGGGTGTACACAGAGGCAGCCATGTCCCACAGAACTGGTCATTGAAGCATCTAGGGCACAAGACCTCCTGTGATAAATACAAAGAATTTTAGGTATTACCTTGGGACTTACTATACCATCTGATTTAAGTATTCTGGCATTTTACTGACAGGTCAAAGACAAAAGGTATTTTTTAAAGCAGCATTGCACTTGCTCAGAAATGTTGCACCTGAAGTTTTTTAAAGGATTATTATTCAGCATGTTGTAGGCAACACTGTGTACACATCATACCCTCTAGCTGTAGCTCTCAAACATCTCCAAACCTTTTGAACCACTAATTTATATGATTCATCTTGTTATTTCTATGGATAAGCTTGTTCCACAAATGATCTTGAGGTGAATTGTCATTAAAAAAACCACTGTATCTCATTTAGTAGAAACAAAGGAGCCTGAGCATTGGCATAATTTCATTGTAGAGGCCCAGACATGATCTGATGGTGTGGAAAAATTAGCCCTTGTACCTGTGGATGACTATAGCTCTTCTCCAGTGAAACCCAACCCAACCAAAATGCTTTGGCCTGATTCATATACATCCCTGCATCTGAACGTTACACCCCTGTAAAACAAACTACTAGGGGATAAAACTTTAAAGGTTGGTCATAAAAAAGGTAATAAATGGGGATATACAAAAGGCTGATGGGAAACTTCATTTATTTCCTTGAGTTACGAATGACCCCATAACTCATGATGTTAGAGCGAGGCGGAGTTGTGAAAGTCGTGAAAGGTCATCAATAACAAGTGGAAATAAATGAGTTAGTCTATTGTATTTTCTGTTTGTGTGCATCACTCACTGATAAATGTGACACCAATACTGGGATGATGAGGCTGGGAGGGAGCCCAGGAGGAGCAGAGCGCCCCACTGCAGTGCTGCTGGGACCACACCCTCCCTAGGACACAGGGCCATCTTCCCACTGAGAACTGGGGACAAAGAAAAGCTTCTAGCTGAAGTAGAAAATAGGCAGGAAAGGTGCCAGCACAGCAAAGAAGGTGATTTGTTGTTCTTGTTCCATAGACAATATTGTCATGGGATGGCACATCCTCTTTTTCTTTTGGGAGAGGGAGCTTGTCTTCAGAGCACATAGAAAAGCTGAGCAAGGATCAGAAGACTCCAGCAATACCAGCTCAGATGACTTATAAGTGTAATGTAACAGCATGAAGGTGCAGAAAGTCTTAAGCTGACATTTCTTGTGGTGTTAGGCTGTTAGTTCAGTGGTTGTGTATTTTAGCCCAGCCCCCAGTCTCCTCTGAGTCTGTTTTTTCAGGTTCGATGGTCGCTGTCCCCACTCTGCCCTTCTGCAAACCCCCGCAGGAGCCATGGCCAAAGCAGGGCATGACGATCACTGAGAACTCACACCTTGCTCACACTTTAAGAGGAGCAATCCAAGGAGGCAGCTGTGTGTACATTGTTCTTCCACCCATAATGGGATTATAAAGTAATCTCAGAGAGGCTGGAAGAGTAACCTTGGGAAATAAGGCATGTGTCTGGTTCTGGTTCAGATACGCCACATAACTGCAGCTAAATAACGTCTGTCTCTGCTTCACCTCACCATCTGTAAAGCAAGGATTTTTACATTCTTTCCATAAAGGAATATTACTGGGGAGAGAAAAAAAAAAAAACAGCTATGAATTGTGCAGATATTCTTGTCTTGGTGAGCCAGCCACAGAGCAGTAATCAAATGGAAAGTCACTAGAGTTAACTAAAGAAACAGTACTTTGATGAGTCAAAGAGCCAACACTCTTCCTTGCTGACAGAGTATTGAACTTCAGAATTTGGTTAGAAGGCACTGTTTTGCTGACAGTACTGTCTTTCAAAGGACACACAAAATCAAAACCTGACCATCTGTAGTCATTTCAGATTCACCCATAAATTTTTTTGTAATAGAAGGGTTGTTAACCTTGACATCCTGGGCAAATGCCAGCTTCTCCCACTTGGTGTCGATTGTCAAGCATCAGCAACTCACATCCTCTTCTCTCATGTAATACTCTTTTGAGTTCTTGGACATTGGATGCTGTTCATGCCTTGAGCAAATGCAGGTTTGTGTCTCCCAGTGCAAGTTGCAGCAAACCATGAGATTCGGTGATGTAATCCACATAGTCCTGAAGTGAGGCTGCTTTAGACCTGAGGTGTCCCTAAGACGGTGTCCCCAAGATACTGTCCCATGCAGGTCTCTCCTGCACGGTGGTGCTCTGGCAGGTGGGGCAGCCAGACTTCTCCTTGGAGTAGTCTTCAAGCATGTACAGGGCTGATGTGCCTTACATTAATGGGAGATTAGGAAGAAAGGATCTCTGTCCTTTTTACCAACCTGTGTAACCCTGCAGCAGATAAGGATGCTTCAAACACACAACAAACTCCAGTGAGCAGTTCTTCCCCTCAGATATTGCTAAGAGAAGAAGGTAGGGGAAAGTTGGTTAACTAGCTGACCACAGTAGGCAGCATCACGAAAGATCAGCATTTCTGTGCCTCTCTGCATGAAAATATTAGGGAGCACTGTTGGCCCTGTGTTAGTGCCCTTGGCTTTTCTCCTTCCTTCAATCACTATCTTCCATAACTTGGGAATAGAAGCCCCTTTCAGCCTGAAAGGAGCAGTTCTGCTGCAGTTTATGAATGTTTTGTTTGCTTAAACATCTGAAATATATTACTCTGAATCATTAAGAGCCTTTTTTCACAGTGTGTCCCTGACTTCATCCTTGATGTTTCCTATATCCACGTTTTTGATTTACACTGAGAGTTGCTGATTTGCAATGTACTAAATGAGACAGTCATATCTTCAGCAGGGGGATTTAAAATTCAGGAATAGCTTTAGGTGGAGCAAAGAACAGGAATGCCTGTGGAAGTCAGCCCTTGGTGCACACCTTGAGGTACCACTGGTGCTTTTCATTTTCAGGAATAGGTACAGGCTTCATCCTACACTTTTGTTCCAACATATCTGGTGAGGTTTATCAAGGATTACCACAACCCTGCTGTGCTGTGAGCCTGTGTAATCCAAGCACTGCTTTGCAGAATGTCTGAGGGATTTTTCCTGAAAAGTTCATCCTGTGCATGGTTGGAGGTGAGGTTTGCCTGACTCATGGCAGGAGCACTGTCATATCCTTCTTATAATGAAATCGGGGTGGAAAACGACATCCTCCTTGATCTGACCTGGACTAAAAAGCAGCGTCTCTCAGCTTTTGGCACTGGTTAGAGGCATTTTCACTTACAGGATGCCCTTTTTGTAGGATCAGAGGCAATCTTTTCAATTCCATGTGTTGGCATTTTGCTGCCTTGCTCAATGTAGTCTTAGTAAGGAGAAGGGAGAAAATAGCAGAAAAGATAGAGAAATTAGGATTTTAGCAAAAGATGAAGCATAAGAAAAATGAAAGAATATTCATGTCACCTGTTCAAAGAGCGTAGTCTAGCTAATGCTTATTAAATCCCTTCCATCTAGAATTATTGACAGGAGCACTCTGTGTGTTCCACTGACAGGAACATTCACTCATTCACCTGGGGTCTTGCCAGAGACAGAGAAATCCCAAACACTGGTAGCTGAGTTGGTCACCAGAGTGAAAAGACACAAAATCAGAATTTGGCAAGAAGAAACAATTTCTCCCACAATAGTTTATCACTTTTTTGGGGATTTGTCAGTACAGCTCAGGAGTAGGGAGAGAAGGTTTACTCTTTCAACACAAGTAATTTTCTCTAACTATGCCTTGATTTCCCATTCTGTCTTCTGTCTTTGTCCATATTTTCATTGTAGCTCTCTAGGGCATGAGCTGCATTTCTAAAATATTTTTAATATATTTTTGAACACAGCTTTGCCCTGTGAAGCCCTGGCCATGGTTGGGCCCTTCTGATGTCTGTGGCTCACATGTAGAATCCAAACCAAACCTTGGCAGGCATCATGTGTGGCACTGTAACAGCACTGGGACTAATGAAATAATAGCTCCATAAATTACCATTAATTGTTCACCAAATTAATAATAACACAGTTGAACCAATTAAAAATGTAGAATTTGATTACTTTGAAGTGGGTATAAGCCGCAAAGGACTATGCATCAATTAAAATACCGCAGAAGGCTTTTCACTGCATGCCCTGCAGGTATGTGTTATATCTTAGTGAATGAATGTCATGTTATGTTTGTGAAAATCATTTCATTAGCAAAGCCATAATTTACAGAATGGATAATAAATACTGGCATCTACAAGTCAACCACTGTATTAATACTTGTACTGGCTGAGGGTTTTGCATTGGAAGTTTTTAACTTTGGCATTACCATTGTGAGCAGTAACTACATTTGAATGTTGATTTCAGTAGTTTTCTTGCCACCAAGGTTTAACCTAAATAAGATATTTCAAAAGCAATTGCAGGGCTGGTGTTTTGGCTCTTTATGATGTACTAATTTGTATCTGACCTTTGGTGGGTAAATAAATGTATTGTGAATGTTGCTTCTGTGTCTCTTCATAAAGGAGACACAGAGAAAGGGCTGCTTGGAGCAGGTGAGGAAGGCTCATGTTCAGCCAGGAACCATCTCTGAGGGTGGACACCATTTAACTGTTTCTGTGATATGGTTGTTGTGATGTGCACATGGTCATGCATTCTGAAAGAATTTCTGGGCTCTTCTTCACATTAAGCATACATTATTTCTTGGGAAAACAGAGCATCTGGCTGACAATATTTGTGATGAGTGCTGTGCTAAAGACCTTAAAAAGAAACTGTCTCCAGACTCTTGATGTGATGAATACTGTTATTTGTGGTGTGTGGCATATGGTGGCTATGCTGGAAAATAACCTAGCATTAAACAGTCTTTCATTTGGCCCACTGGGTTTCTGGTGTGTTTTAAATTAAATGTATATTTAAAGATTGTGTTGATATTTAATTTATAGACTTAATCAACAGTAATTCATTATATATAGTGCACTGTGCATTCCTCAAATGTTCAGCTCGTTGAGCTGATTTTAACTTGTGATCATTAAATGTAAACAAGGCATGTGTACTGCAATTGGCCTAAAAAGTCAGTATTATCAGCCCTCACCAAAATGGTAGGATCTAGGATCCTGTTCTTTCAGTACAGAGAAATCTCTGTGCTGTGGTCGTTAATCACTTGTATAGGGAGAAAATGGTGGGTAGCACAGCCATTTAATGTCACACACAAAGAGATAATGAGATACACTTGATGGCAGTTGAGAAGGAAAAAATTAAAATATAGGAAAAAATTAAAAGACTGTTTTCATAGGAAGAAGGAATGGAGAGAAGCTGTAGCTGCCCAGTCACTGGAAATGTTCAAGACCAAGTTGGGTGGAGCTTGGGGCAAGCTGGTCTGATGAAAGGTACAGGGAGGGTGGAACTGGATGCTCTTTGAGGTCTCTTCCAACCCAAACCCTTGTGTGGTTCTATGATTTTAAATACTTTTGGTTGGAAGAGTTGATGAAACACGTGTTGAAGCAGGCTGGTGGTCTGGAGAGCAGAGGTGGGCTGAGCACTGGGGGGTTTGGCACAGCACAAGTGGGGCCAAGTTCTGAGATGCAAACTCAGGTGCAGATTGCACAGACTCAGGGAAAAGCTCTGGTTTTGGCAGAGAAATTCCTTTGCTGAGGAGTGGTGGGGGCTGTCCCTGCAGAGGCAAGAGCAGGCCATGCTTTGTTCCATCAGCCTCTGCTGGACCTGGGAGTCATCAGATCTGGAGGGGATGCAAGATCCCGGCTGTGGGGAGGGGAGGTGGGCACAGCTGTCTGTGGGGTGACTGGTGAGGGCTGTCAGTCACAGTTACACTCACTGAGGTGGGGTGACTGAAGCTCAGCAGGAATGGGAGATTTTGGACAAGTCAGAGCTGGGAACATGCTGAGCAGAAATGAGGCAGAAGGGCTAAAAAGTTCTTTATGGCAAGTAATCCTTCTCTGAGGACGCATAACTCAGCTAAAGCAAACATGTCAAAGGTGCTCACGAGCATTTCTGAAGACGATTTAATGGTGAAGGGTGTTACAGAAAAATCCAGGGAGCAATGAATCATTTCTGCCTCCAGAGCTGCATTTGAATAGTTGAAAATAGGGTTGAGGATATAAGATAAGAAAAATAAAATTGTTGAATAGCTGCTCTCTAACTAAGTCCTGTATGTTCTGTGCAAAGCTGGTGTATGCCAACAGAATGAGAAGGATGCTGGGCAGCCCAGGTGATGGAAGCTGTCACTGCTCCCCCTCCTGCAGCCACTTCCCATCACAATCAGAATGTTCTTCCAGTGCCAAGGGGTTTTATGTGACATAAGACTTATAAGCCTGAATGATAAAGAACAGCTTCCATAAATCATTTTGCTCTGCAGATGTAAAAGTTTCAAGATGCTGGTGTCAGGTTGGTACACAAAGTGCAGCTGGCCACATATTGCCAGCATATCTTGCTTTTCAATATACTTTTTAATATGGTAGTCCAGGTGATTTGTTTTTCCCGTTACTTTCAAGGATGCAGCATTTATCATTTTTTTACTGAAATTCAAGTTTCTTGCAGCAGAGGCTTCAAATCTCAGCTTCAAAGTATTTTTGTGTAATTAAATTTCAGTTTTATATGTGGATTTTATCTGTGAACCTCAGAGGGGCTTTAATAAGAAATCCAACATGCTTGTGGGTATTTGTGTGACCCCTATTATTATCATGGTTCCAAGAAATCTTTTCAGACACCTTATTTCTAGAATGTCCTGGAGAGGTTTCATACGGGGGAAATTGAGGCAGAGTAGGGTTTAATTGTCTAGACAAAGATTAAATCTGACACTCTCTCTGGAGCTCTCTGCAGAGATTTCTGCTCCACTGAAGAAACCACTTTGGTAGCTGTACTTACCCATTCCTTACTGGTTTCTTCCAAACCTTTTTTGTTCACCTTGATTCCGAATCTTGTCCCAAGGTCCCAGCTGCCTGCCCAGCATTGCACTGGAATTCTGATGAATTAGTCAGGTAAAGGGTCTTCTCTGCAGAGGAGGGTTTAAGCAGGACAAAACCTGCCCACAAAAAACAATGCTGTGTTTCCTGCTGATAGCAGGAAACCAGGGATTTTCTTAGGAACTGTACTTTGCTTTCTGCTTTCCCTGCACCATCCTCTCCAGAAAGAAATGTCATTGAATTACCTGGTTCTTTGCTATTCCTCTGCACTTCCCTGACTTTCTCCTTAACTTCTGAATAAGGGCAGGACATGGTGAGAGTGCTGATGCCAAAGTTTTTACCAGCTAATGTGTTTTGAAAATGCAAGATGTTAGCTGGATAAATGTTGCTGCAGAGCAACCTTGCTGTAACCTTGCAGGATCCCCACTATCCAAATTTGTGCTGTTTGTGCCATCTCCAGACTGGTACGTCAGTGCAGCACACATTAAACTGGTCACCTTCCAGGGCAGGACCAGCAGCACCTCAGGATGAGAAGAAATGCATCGCAGCTGGTTTGGGTTGGAAGGGTCCTCAAAGATCATCCAGTTCCAGCCCCACTGCCATGGGCAGGGACACCTTCCACTAGACCAGGTTGCTCCAAGCCCCATCCAACCTGATGTTTGTCAGGTTGTGTCTTGGAATTGGCAGGAGCACAGGAGAGCAGAGTCCTTGCATTTATTAGGCATTGTGAATGTAGTTTTAGTCAGGAAAGATGCAAAATCCAGATAATCACCGTAACTAAATTTGCAGTCATCCATAGAAAGCAATGAAAGCTCCATGAAAAACATTACTAATGCTTATTTACAACTCTAAAGGTGTGCTTGCCCTGATTTGGATATTTAGGAGTGCAGTAAATGTGGGAATGTGAAAGAAACATGCATACTTGATTTTAAATGCTTGGGATGTTTTTTTAAAAGTCTTAATCTGTGGTTTAGAAGAAGTGCAAGGTTAGTTTCTAGGATCCTTGTTTCCTAGTTCATCCATTTTTCCATGCATCACATTCATTGCATAATGCTGGCCAGGAACTCAAAGGAAAATGGACAGAGAGTGAAAGATCAGAGCAGTTTGATAAGGCCATTTTTGATGACTAAGGGGTTGTAAATTATATTTGAATGTTTCTTGAACCCCAAACATCCCATGGCCTTACTTGTCTCTATATTTGAAGTAATTTCTGTACACATCTTAGTGGTTCCCACGAGTCATGTTGAACTTAATGTTCTGACAGTATTTCCATGATAAACCCTCGGGGTTTATAGAGCATCCATAAAAATTCACTCCAGGGAGAAACTTGGCGTGCCACGTCCTCCACTAGAAGCTATCATCTTGTGCCTTAAATCAGGTATAAATCAGTTCAGCTGTGGTAACTTAGAAAAGTTACAAAAATAAGTTTAGTGGTTTTGTATGGTTTTTTCTCTGAAACTCTAAAATACCGTAGTTTAAATATAGATTGTGGCTGTTCAAAGTCTTGTTGTTTTGACAGAACCTGCCTGTGCTAAAGAGTTCCCAGTCTCAAAGCTAAGGAATTTCTGGATTTGGAGAAACTTTTAACTCCTAAAAATGCTGAGATAAACCTTTTAAAAGGGACGACTATTGCTTTAGTGGCAATGAAACAACTGATGCTAAGTGTGTCTTACAGTCCCAGTAGGATAGAAAATGTGAAACTCAGAGATCAGCTGCAACACTTCACATCTGTCCCCAAAATCTCACAATGTTCTTTATTTTTTGGTGGGGTCAGTGAGAGGTTTTAGTTCTGCTCTCCCACAGTTATTTGGAAAGAGGCAGAGGAGGATCTTGTAGTGTGATTTTTGACTGTTTTTAAGAAAAAGAGACAAGTCTTTTGAGTCTCATGTTAAACTGGTGGGAAAAGGGTGCCCAGAGAAGCTGCAGCTGCCCCATCCCTGGAGGTGTTCAAGGCCAGGCTGGATGGGGCTTGGAGCAGCCTGGTCTG
Source organism: Onychostruthus taczanowskii (assembly GCF_017590055.1). Classification (NCBI taxonomy): domain Eukaryota; kingdom Metazoa; phylum Chordata; class Aves; order Passeriformes; family Passeridae; genus Onychostruthus; species Onychostruthus taczanowskii. The sequence continues at coordinate 10,305,864 of NW_024498573.1, forward strand.
GAGGAAGGTGTCCCTGCCCAGGGCAGGGAGGGTGGAATGAGGTGAACTTTAAAGTCCCTTCCAACTAAAACCATTCTGTGATTCTATGACCCCCTGAAAGAATTCTGAGAGCCAGTTAGACCATTACCGATTTTACTTCTCAGGTTAATAAAAGTGGCTGGGGAAATGCGTGCCTGCTACAGTCTCAGCAGGACACTCTTGGTACAATATGGGAATATTTTATCAGAAATTAATCATATCAACATTGCTCTCAATCTGTGGGAAATAGGAATTTAAAATAAAAACAAATGCTTTTATGTAAACTTTTTTCTAAAATAGACTACTTATGCTTATTTACATAATGAATCCATCACTACCCTCAGGAGATTAGATAATTAAGCACTGAACAACTTATATTTATTCATGTACTTTCAAGAATGAATTTATTATCTCTTCCTGCACAAACTCAATGTTCTCCCTCTGATTAGTAGCAGGAGGACAGTGATGGGATTTTGTGATGGAAAGTGTGTTCCTTGTTTCCTTTAAAAAAAAGGAAAACAAATTGATCATTAGGATAAAGTACATTAAAATGCTGTGTTTGGTTCAAAGTCAATATAAACAGTTTTTAGCAAATTTATTAGCAATGTGAATATGCTTAATACAGATTGATATGAGAGAGTTGGACTTCTTAAATATGTGTCATTTTTAGGAGGACTTTATGTATAATTTAGATAATGGTTTAAGCAGCTGTTTGAACAGAGTTTGGCTCTCCAGATGTTACATTTCCAGTGCAGGTGGCTCAGAATTACTCACCTGAAGATTCTCTCTACTCAGTTCTTGGGAGCCAAGAGCCAGGCAGGGTGACCCAGGGTCCCAAGTGGGCTCAGAAGGGGATTGAGGCGCCCTCTCAGACATGGCACCAGCCTCCAAATCTCAGGTTCAGGAGATCTGAATTGATCCTCAGATGGTCTCAAATCCACTGCTAGAAGTGATGCTCACCTTCCTCTGGGGCATTCTTTCACTCTTCCAGAGGGAAACATGCAGGTATTTCACAGAAACAGGACAGTGTGGTCTCTGTGAAGTTCTGCCCTTCGAAGCTGGCCCAAACTCTGACATTAATGTTTTTTTCAAGTTATGCTTTATTTTCTGTGGCATATTCTCATTATATAAATAATCAACTGTTTTGAGCACTTGGTTTAGTGGAAGTTGTTCCTGCCTGTGGGAAGGGGTTGACAAGATGAGCTTTGAAGATCTATTCCAACCCCAACCATTCTATGAAATGTCATCAATAGCATTTTATGGACACAGTTGCTGAATAAAAGTATAAGGTATCAAAATATTTAATTATTTCAGTAGCTGTTTTTCTCTTACATTTGCTCAAAGTCACGGTGACATGGGCTAGATAGGGGTGAGAGGCACACCAGGGATGAGTGTCATGGGGACTTGCACACATTTATTTTGAATTCCACAAGAAGATGGGGTTTAGCTTCAAATGTAAGGGACCTACCTCGGGGAGTCATAGCCTGTGGCCATCAAGAGTCATGACAGAAGTGTGCTTCAGGTACTAAATTCTGCTAGATATATAATCATGCCTTTTTATGACTTAAAAAACAGCATGAGTAATTTAGTAGAGAATTTATAATAAAATGTTTTCTGAAGTAGTCCACAAAAAGTCCTGAGGATTTATAAATTGCATTAAGAACCTGAATTATTGCAGTTACAAAATAAAGCTGAGATATGAACATTTCTACTCAGCTTTAGAAATAGTTTTTTTGTTCACGTTAATTAAGCTTGCAATCCTTGGAGGTATGTCTTTTTGAGGGACACCAAGCTCCTGAGGTGTCCCACAGTGGCATCTGGGCAGTGGTGGGTCACACCAAGGGTGGCCAGAGACAGAGCCACATCCTGGTGGTGTTTTTCACAGGTTATAAAGCCAGAAACCTCATCCCAGTCACCTGCACTGAACTGATGTGGGAGCTGTAGGAATTCTCTGGGTTCATTAATTGTGAACTACTTTAATCATGTTCATTAACAACTCTAAGGTCGTTAATTAATAACATAAACAAATTTAGTAGCATGACTGGCTTTCCTCTAATTATAAATTGGCATTCAGAAAATGGAGGTTTTTTTTCACTAGGTGATGGATAATCCTTTCACCTGACTCTGGGCAGGTGAGAAGATGTCAAATGTGTCTGGGTAAGACCAGCTTGTTGAACCTTAATGACCAGCAAAATGTGATGGCATGGCAATGTTTCTTCTGGAGATAGTCCTAAAAAAAGCCGGTGGGAGAGGTTTGCAAAGGCATGCAAACCCAGGGTAATTTGTGTACTGAGGTTGTTGCTAATTCATTTATTTGGTCTGTGGAATAGGGTAGAAATGAAATCAAATCCTAGTATGAGTAATTTATAAGCATATTATACAATGTTGTACAGATTCAGACCCAGTGTGAATCATCCTTTATTGCTTTTAGCCTCTCCCTGCTGTGACTAACCAGATGACATCCCATCCCCATGTGTCCCCACATCCCATCCCAGTGTGACCCCACATCCCATCCCCGTGTGACCCCCACATCCCATCCCCGTGTGTCCCCACATCCCATCCCAGTGTGACCCCACATCCCATCCCTGTGTCCCCCCACATCCCATCCCTGTGTGTCTCCACATCCCATCCCAGTGTGTCCCCAGCAGTATCACCACAGTCCCTCCTTGGCTGGCCAAACTTCACCTTCATATTCATGTTTAGAAATGCATCTCACAAATAACATGGTAATTTTAAAATCAATTAGCTGCAGTTGGCTCAGCATTAAGAGGGTCTAAAATTTCTCCAAACTCTATGCAAAGCCAAATACATCTCATCAAAATTATTGGAGAAAAGAGTAATTATAAAAGGTATATCCTGTTTTTAACCATGTTCTATTAATTTTGTTTTCTGGATTCAGTTAGCTCCTCACCTGAGAACGTGTTCAGCTAGAGAACTCTTTTATCTGTTGAAAGAAATGCTAAAATCACCACTGACCTTCATGGCCACAATGCAATAAACAGATTTTACTAATGCAGTGCATAAACACAGCTGCAGGACTTGGGGAATTAAGTAGACACTAAAGTTTCCATCCCATTAAATCACCCCTGACTTGAACCATTGCTGGAGAAACACGATGTATTTAGGGCTGTGTTACCCATGCTTCAGTTCACAAACAGGTCTCTCTGCATTAATCTGGGGGCAAGAATCAGTGCTGGAGACTTTCTTTGAAAGTCATTCTCCTGTTGAACATCAAACAAGGCTATGTTTTGGTTCATTGTCTCCCTTCTGAGGATGAGTTACAGAATTTAAAAAGTATTGCCTTGTCTCATAAGCTGGACCTAAGTGATAGAACAAGAGTAGATTAAATATTATGGGGAAATTCTTTCCTGTGAGGATGGCACAGGATTCCCAGAGAAGGTGTGGATGTCCCATCCCTGGAAACGTTCCAGACCAGGCTGGAGGGGCACCGAACAACCTGTCTTGTGGAAGGTGACCCTGACCAGCAAGGGATTGGAGTGAGATGATCTTCCAACCCAAGCCATTCTGCAATTCTGTGATACTGTGTTTCAGCAAGGCAAGATACCCATGAACTGTAGCAATAATTAAAGGTGTCAACAATGCATTAAAATGTATATTTTCTTTAGATTTAAGGGAAAAGATCTAGTTAATGATATTGAGCACTATTTAAAGGATGAAATCTGTTTTTGTAGGTAGTGCAGCATGAGCAAAGGCAGGTGTCCAACATCACCAGGTAAATTGTCTCCATGCCATGCTACATCAGTGAGGTTTTCTCCATAGATGTTCATTCCAGGCTGCTCCCTGTAATGACCTCAATTATACATGTCTTCATTGTGAAATTATGATTGCCTTTGGTGGGCTGCAAATGACAGCAGAGAAAAAGGTTTCCATGATAAACCAGCACAACATGTAATACCTGCTGCATTAGTATGCAGAGCTTGTGGAGGTGCAGTGTAACTCCAGCTTAGCACCTTAAATAATACTGGAGAGGAGGAGAGGAAAATGTTCAGCAATATCTTGACACTTTTTTACAAGGAAAGGAGTTACTAAGACTTTGAATTCTTGCATGCCACTGTGGGACCTGGTATTGCAATAAATTTAATGTAAGAGCATCAAGATGGTGACAGCTGGGTCACCAAAGGTGCTCAGTTGTTTCAGGCTGAATATCATAGCAGGCAGGAAAGGTGGGGGAGGATGGACAAGAGTGGTCCCTTCCCTGAATAACCCCTTGGCACTAACCCCCAGCATGCATGAAGGGATACCTTACTCTCCTGAATAAGGCAGATGGGTCTGGAGATGGCACTGCCCTAATTCCTGAACCACAAGCTGTTCAGGCACTGAGCTGCTGCCATCATCAATGGAGAGTTTGTGGTGTCCTGGTTGCCTTTCACTGACCTTGATTTTGGTCCACATTTGGTGTCTTTCATCTACGTGATCAGGGATTAGTCCTGGTCCTCTGATGCACAAGCACATGCTTACACCAATTCCTTTTTAAAGGGGATCATTACAAAGTCTTTAGTCTGGAACCATTAAAAATTGAGTGAAGAATGATAGCATTCTCTGATGATAGTATCTCTCTCTGATGGCAGAATAGTTGGCAGGAACTTATTTCCAGCTGGAATAAGCTGAGGAGCTACTTCAACTGAAATCCCAGAGAAGAGTATCAGGTTTGACACAACTTGGTAACTATGGTCAGCAAGATACTGGTTGAACCTATGGAATGTAGAAAAATGGTTTGCATGCCTCATCCTGCAGGATTTCCAAATGAACATAACATTGTTTGATTTTAGAACCAAATTCCATTCCAGCTTGTGTTCTGCAAATGAGTACCCTTTGAATATTGCCTATTTGTTCTGTTCAGTTTTATACCCATTGTAAAAATCCTTTTATCTCCTAAAGGTTTTTTAAAATAAAATTAACAGTGTTCAATACTTAATCTAGAAGCTTTACACAAAATCATTATGGTGACTTGAATAATTTTTGCACATAAACCAACAGCAGCAGTGTCTAAGCTCTGTAAGTTAATACAATATTGAGTCTTTTAAAAGAGTTTTAAAATGCTCAGCCCTCGCATCATCTTAGGGAACCCTGTTTCTTCCTCAATACACCTGCTTGTATAAGGAAATCTTTTTCTACTGAAAACAAAAAAGCAATAACTGAAACCACAAAAAATAATTCTGTATTAGTAGAAAGGCTTTTAGATGTTAATTAGAGTCCCTCAAATGTACTGGTAATAAGATGCTGTCAAATATACTCCATAGAAATACTCTAAAAAGGAGTGTGTTTGTATTGTTTAAGTGGTCTGTGCTAATTACATGCTTTAACATAAAAAAACTCATCTCTTGGCCTCATATGGTTCATCCAAGAATGGCAGCTGTGCAAGGTGTCTTCTTAATTAAACCTTAATGTATTTTTCATTACTGTGCTTCTAAAAAGCAAAAGCAAAAGCCTCTTTAGCAATTGTTTGTGAGATGGGCAGGAAGCCTTAAATTCCACTGCAAGAGAGCACTGAAAAAACATTGCTGAAGAATGAGCTTATGGAAGCCAAGCATGAGCCAGGGAACTCAAGGCACCATGAAAAACAGCAGAGGGAATTAAGGAAAACAGCAGTAAGATGAAAAAACAATTCTCTTGTAAATGAATGGCCCTCTATTTCATTTCTCTTCAAGAGGAAATGTCCTCATTAGCCTTACTGCATGCTACAAATTATTGTAATTATCAGTTCTTTATCCTGTCAAGTGCACTCCAAATATTTTATTCATTAAAAGAAGCTCTTCATTATGTAGAAAATAACTACATTATTAGCCCCCATGTTCTGTTTACATGCCTCAGGCAGCTGGTTGAGGGTGGTGGGATGGACTCTCCATCCCTGGAAGTGTTCAAGGCCAGGTTGGATGGGGCTTGGAGCATCCTGGTCGAGGGAAAGATGTCCCTGCCCATGTCAGAGGTTGTAAAGATGATCATTAATGTCCCATCCAGCCCAAACCATTCAGGGGTTCCCTGGAGCATCTCTATTCCTATGGCCCACTGACCCTGAGTTGCCACATCCCTGATTTCTTCCAACAGATGAAGGCAGTGTGAGTCATGTCATGTCTTCCCAGCTTAGTTGCTAACCTGCTCAGTGATCTTGAATAGATAATGTTCCCTTCCCAATATTCCTTCATCTCCCCTTTTGATTTTTAAGGTTTGATGGTCAGACTGTGTCAGTCTTCTCATGTAATGACTCTGGGAGCCACCATAACACAAATAGTAGCACCACATTGGTCAAACATTCCTTATTTTGATCAACCATCTATCAAAACTATTTACCTTTTATTTAGAACAGCTTGTACTCTTCCTGAAATAGCACTGGGAATTTTAAGTAGAAGTGCTCACTGCTGGCAGACACACCAATGCTGTATGGACCCTGCAGGCCAAAGTCAGCCTCAGATCCTCAGTGGTGAGCACTTTGTGACACGTTAGCTTCTCACTTAGGTGGAAGAAGCAGAAGAAAACTGCTGCTGAGCTGCTGGAGTATGTTTTCACAAGCAGGTTTTGCACTAATTCTTCACAATCAGTTGCTGTACTAGAGCACTGAGTCTGTCCAGGCTGCCCAAGGCTGCTGAAATACACTGAATATTTTAGTGACAGATTTAAGAGGTTTGCTACTCAAGAGATGTTAAAGCAATTTTTCAGTTAGATAATATGTGAAAAGGTGGAAAATTGTGCTTGCAAATGTCAGTACTGAGTTTTTGGTTTTTTTTTCATTTTTATTCCATGCAAGTGATATTCAGATCTTGTGTGGGATGTAATGACTGAGTTGTGAGGTAAGTGGACAGGATGAAGAGTAACTTTACCAGTTGATGGGAGGGGTAACCTGGCCCCTGTATGTCATTTTACAGTGTCAGCACTGCTTGAAGTGTTTTTTTTTTCCCAAAGCACATGGCCTTGGGTGAGGCAGCATCAGTCTCTTTCATCTATGTTTTACCGCTGTTGTTGCCAGTGGACATGGGGAAGGAGGAGCCGTGGTGCTGGGAGAGGTTGTTTCATTCCCCAGCCCAGGTTTTGAGTTGGCTGAAGCAAAGTAACACCAGCTGTGAACATTCCCTGTTCCTCTCAGTGGGCCATTACCTTGAAAGACCAGTTTTCATAATTTACATGCAATACAGTTTCCTTATTGCAGAGCTTGGGAACGAGAGGAAGCAAAAGCCATCATGTGAATTACAAAGCTGTGGCTACAGGAGCTTGCACAATGTGGCCTGACTGCCCAGTCACTGTCTCACTGCTGCCAAAATGCTGCATAATGGCAATCTGCACCCAGGGTAGTTCTGGTATCAGGTCTGACCTTTTCGTGTGACCACACATGGCAAAAGACACAGCCACATCCCATGCCAGTGGCCAGAAGGAAACAATGTGATGTAGTGTGGTTTCAGAGAGCTGGTGGTGAGGTTTTCAGTGAGGTCTGCTGCCTCAGGAGTTTCTTTTGTGTAGCACACATAAGTCAAAATAACTGGGGTTTTTCTTTAAATAAAATATTAGAAAGCTTTTATATCTTAGGACATCTGTATCTCAGGTGCCATATGTGGCTGTGTTTGGTAAACAAGTTTTCAAGCTTGGCGACTTCCAGTGTTTGAGCAATTTGAAACTAGGTTTAGTTTATCTATATTTCAGTGGCAGCAGTCTAACCTTAATTCTTCCTCAAGGAACAAACATGACTCATTCTTGTACCTTTTGAAAAGACTTTGAGAGGAGTGTTGTAGAGAAACAAGCCCAGATGATCTCAAGCTGGAGAGCCTTTGCTTGTCCTCCTGTTGCTGACTGCTTCGTGTAAACTGCTGCAGCCAGGCTGGCCAGCTGACCAGCTTAGTGCCCTCATGCCACAGCTAAGATTCAGGAAAGGGGTGCAGGGAGTTTGATTGAGACAGATTCAGTTTGTCTCTTCCTTGGCTTTATTGTTGATGAGGATTTTTTTGTATAGCATAGGTGCCCCATCTCCTTGCCAAAATCCTCCGAAGTCATACCCAGAATAAGAACAGAAGTCCGAGAGGGGAGAAGAGGAGCAGCTTCCCTGTGTGGTATTTGATGTTGTCCCCATTCTTTGGCCTTTTGCAGAGGTGGTTCGGCTGAGCCTGCCGGAGGAGCAGAGGGTCACTGTGACCACCATCACCGTTGGCCTCAGCGCCGTGCTGACCTGCAGCATCCGCGGGCCGCTGCGGCCTCCCATCGTCTGGAAACGCAACGGCGTCGTCCTCAACTTCCTCGACCTGGAGGACATCAACGTACGTGCTGAGCCTCTCCTGTCCTTGTCTGTCAGCACCCTGAGCATCGCCTCATTTAGCAGGTGGTGGTTATAAGGGTGTGACTTTTATCCTATTATTATGGAAAGCAGAATGGTGCAATGTTTAGGTTTTATGTGAATATGTCTCAGGAGTAAAAGCAAAGCAGGGTATGTGCAGGGGAGAGCAGGAGTACTTGGAATAAATTACATGAAATTATGCTTCTTTCATTGGTGCTTCTTTCATTGTTCTGGACCTGTGCTCCAGAGACCTCAAAACTCAGGGGCAAACAGCTCTACAGACCACTCACGCCTCAGAGGTGTCTTTCCCAGTGCAGTGAAACAGGTTCATCAAGAAGATGAAACAAAACATTTGTGGTGGCTATGGATCTCTCCTCTCTTTAAACCAAATAATCCGTTTTTATCTCTGATCCTCCTGTTTCACTTGCCTTTCAGTCAGCTCTCCTCTCTCATTCTTTGGCTGTTATTTCTGATGGGCAGTTTAAAAATGGGATTATTCAGCAGGGTGTGGCGTTGCCCTTGCAGGAAGGAAGATGAATCTCTTTTAATTCACAGTGCTGGTCTGATCTCTGAGTCATAGTTGGTAGTAAAGACAATACCTGAATGATGGTATAAACTTACTCATTTATTTAATAACATTTAATTACAGAGAGAGTGGAAAGTAGTGTACAAAAAATATGGTCTGTATTTCATTTCTCTTTTCATTAAAGTATATGGTAAATCAGGTTTTATTTTAATTACACTGCAGCAAGAGTTGATTTATATTTTTGTTCAGTTCTTGTTAATTTGATAACCACTCAGTTCAGAGTTGTTACAGTCAATACCATAGCTCCCCAAATTGTTGTGTATCCAGGATTGCTGAAATGGGAAAACTCTTTGGTTTATTCTTCTGCAGTAAAATGTGAAAATTACAGCACATGGGACGGAAATACACACAGAATCTCAGTACTTTATTTGTTGACTCTTTCTCAGCAGAAAATCATGTGCACCATGTATTGGTAATTACTGTGTTCACAAACTTAGTAATTAAAACCATCTAAACATTTTTTTCATCACAAGTATTATCTTTTTAAAATATTTTGTATTTCTTGTCACTGCTTCGAGCTTGACGTGGAAATACAGCAGAGCCTCTGAGGGCTAAAGGATTTGTTGGCCAAAAATAATGTCAAATTCATGTATTTAGCTAACATTTTTGAAATTTTGGTTATGATGGCATTAATCTCAAAGAATTCAAGCTCCTGTGTGAACTGGACAAAAAATAACAGTCCACGAACCTAAGAAGAAACACATTATTGAAGGACTGATGGCACTTGGCTCTGAGGGTTCATTTGCAACTCCTGCTATTTTAAACAGAATGTTGAATACGGTTTCAGACTGAAATGCCAGTTCCTCACATAATTTAGCACCGGCCCAAGTGGATTTCTGGTTTGCTTATAAGTAATTCTGTTTCTTGTTGGTAATTCTATGTTAAGAGGCAAAGTTATGTCCTTGCACATGAGCTGGCTGGTTCCTGAATGATTCAACACTCCCATGGAGTGTAATACAGCAAGAAAAACGTCACTTTTTGATCTGTTTCAGCTAGTATATCATTAAGAAACTATATCAGAAGAGCACTCTGAGATTGTTACAAGGAGAAAAAACAAGATTTGTGCCTCAATTTTGATGTGTCACATATCAGTTTATGACCTCTGTCACCTTGTCATATAACAGCTGCTACTAGTGAACATCAACTTTGCTAGTCTGATGAACACCTCCACAACTTTTTCATCATTAATTTTGCTGTGTAATTATTTTATGTTCTGTATATACACTGCCATCTGTATCCTGGTCAGATTGCTTGAGGAGTCACAGTTTGGGGATTGACATTTTTTATTTTCCCTCCTCCACAGTGGGTGTTACGTAGGATGCTTGAGCTCAGGTGCCCATCCTCTCTGGCTGCTGAGGATGGGCACCTGCCTGTCTGAAGCATTTGGTGGCAGCAGGGATGGTCCTTCAGCTGCTGAATGCAGCCTTTTATTTGTCACAGAACCACAGAATGATTTGGGTTAGAGGGATTTGAAAGCTCATCTCATTCCAACCCCCCGGCCATGGGCAGGGACAGCTTCCTCTAGACCAGGTTACAAAATCTTCATCCAGCCTGTCCTTGGACACTTCCAGGAATGGGGCATCTACAGCTTTTGTGGGAAACGTGTCAGTGCCTCACCACCCTCACAGGGAGGATTTTTTTCCTAATACCTAATCTAATCCTACTCTCATTTGATCCATTCCTCATTCTCCTGTCACTACATGCCCTTGTTTAAAAGTCACTCTCCACCTTTCTTGTAGGTTTCCTTCAGGACACAATTAGGTCACACTTAATCCTTCTATTTTCCAGGCTGAAGAATCCCAATACTCTCTCCCTTTCCTTATAGCAGAGGTGCTCCATCCTTCTATTTATCTTGGTCTTTTCTTAAACACCTAACAGCTCAGGTCAGGGGGTGGCAGCAGACAGTTCACAGCTTCAGCCTTACGTGGGTACACAAACTCACATTAAACAATAATCTATTTAAAGGCACTGACAGCAGAAAGTAAAGGCAGTGTGCTTCTTAATGTACTTGAAGGTAGTTAATTAAATTACTCCAGTTTTCCTTTAGTACGCCTCAAGCAGAAACTCAATTGCATTTCTGCTTTTCACAATAAGGTTGGCAATTTGGCTAATTGGAAGTGCAACAGGAGATTAATTGTACCTTTTTAACTTCAAGAAAATCCTCCCTGCTCTTGGCACATTGCTAATCACATACAGACCTACAGGATAGTCACACACTTGGAAAAGTCCTGGTATTATATTTCAATTAAACTCTTTCTCTTCTAAATGCTAATTCAAGAAATCAGATGAAATGAGAAACTCAAGTCTGAAAAAACAGAATCCTGCCAACCAGGTGTGAGAGCAGCAGAGGAAAGGCATTGCTGAAGTGTCCTTTGTTGCTTTATTCTCTCCAGATTCATGGCAAATGTGATCTGAGAAGGTGACCTGTGTTCCAGGGTAATCCTGGGAGGGACAAAGTCAACAAAAACCTAGATAAGCCTAAATTTGCGCGGAACTGAAAGATTGGAGATTGCTATAAAGCCTAGTTGTTTAACTGCATTAGTTAAATCACTTTTATGTGATATCTTGATTGGCAACAAAATATTCATAATTTTTCATTGCTCTCTTAATCAAAAGCTTTCATAAGCAGCTAGTAATAGTTTGTCATGTCCTGTCTAAGGGAGCTCTGTTAATGAGTTGTCACATAACTATTGCAAAAGAGCCATCCTAATGGTACATGTAATTAAACAGTTTCTCTAGCAAACATTTAAGATTGCTTTTAGCATAAAAATATTATTTCTCCATAAATTACCCATCCATATTATTTATCCATTAGAAGTCCCTTTGCAGTTCCACTTTAATAAAGCCACATCAACTTTTCTCATGCAGAAAATAACTATAATGCCGCTGAAATTGATAAATTTGTTATAGCTATAAATTGATTTCTGACTACAAAAGTGAAGTGGTTATAATGTGTCGTCATTCAAAATAATATACTTTTGCCTCCTAGGAACAAACAATATGTTTTCTCAAGTATGTGATTATGAAAACATTCTTCAATTTGAAAATAAAATAAACTCCTCATGGAGTCAAATGCATATAGTATTTATAGGGTATTGTTTCACACAATTTGACATTATCTCCAGAGAAACATGTGTAAATTGATAAAATTTATAAATATAAGTTGCTCCTTCAGAAGCATGGTGAAAGAGAAGATTACCATAAGAAAACAAATATGGTATAGAGGTAGATAAGAATGTGGTGAATTACCAAGCGTAATGCAGGTAGCTATAGCCTAAACTCATTAGTGTCATTCATTACTCATTTCATTTTAATCTGTACACTTTAACTCACACTGGTGTTGGATCATTAGGGTAAAAAATAGAATTCATATAAGCAATTGTGTAAATACAGAGTTCTTCATTTCTGCTGATGTCAGGTGGGATGGCACAGCCTTGCTCTCTCCAAACATCCCACCCAGGCACAGAGCTCCAGACCACAGCCTTGACTGCTGGATTTCCCCATCCCCTGAGAAATCACCTCCCTGTGCATCTCATGGCCTTTACAAGAGCTGTGCCTACCTGTCTTGAGACACATTTCATGTATGCTCATGAAAATGTCCCTTTTCCATGTATTACATTTGAAACCCAAAGCAAACAGCCAGCCTTTAAGGTGCAAGTCACTGGGATTAGTTTTCTCGTTAAAATAGTCTGCATGAAGACAATGTATTCATGTTGATGTTTTTAATGTAGATTCACTGTTAAATAATAAAAAGTTCATGTGTGAATGACCCCATTAATTCCCTTCTAATAGAATTTGGGCCATTAAAATGATCAAACCCTGGGCCATCCTAGATACTGTGATGGGAGCAAGTTCCAAAATGTTCGATATTTAGAACCAAGTTTTTTCTCTTTCAAATCAAAGTTATGAAATTGGTTATAGCTTCTTAATGTATTTACAGGCTCTAAAGTAGAGGTTAAGTGCAAAATTACTACTGACAGTATATTCTGAATATACAGTCTCACATTTTGTCATAATGAAGACTACAGAAATTGTATCCACTTGCATTTTTAGAGGAATGTACCTACTATTCATTTTCCTTGTCATGTTATCTCTGAGTTTCTCAGGATGTAAAACTCACCCATTTTTTTGTTATATTATAATTACACAACTATCTAAAAAGTTCATGTCCATATTTTCAAGGCAAAAAATTTTTTGACTCAGCACCATGTTGTGTTAAATTCTTTGAGCAGAAAAACCAGAAAAGATAAATTAATGCCCCATCAGGCTGTGTTTGCAATAGTTTTCTAGCATTTGCTTAAGGCTGAATTTCTCTCCATGTAAATGACTAAAGTGATGTGTAAAACCAAGAACAAATAATATTAATGAAGCATAAGTTTTCAGCTTGTCTCTAGAAATGAATTATTAAAAGCATCAAAGAAAGTGATTTAAGGACCCATGATTAATTTAGTTTTTATTATTTTTGTATGAATCACTCATAAATCTATTGTAAAAAAGATCAGAGACATTTCATTAGGAAGGAGAAATCATTTTCAAAATGATAGCCATTGTTGTAGATTTTGCATAATAATAATCACATTAAATGCTTGGGTACATTTTGTTTTAAAATCCTGTAAACATTATCAGAGAGAGATTTCTAGGACACTGAGGATCAGGCAAGCTTTTTTAGTGTGAACTAGTTAATACTGGTTGTGTTGCTGGTGATTGTGAGATCAGGATGGGGTTTTTCTTCATCTGGAAGTGTTCAAGGCCAGGTTGAGTGGGGCTTGGAGCAACCTGGCACAGTAGAATGTGTCTCTGCCCATGGCAGGAGATTGGGCAAGATGAGCTTTAAGCCCTTCCAACCCAAACCATTCTGGGGTTCTAGTGGAAAACTGGTGACACCAGCAAGCCCCTTTGCCAGCACTGGTTTGGTCAGTAGGCACTGAAACCACATGGAGAAGGTCTCCAGCTTCCCTGGGCTTGGGAAAGGCTGGAATGGAAGGGGTTAAAATGAATTATTATTAGTATTAGTATTAGGAGGAGGAGGAGGAGGAGGAGGAGTGATAATATTTGGAAAACAAATCTCATGAGAGCAAAACACTCAGGGAACTTCATTCCCTCTGCCATTATTTCTTTTTATTTCTTTTAAACCATCATGGTGGGAGGGTGTTGACTATCTTTAGGGCTTCCCTCCTGCCCAGTATTTATTAGGATCAGTCAGCATCTAGCTTGGATGGATTTAAATCACTGTTTGTGTGTAAAGGGCTTGAGCAAGGGAGTGTGTGACCCATAGTGCCATACTGTGGGGTGACTGGTGCCAGTGTGCCCTCCCTGAGAGCTGGGGATGTGGGGAATCTCTGCCTTCATGTCAGTGGGATTGGTTTTTCTGTTTCTTCTTACTGTTTATGGTTTGAAGTCAACTTTAGGTTTTTTTCTCAAGCATCTGGAAGTTAACCTAAAAAATAATAAGCGTCTGTGCTCATTACTCTTCAAACTTCCTGAAAACCAAGAAACTTTGACAAAAATTTAAAGGGTTTAAAATGTTGGAGCAACCCTAAGGCATGTCAGAAAGCTTCATGAAAATGCATCTGAAACAGGCAAAAGGTGGGTGGCAGTGCCCTGCACCCCGTGGCATCACAGCCAGCTCAGCATCCAGGGTTAATGTGGCTCCTCCCTGCCAGCTCCTTCCTGAGTGTCAGAGCAGGAGATTTGTGGTGTTACAATCACAGGCTGGAATTCACTTGAGACAGAATGTGAACAAGATTTACAAGTAATATGCAATGTTTTACACATCTCTGAGCACGGTGTCCCTGAACCGTGGCAGAGTGCATGACCAGGGAATGCATTAGAATGGGAATGGGATAAATAAATATGAAAAATCTGTGTTTGGAAAGACCAATGCCTCGGGTAATCAGTAGTGATGGAAAGGAAAGGAAATACTGTACCAACAAAAAGGTATATATCCATTTTTTAGGATCTGCTTTGTTATTCTTTTAGAGCAACTTTTTTTTTTTAATATTTTATAGATTACCAAGCTGTTATCAATGCAAAATTCAGGGTGATGCATTTTTTTAAATCTTAAAAAGTTAAAACATATTCTGAGGTCATTTAATCAATCATTTGGTTGAAGGGTAAATGCAAGACATGAAAGGAGCTCATGAAGGACAGAGAACTTTTATTTGAAAAACGGAGAAAAAAGGTGATACAAACAGAGAAGTCAATTTATCAGCTGCCACTAGTTGACTTTATCAATTATGAGAAATTATAAGCATAGCTTTCTGAATTTTTTTTATTCAAAAAAATTACTTTATAATGAAATGCGTAAGGTAGAGATGATGAACACCCTGCCCTTATCTGGCTGCTTTGATGCAGGGCTTATGATTCTGCAGAGGTAGATGGGTATTTCCTCTAGTTTCATCACTTCTCTTTCTTCCTCTTCACAAAAAAATGGTGAGATACCCCATCCCCGAGCACCCACATCCATTCCAGAGACAGCCCATCCCAGGAAGTGTTCAAGGCCAGGATGGACAGGGCTTGGAGCAACCTGGGCTGGTGAAAGGTGTCCATGGCAGGGGGAGTTGGACCATATGGGCTTACAGGTCCCTAACAACCAAAACCTTTCCATGATTCCATGATAATTCGCCTTCCGTGGCAAATGAGGAAAACGAAAGTAAGTCCCAGAAGTTGCTGGTTTTGCTTTTCTGCTGATAGCCTGTTCTTCTTCATGGAATCGTACGTTTAAATGTCTTTTCACTTCACTGTGGGGCATTACTGGGGTCAAGTGGGGCAGCAACAGCTCGCTGGGGTGTGTAGCACTTTCTGAGTTTCCCAGAGAGCCCCAAAATACTGTTTTAAAACTGGGGATATATTTGGGGAGAGACGAATTATGCTGCATCCGTTTTATAGATGTTTTTGTTCTGCTCTGTCTGCTTTCAGTCTTGTGGTGACTTGGAGAGCTGGCTTAACAAGCAAAAGCCATCTAAACTGAGTCAAAATATGTGAAAATATTTCCTCTGTTTTTTCCCATGGTGAATTACACCCATTCCCCCTGCCCACCCCATCCACATGGCAGCAGAGCGGAGAGCAGCTCAGCGGCTGTCAGTGCTCACTCATTCCCTGTTAGCACAGGGCAGTGGCCTGTGAGCAGCCCCTCTGAGCTCCCAGAGGCAGTGCAGCATGGAGGGGGACGTGGGACACATCCCAAACACATCTCACAGCTTCCAGCTGCAACACAGCTCTCCTGACTGCAAGATGTGGAGTTGGAGGCTATTAAGGAATCAAAGACTCATCATTTCTTAATGCTCCAGGGCTTGGGTTTTTACAGCACTTCCAAATACACCCTTATGAAATACACAAAGAAAGTGCTTGTGCATAAGAATGCATCCATAGATATAAAATGTAACAGTGCAATCCTAATGTACTAACTATGTCCACGGGGAAACACTAGGAGAAAATCGTGAGCTGCAATAAACACACAGAAAGTCATTAATTTGTTAGAGAATTCACTCTACTTTTTGCAGCAACAAAAGGTTCAGTGTTAAAACATTTAATGCCATAATCTCTTTTTCCTTCCCACTCCTAAACACTTTCAATTCTTAATAATTTGGTAGTTATATATGAACTTATTGTGCAAGCAGGTTCTAATACAGGGGTGATAATTCCCTTCTATGCCTGACATGGGGACATGGTGCTGACCTAAGTCATCTTTGATAACTTTCTTTAAACACCAGAAGTCAGAAAATAGATTTTAAAAGTCACAAACTGTGCTTTTACCAATATAAGCCACTCTTTTCAAAAAAAACACATTTGGAAAGGAAGTTTATAACACAATACTGTTGCACCTGTTCAGTTGTGCAAGGGTTTTTTTGCTTATATTAATTAATACATTTGTATGCACTGGAAAAAAACAGATCATCCTTTAAAAGACAATTACAGAGCACAAACCAAGCATTCAGAATATTTTTCTGTGATATTTTAAAGGCAGTAACATACTTAAATAAAGAAGATTATATTGTCCTGTTTTTCCACAACTCCTTAGACCAAATTATTCTATTAAAGTAGCCATCCTGCTTTTATTAATCTGAACTCAATTTTAGTTTCTTTTAACTTACAAAAACTGTTATTAAGTCCCCTCCAGTGCAAGAATATTCTGTATCTCATGCAAATACCATTTGAACAGGGTTGGTGTCTTTTCCATTAGCAGTTACTCATGCATCTTTGCTTTCCATCAGGAAAGATCTAACTGACCAAAAAACAGGCAAATGCTTGAAATGAGGATTTTTGAGTACATATTTGTAATAATGTTTTGGAAAACTTAACCAGCTTATCCCCTAGCATAGATGCCTGACACCAAGGTGACAATAATATCTGAGGTGATTTTGATTATAGATAATGGATTTCAGATAATCTATGAATTTACTCAGATTCTTTATAATTGTTCATACATTTGCCCATTGGAGCAGCACAGCCAGCAGAACCAGGTCATGATTGTGGGCATGTCTGTGCCCTCTCAGGTGAAGATCTGTGCTTTGGGAAGGGTTGTGTCCTGCCAGTAAACTCCTTATTTCTCAGTGCTCACTTTCAACCTGCCTTAAAACATGTCTAAAAACTAGGTAAGCTCTCAAAATTCTCTCCCCCCCACCAGTGCTGACCTGCCACTGGGAGGTGAGGCATGAATATGCTTCTTAGTGCCAGACAGAAGATTTTGGAGAAGATTCATGAGCTGACAGAAGTAGTGCCAGATCAATCCATACTGCAGGAGACGGGCTGTTTCGTACTTCTCTTGAAGGGTGCCAGCTGGCATTGCACGTCAGCTGCAGAATCACAGCTTCCTTCAAAAAATGTTCAAAGTCTGGTGTCTGGAAAGGAAGGTTCAAACTGCAAAGCACATGCACCCTGAAGAGGCAGGAAATGTGAGATGTAAGGAGCCCCAAAAGGTTTGGGTTCAGAAGTCAGCCCGTGTGCTGATCAAACAGCTCCTGCCTGTGATCTCTGGGTCCTGGGCAGGGGTTGGCAGCAGCCGGTGGCTGTGGATGGTTCCTTACGGCACTGGAGCTGCCGTGGGTGCAGCAGGAAGGAGCAGTGTCAGAGCTCCTGTGTGTGGATTCCCTTCCTCCAACACAAAGAATTCAGGACCCAGGTTCTTGACTCCAAGCCAGCAGATTAAAGTGATGTTCCTGTTTAATCTGTCCCCCCTGGTGGGTTCTGCCGTGGCAGAGGAGGAATGAGCTGTCCCCTCCTCACTGCACACACTGCTGCGTGTCCCAGACACGGGGGTGGCAGCAGGCAGGACCCCTGGAGGGGCTTCCCCTGCACACCCCAGGCTGCCTTCCAGCTGCACCTTGGAGCTTTGAAAACAAGTCCTTGTGTTTTCATAAAGCAGAGCCACTCTCCAACATTCACCCTGCTGTACTGGGTTTGTGCCACCCTGACTCAAAGTTGAATTTTCCCATAATATTGCAGTGAAATTACTCAAAGAGTTCAATGTAGCATACTTCACATTTGAGAATGATTACAGAAATATCTTTCTTTCAGCTCATGAACTGTTTTAAAATGTATCCTCCTCCGTTTGCATAGAAACGCAAACACTGAAGCTGCAAAGGGTCTGAAGGTTGGTGGAGTACCAGGAGAAGCTGCTTCATTTAGCCATCAGTGCTGTGGTTCTCTTAGCTACAATTTGGTAAATAAACATGGAAATTAACAAATAAATAATGAATTGAAATAAATTCCTGAGCAGCATGCTTGTACAACATATTTAAGTGCCAAAAATGTGTCTAATAACTCAATCCTTCCCATCTGTAATCAAAAATTGAAACAATGCAAGAGTAGGTCTAGAAAGATGAAGGGGATGAAGAAAGATACTTGTTAAACAGTTACAGAACTAAACAGGTATGTTTGAGAAAAGGCTTTTTGTCTTCTTCCTTGTCTCCTGCCTAGGATGTTGTCTGAGATTAAGTGACAAAGAGCTTTAGTTCTTTTTCATCAAGTCTCAAGGCTGCAGTGCATTTTCTAAGAACCAGCAGAGACAAAGGAAACCTTAACCCACCCAAATGTTAGCATTTTATGCATCTGAGGTTAACAGGTAGATATTAAATTCCCCCATAAATTAAACAGCTGGAAATGGCCATCTTTTTTATGTGCAAAAAACACCTTGTTAGCAACAAGCACAAAAGTTCATATTCTCAGATGAGTCACTTTACCTTTCTCTTAAATCGCTGCTCATT
Source organism: Onychostruthus taczanowskii (assembly GCF_017590055.1). NCBI lineage: Eukaryota > Metazoa > Chordata > Aves > Passeriformes > Passeridae > Onychostruthus > Onychostruthus taczanowskii. The sequence continues at coordinate 10,324,948 of NW_024498573.1, forward strand.
TTCTCCCTGCGTGTTGATTTATGAACTTTATAGCCTACTGTTCAAAATTCAAGCTGTGCCCCCAGGCTGCATTGCTATCAAAACCTCTGAACAGGTAGTATCCATTCATGTAGTGCTTAAAATATTGTTACTAAATAATAAGGCACCTTTCCTGTCTTTTGTTTCATTCAGGATTTTGGAGAAGATGATTCCCTCTACATCACCAAGGTAACAACTATTCACATGGGCAATTACACCTGTCATGCCTACGGCTATGAAGAGCTGTATCAGACCCACATCCTTCAGGTGAATGGTTAGTAAATGGCATATATGACATTCCATGAAAACATTCCCTAAGAAAAGTTGTGTGTTAACCTCATTCACACAGAGATCTGTAAAGCCACAGCCCAAATTATCTGTGCATGAGAGCAAATGCAGCTTGGGGTTTGCTCACTGGCACTGTCGCACAAGCAGTCAAAAATAAAAGTATCAAGGGGAGATGTGTATAATTACCTGAGCTTCAGGAGGTATCTTCACCATTAAACAAGCTGTCAGTGACATTTCCATAGAGTTAAGAGCAGCGTTTCCAAGCATCTCTTAAAGTAATTACTACTTTTGTCAACAGAAATGTTGCCTCAATAATTTCTTCTTCCAGAAAATAGTTTCTGTTGCATGAAATAGCCCTGGATATTTAAATAAATACAACAGTGTTTCCAAAACCAGCTAACCTCCAGCTATATATCCAGGTTATTACCTGGTTGTACTGAGCTTGGTTTGCTGAGGGCTGTTTACCCTGGCTCAGTGGATTGCAAAATGAGGGCAAATCATTTTACAGGTGAGAGAATCACATAATCCAGCATTCTCATGCACCTCCATCCCCTGGACTACATTTGTGCCTGGTGGAACTGATATTCAGGTGCTCACTATCTATCTCCTGACCTCAGACTCACTCAGTCAGATTTAGTTTAAAATTACATTAGATTAAGCCAGCGTTTCATCAAGGGACCAGCCCACAGAGTATCCACCTCCACAGCAGCAACCAGCATTCGCCAACTTCCAACCCTTTTCACATCTGCTGATGATGCCCAGCAGTGTCTCCAGAGTAGGGGACAGGGTCACCATTACTAACTATGGGTACATTCTGGTATGAAATGGGGTGTACACTATGGGATGTACTCTGGTATGAAAGTATTTATTTTTAAGAAAAAATCAGTAACTTTATTTCAGGGTATATATATTATAAGGAAAACTAGTATTTATTCCTTTCTCTAGGTGTGTGTTGACCTGCACAAAGGAGAGCTTTCCTCTGGTAAGAGCAGGTCACAGAGGTGACAGAGCTGACCTGCTCTCACTACTGACACAGAGGTCAGTAGTGAGAGGAAAACAGTAAAGAGGGATACTTGTGCTTCTTAAGAAGAGCCATGGTGGTTTTGTTTTGAGATTTTGTTTTGACTTCAGCTCAGGTTTGCTGGACATATGTAAGTGCTCCCCCCACCATACGAGTACCTGGATGTGAGCACAAAGCATCTAGTTGATCTGAATGAAAGCTGACTTGATGTCTCTACATAATAATTTGTCATCTTTGAGAAAGTAAACTGTAAATCTCAGCAATGTGGATAACTAAGTCATGTATGCTGCAGCTGAGAAAATAGGTTTCCTTCCTCAAAGTGCTGTTTGTGTGATGGATGGCAGTTGAAAGAAAAGCCAGCTAACAACTTAATCCCGTGTCTATTATGTGATGTATTATGAGGCCTGAATGGAGTTTAGTTGGCAGACAACAATGTAGACTTTATCAGCACTGAGAATAGAAGGCCCAAAGGCATTGAAACTTAAACCAGAATGAGAGGAAAGCTGGATGGAGTGTGGGGAGGGGGTGATCTGTTCCATACTCACGCTTGCCACTTAGATTTAACTTGTTATTGAAAGATCACATTTTCTTTTTAAGTGGAAGTTGCATACCATAGCTGCATGGGGGCTTTCTTACCAAAAAAAGAATGCTGTTATACAAAAAACACTATCTGTGTGGGCTTTTTAATATGCTGTATAGTCACTAAATACAGAATAAAAAGCCTTGCATTCTGGTATCAACTCAGGCTTGCTGGAAAACACTGCAGGGTCTGGGAATCTTTGTCTCACAGCATCTGATATTCCCATGTGAGCCATTAGGCTTTGCAAAGCTGGGTTTTTGCAATCCTTGATGTGGCTGCCCACATCAGTATATTCCCTCCTGTTCTGCCTGTGTCACAGTTTCCTCCAGCAGCTGATGCAGGGGTGACAGCCCTGATGGCAGGATAGCATTGTTTGCCTTCAAATGCATTGGAGGGTTCCCAAGGCAGAGCCTTTCACAGGGAAACCTCAGTTTTAGTAACTTAAAGGACAAATTGAGGAATTTTTCTTGACAGGAGTAGAGGGAAGAAACTGAGCCAAACTGAATTGAGTGAAGATGCTGAGAATCTAAGTGTAGTTGATGGGCTCTGTTCAGCACTGGGACTTGTCTCTGTCTGTCTGTATCAAACTAAAAACTCCATCTTCAGCTTGGAAGGGTTTTTGTTGCTTTCTTGTGTTGGACTAAAATGGTAAGAGAATGTGACAGAAGCAAATCAGCCAGAACTTGGGTGTATCTGCTCGCCTGTCTCCTCTAGGGAGGCACTGATCTACTTTTAACATCAAAAGCATGGGTGCTTTTTGTTTTGTGAAAATTATCAGAATTTTTCTTTTCACATCTCCCAAGTTTGTCTGTTGAGAGAGAATAGAGAAAGAAGATCCAGCTGGAAAATAAAAGGGTTTATCCCCCACCCTTCCCAAGCCCACTGTGTCTCTACAGGCAGGTTCTAATTTTTAGACTGTTTTTCACTTAATTCAGTGTTTTCAAAGCTGCAGTAGTTCTTGTGGCATCCTTGGGTCCTTTTCCGTACCACCTGGGCCCTGTCTTACTGTTCCCAACAAGACACATCAGTGAGCTCACAAAAGAATCTGATCTTAGTTACATGTACTCTCTTCCTCTGCTTTTATTCAACATATTAGATGCTCTTTAACTTATTTTTATCTTTGCCTCTTTTTAGAACATTAAGCTAGATTCTTACATTGATTAGGTAATATAGAAAATAAGGCAATACTAGCTTAAATAGAAAGTTTACAGCCCAATTTTGACAACATTAAACGTTTCTGAGATTTCGTGCTCTACTGTTGCTCAACTGCTGAATGTTGTGCAGTGTTTCCCTTTGTGTCAGATGGTTCAGGATATCCCAAATAACATGGGTAGATTCAGATGCTTATTTTGACAAGCAGAGGCAGAAAATGTGAAGGTCACCAGGTGAATGCCCCAACCTGCTGGCTCACATCTGGGCATGAAGCACATGTGAAATGCAGCCTGTTTGATGGGAGAGGTTTGATGGAGCTCATCAGTCTTAGGATTCACAGTTACTAGTAAAATTTAAGTCAGTGTATTTGTGCAGCTTGCCCTTAAGATCTTTGGATGAAAAGAAACTGCTGAAAGGCAATGTCTAAATGGTTTAAGAATGAAAAGTTAATCTTGCATTCTGGTATCTTTGATCAGGAGGAGCCAAGAACAGTCAGAAAATTTTGTTTTCTCCCACGTATGGATATTGCTTGGGAAATGTGTACACTAACTGTAGGGAGGAAGCAATTTAGCACTTTCAGGAGGAAAAAAGAGGTCCTGAGGATAAAGAATCTCATAAAATAGTAATCAACTATGAAAATTGATAGTTGCCAAATCAAGAGACTGCTGAGTGTAGGGCATCATTTTCCTTGGTCCTTGCACTCAGCAAAACATCAGCATAATTCAGAATATTGTATTCTTTGAAAACAATTTTTAAAAAGCCATTTGATCCTCAGCCCAATTATAAGGTTCCAATAAGACAAATTTTCCAGTAAGAGAGATGTTACAAACATGGATATTTCATTAATGTGGCTTTTCAGCAGAAAACATAAAATGCTACAAACTCCTTTCAAATCATAAATGGAAAGAGTAAAACATCTCAAGTAAATGATTAATCTGTTAATTATTGCTACACCCTGGAGTATAGAGCTCCTACAGCAGCAATGGATGTCTTTGGGCCTTGGTGCCACCATCTGTGCTCATCGTGTGCTTTATCACCTGAGCTGTTTTATGGTAATGAATTGGTCTGCTCACCAGTGAGGTGCTGCTCAGTATGCAGCAGTAGGCAATCTACCCAATCTCCTGCTTGTTTCAATGCCTCTTTCTTCCTACTTTGCTTAAGATAATGGCATTTTTATATTGCCCTTGGCTGCAGACACAGTAATGGTTAGCAATGATATATATTCACCAAGGGAAAAAGCAAAGGGTAATCCATATATCCCAAAGTCTGGAACTGAAATCTTTGCAAGTTTAATGTGCATACCTGGAATGTATTAATTTGTAGCAAGGACAATAAAAATATATTCTGCAGTTTGCTGTTATCACAAGGCATTTGCATGCAATAATTTACATGTGCAGTGAATTATGTAAGACAAGGGAGAAGAAATAAAAAGTTTAAAAATAGAAGGAGAGGGAAAATGATAAGAGGGAAGAAATGGAGGTGAAGCACATATTCTTTGTAGGTGAAAACAAATAGTTTCCTTATTAATCACTCTTGAAAAGATACCTTGCTATAATTTTAAGTTAATTTTCATGCAGAGCATTGATTCAATGTCTAGGATCTGTGAGCTATCTTTGGCAGTATAAATCTATTGTGTTTGCAGCCCTCCAGGTAAAATAGGTGGATTATTCATGTGCAGACTATCAAGATGTGAGGCAAAAATGTGAGAGATGAAAGTACAGTCTGTTTGGTGAAGGGGTTCCCTGATTCTGGGGAGCTGATGGCTGTGGCCAGCTTGGGAAGTGCTGGCCAGATGAGCAGGAAAGCCTGAAGCAAACAATATTAAGGAACTAACAACCCACAGTGGTTTTGAGAGCATTAAATAGGTGATGGCTGGGATGGGCTCTGTCTGTGAGAGCTGGCAGGTGAGAAGACACTTGGCTTGCAGTGAAATTTCTCTGGTGCCTTTGGCCATGTGAGATCTCAGCCAAGTCAGTTGATTTCAGGATTTGAGAATCAGACCTTCTTGAATATTGTAAATCTTTTTCATCTGCATTTGTAGGAGGCACACTGTCTTTCAACTGTGACTGTAAATAAATCATGTTGGACTTCAATGGACCTCACTTACTAAATCATTTCATTCAAAAAATGTTACTAGTAGCATCCTATCTAGGCTGGACACATCCATATTGGACTCTGGCCATGATTTTACAAAACTGTACAACTTTCAGCAGCTACATCATGAATCCCAAAATTTCCTAATCTGATAGAAAAGCTGACTGCTTCATTGTGAAACACAAATACCATTGGCCATGTATGAGACATCCTCATATTTCCTCTTATTTTTCCCTCAAGATGAAAGAATCTCACTGGTATTTATCACTGATGTTGCAATATTGCATTTTTTTTTAAGTGTGTAAGTAAATTGTTAAGAGTTAATGGGTGGTATTAAGCCTTGTTGGTTTGAGCAGTGAAGGAAAGATGATTGAAAATCAATGGACATCTCTGAAATTGTAATATAATTAGTAGTTCTGCCAGTGGAGTATATTAAATAGTTGAGGAGTGCCTTCGTGAACAAGGTAAGTCATGTTTTAAAAACCTCTCAGTGAAAAGAAGTAATTGATAAACACTTTATTTGTTCAGAATAAGAGACAGTGAATACACAGTCCACTTCCTGATGGATATTTAATTGAGTTCTGAAGATTAAGTTATTTTTCATAGGCAAGAACTCAATTTCCCTCCTAGATTCAGTGAAGCTCTGAACTTTATACTTTAATTTTTAAATATGTGAGTACCCACATTAGGTTTTAATCCAATTATTAAGTTCAGTTAGTTACTCAATGAATGCAAGAACAGTCTAAATACAGAATTGGACTGCAAGATTGCTCCCTGGCATTTGTATATCAGTTTACTCTTTTCTGTTATAGAGACATAGGATCACAGACTGGTTTAGGATGGAAGGGATCTTAGACACCATCTCATTCCAACCCCCTGCCATGGCCAGGGACGCCTTCCACTACACCAGGTTGCTCCAAGCCCCATCCAGCCTGGCCTTGAACATTTCCAGGGATGGGGGCATCCTCGGCTTCTGATATGCCAATTCTTGGAAAAGTACTATTTTCTATTTTCTGCCCCCGAAGCCAAGCTGTAGAGAAATCGTTCTTGTAGCTTGCACTGACAGCCAGACCAAGCTTGTCTCCATGGTTCTCAGCTCAGAGCCCCTCGTGGCACTGCAGGACAGCAGTGGCTCTGGAGCCCCAGCACAGTCTCAAGTCCCCAATTCCTTTCTTCCCGCAGTGCCTCCGGTGATCCGCGTCTACCCCGAAACGCAGGCGCAGGAGCCGGGCGTGTCAGCAAGCCTGAAATGTCACGCTGAAGGCATCCCTAATCCCCGAATTACCTGGCTAAAGAACGGCATTGATATCATGCCAAAACTATCCAAACAACTATCGCTCCTCGGTAAGAACAGAATTTTGATTAATTAAAGTATTGTAGACAGGGATTAAGGAGGATTATTTTGCACTTTAAAGCAGAAGTTCTTGTACTTTGCTAAGCCACAGTTGTTGGAAATCGTGTTATAAAACCCCTGTTCTTTCTTTTTATCTCTTTCTCCTGTGAATTTCCTGGGAAATACACTATTGATTGATGTAAGTGGTAATTGCATTCTGTTCAAAGACAGCCTGCCTGTTTCTTCACTGCCTTGCTTCTTGTGTACAGCACAGTAGAAAAGAAATGCATTAAATTATTTGGAGAGAAATTCATTAAATTATTTGTTCACGTCTAAGCCTACACTGGATGTAAGTCAGCTGAGAATCAGTCTCGGCCCTCCTGAAGGAATCAGGGTTTTAGCTCCTCTAGGTCCCTGTTCCACACTGGATGCAAGTCAGCTGAGAATCAGTCTCCCACTCGGCCTTCCTGAAGGAATCAGGGTTTTAGCTCCTCTAGGTCCCTGTTCGAGTGAGGGTGCAACAGGCATGGCAAAAGACAAAAACGTTTATTTGCAATTTTCTGTGTAAAAATATTAACCCCATCCTCAACACATGCCCCAGTCTGGCTTTGGTAGATTATGCCCTTTAGCTTGTGTTGGTAGCACTGATACTGCTGCATGCATAAAATATCTCAACACGTTCCAAAGGTTTTGCCATTGGTCCCACTGCAGGAAGCAAAATGGTAGGAGGAACTACAGAGAGACCCCTTTAAACCAAAATTTTTTGGTGGTCTGATTGAAAACAGTTTGTGAAACTGAAATTAATTTTTCTTCACTAGAGCCAAAGCACTTTTCTAACAAAAAGAAGAAATAAATGAAATGTAATTTATAGTTTGACTTGAGATTGTTCTTTGTTCTTTTGTGGTGTGGAGCGCGTGTGTGCCGATGGAAAGGAGCAAGACACATGAGAATCCCCAAAAACCTCCAGTCAAATGGGGGGAGACACAGTGGGGTGGAACCGCCCTGCTGGGCCCTCACTGGGTGGCTGTGGCGATGGAAGACAATTAAGGCAGGGACAGCAATTAGCAGCAGTGAGGAGCACTGTTTATGAGCATCTCTCTTGCAGCAAACGGAAGTGAACTTCATATCAGTAGTGTTCGCTATGAGGACACCGGAGCCTACACCTGCATTGCCAAAAATGAGGTGGGAGTGGATGAGGACATATCTTCCCTTTTCATCGAAGATTCAGCAAGAAAGACCCGTAAGCTCAATTTTCCATCCATTTCTTTCTACAAATAGTGTTGGAATGTGATGGCATACATGTAAATTAATTTAATGTAATTTAGTTCAGGCTATTGCATGCAGTAAGTTGGATCTTACATAAGGTAATGACAGTTCTGAATGCACTTTCATCAGAGGATTGGACACTTTTTGGGGTAGGAATCATGCAGAGAAAGTAAAATCTTGTCCAGGAAGATGGTGTCTTTCATGTGCCAGAAGTATGCCGGGTGTGTGATGGATAACAGCTTTACTGGAGTAACAAATTGGCAATAGTTTCAGATATCAGGGAATCCAAAATGTAATATTTTGTCACATTCTATAAATCTCATTGATTTCTGTGTAAGGCTTCTTTTGAATCCAGTTACCAGTCAAAATTCTAGAATATTTAGATGTCTGAAAAATGTTGTGATTAAATTATTTATTTTACCTGTTTTTACATCACTGACTGGCAAAATAGGTTTCCCTCAGCGTGAAGTTGTCTTCCACCTCAAAGACAAATACCCTCCCAGCTGCTCTTCCCACATCTCCCATAGGAGTGCAGCAGTGTTATCTCGACCACACTGACCCCAAAACAGAACTGCTGAAGGAGGTGATCACTTGTCCCAGCAGAAAAGCTCCCAGAGGCCTGATCTTTCCCAGTTCTGCCTTCTTAACTGCCTGGGAGATTACCTGGGTTTATGGTGATACTAAAAGTCTAGGTGCAAATGGGATTTTTACTGCTTTCCTGGCTGCTAATATAGAGTGAGAATTGAAACAAAGTTACCCATAAATATGGGCTTTCAAGGAAAATCTTTGGAAAAGATAATCCTATTCCTCATTAACTAGATTTATGCACTCTTCTTAATATTGGTCATTTTCCCTTGAATACTTGAGCAAGGAAAATTAGAGTATGTTGAGAAATAATTGGATCTATCTGGAACAGAAATTCAAATGCACTTTCAAAGCTTATGTGAGTCCTGAAAGAATGCAGTTGCATGAAGTTCCAAGGGACAGTGCAGCCAAGGGTGTAGCTGCTGTAGCTGCTGTAGCTGCCAGTCTCAGCCTTCTGAAAGGTGCTGGGGGACCTGGCAGTGCTGGGTTAATGGTTGGACTCGATGATCTTAGAGGTTTTTTCCAACCTTAATGATTCTATAATTCCATGTTGTGTTTCCTCACTGAACCTGCACAGAAAAGCACAGGCTGTACCATACCTGCAGCTGCATTTGAAGGTAACAGCTCCTCTTTAGTAGGTCACTGATCTTTGCTCAGCTGCCTTCATTTCAGAAAGGATTTTTACCATGTCAAAATTTCTTAATTGTCTCTAGAAGGAGCAAATGTGTTTAGAACTCTATGTCTTTCCTGGTATTTTATGTGAGTGAATGTTACAAAATTTTCACCAATTAAACAGTTCATGTAAACATGAGTATTTATTTAGTTACTTGATGCAATGAAAGTTTTGACATTGTTTTGTTTTTTTTTTTCTTTTCCTGATTATTTTCTGGCTTTCCCAATATTCTGATGCTGCAGTTGCAAACATACTGTGGCGAGAGGAAGGTACTGCAGTAAAGTTCTTTTGTCGTAGTGATAATGTGCTTGTCTGCTTTAATAATTCCATGATGGGCCATTCTCCACTGACTTGCCACTAACCCTATCAACTTTCACAGTCACCAGATTAAGTACAGACCAGACTTTTAAAAGCTAAATTATTCAAATAAGAGACGTCACTCTTGTACCTATAAGTTCGTGCATTTTCCCACTATGAAATAATAGATGACCATAAAATATATAAAAATATGAATTTTATATATACTGCCAGAAATGTGAGTAGCCTGAGGTTTTCAACCTGCATTAGCAATCACACAAGCATCAGAAGTGCTCCCAAATTACCATAATTGAACAAGTAAGGCATAAATTCAATATACTGCATTTTTAAGCAAGCAATTCATGCTCTTCCTTTTCAGTAGCATGTATTGATGTTTTCTAGGTGAGCAACAGAAATTGTGGTCTTGACTGTTAGGCAAAACAAAAATCCAAACCACAACAGGTTTTCTTCCCTCTGTCCTTTGAATCGATGCAGGGTAAAGGTTGCCCCATTTCTTCTTGTTTTAATTGGCAGTTAAGAGCTCTAGTTTGATCAAACTTACAGTGTGCCCTTCACAAGGTCAACAACTGTGTATCTTGGAAGCCAAAGTAAAAAAAAAAAACCATCCTGAGCAACTAATTGACTCAAAGATATCATGGGACCCTTAAAATCACCTCATTTTGTACATGCTTGTGCTGTCATAATTTCCAAAATACCCAGCAGGAAGCATCGTGCAGCAGCCCAAGGAGCTCTCACACAGGTTGTCCATCTGACTCTGTAGGTGTGGAGCCCAGGTGTGCAGAGGGGACCCTGTGACCTTGGACTCCTGGAGGGCTGTGAGCAGGACACACACTGCCTGGAGGGAGGTTCTGAGGTTGAAGTGCAGATGAAAACCAATTCTTACATCTGCCAGCTGCTTATGAGGCAGCTGAGACCACCTTGGTGTCCTTCAGGCTGTGTGGGAAAGGTTGCTATGCAGTGACAAGCTGCTCTCAGCCGTGTCCCCCTGCAAACACCCAGACTCCCTCACGCTGCTCCTCCAAGAAGGGCTTCAGGCTCACTCTGCTCTTGGAGGGTGCAAAGCCCCTTTGTAAGTAGAGCCTCCAGCTACTCCAAAACAAGCTGGCCTTCCAGCTCTCAGCAGGAAGCTTTCTGAGTAGCTTGGGCTTGGCACAATGGATTTTGGGGCAGAAGGAGGGTGCCAGGGCGTGGTGGCCAGGGCAGCCTGGGCCAGGTGTGCAAACACCTGGTGCACACTGTCAGTGCCCTGTTTGCCACAGACACACAGAGCAAATGCACTAGTTTATTTCTAGAGTCCCTTCCAACCCAAGGCAAATGCTGCTTGCTGGAGGTCAGAGAGGTGGCACAGTCACCTGGGAGAGCTCCCCAGCACTTCTTTCTGAACACCCACCTGCAGGTTCCTGGGGTAGGGCTGTGAGGAGTCTTCACTGCTGACATTCCTGTAAATGGCATTATGGGCACTAAGAATTGCTATTTCCCTTCTGCTTGGAAATGAAATCTCTGATGCATCTCATCAGTCCTGCATCGCCTGCACGATGCTCCATGGCTGTTTCTATAGTGTCCCTTATGCTCCTTTTTAAAGAAAGCAGCTGGATAATCCTACATATGTAGGATTACCAGATGTAGAAGTTGAGGAATATTTAAAGAACAGCTGAGAAGTTGGTTGCAGAAAGTCTTATTATAATTTTGCTAAATAAATGGACTTACTGCTTATCAACCTTGCACATTTTAAATAAAAGTATAAGCAATGTTGAGGCAAAACGTGGCCAGTAAAGCAGATCTGCTGTTGATGTTCCTAAAGAATTCAGTATCTGTAAAGCAGGTTTATTACCTTGCTTCCGTTGTTCTGTAGTATTTGATGGGCACATTCATTCCAGGATATACTTCAGCATGTGAAATCTTGGCACAAAGCTAGAACAATGGTATTTTTTTTTTTTTACATTTTAATATATTCTTTCAGTTCCTTACTATGTGCAAGTAGCAATATTAACGAATGCATTGGTAGATTTGAGCTCATTTAAAATGATCACTACCTCATCCCCACAAAGTCTGGAGTAATTAAAACCTTGGGAAAATGCCTAAACGAAATATGGTGTAGAAAAAACTTTTGCTGTAAGTCAAACTTTTAACACAAGTATTTGGTCATTTTAAAAGTCAGTCTGTCAGTTTGTTCTCAAAACCTTTCAGACCATGCACAAGCAATGCCTCAAGAAATGAGTGGACATAGGGCAACCAGCCAGTTAAACCTGGGGCTGGAAACACATGCAGTATTTACTCAGTGTACAAATAGTTTTTAATTTTGTCCAGAGAAAACCATGAGCAGCCCAAATGTAAGGCAGAGATTTTTTTTCATGACAGTGTTCATTTCTGTAGTGAGCATTGCTTACTTAATACCTGGAGAAAAGGAGAATTTTGTGCCAGCAGCCAATCAGCAGTTATGTGAGTGTATGCATTTAAAAAGCTGAAAGCCTTTTCATTACCAAATGTAAGTTCTAAAATATTTCCAGGTATTTAGACTAAGTTGAGGAAAACTATTTAAGTATAAGAGGAGAGTATTCCATGGTGAAAAATTTGCCCTTTGATCTCAAAGGAGGGATGTATAAATGTACACTCAGGGAGACACTGTATTTCTCAAATAAGCTCTTGTTGATATCAGGTGTCCTCCCAACATTTTTTTGTTAGACCCAACTTCATCTGGAGTGGATCAAATGAGAACTGTTATGTTTAGGAAACCCTCCCCATTCTTAATGGGTTTTTTTTTGTATTAAGGATATTTTGCTATACAGGTGAAGTATTTTGCCTTTCATAATGCCTTTAGGTTTTGAACCAGTTGTGTCATCTAACTTGAAACGTCCTCAATTCAAAAGGAAAAAAAAATTTAAGAAATCCTCATTAGTCCCCCAGTTCCCAATTTGGTACCTGCCTCACTACTATAAAAAACACAAAATAACTCATTGCCCGCCTCTGTACTGAAATAATTCCCAATTTCCTGCCCCAAGGAGTTGCGTCAGTATAGTCAAAAATTGAGTCTGTTCTACTGATGTCCATGAGATTGTTTAGGATGTACCCCAACCAAGATTTGGCAAATGTTTCATAAGTCAGAATAAAACACCTAATTTGTCTAGTAAAATCCTGCTTGGTCTAAATATCAGTATGAAGATCAATCTCTGGGGGAAAAAAGTGGTTTAATTTTAACAGACAAACTTTTTTAAAAGACAGTAACTGAATGCTCTCAGGAATTTGTAGTATATTTTAATCAGTCTGCAGAAAAACTTGGACTTATTTTACTGTAAAATAAGTAGAAGAACTTGCCAAGTCTGACTCTGAACCTGTTGAGGTAAAATTTTTAATCAAAGTATTTTTGTGGGTAATTAAGGTCTTCTTAAAAACACCCTCATTGTAATAGGATCATCAGACAAAATCACGCTACTCTTGTGCATGAAAATAATAATAAGTATCTTCACAGTAGTCATAATTGATTGCCTGCCTGTTTTCACTTTTTAGGATTAAAATCCTTTACCCATGAAATGTCGGCACTCATTCCAGGCCAGGGTCAAATTCTGCCCTCTGATGTGTTCATCAAATCCCACTAAGCAGGTGGGAGTTGTGTGGATGCTGGGAGCGCAGGTTTTGGCCCAAAGTGCCTGAATGAAATGTATTACCAATATACTTGGGGAAAAAACAACCCTTAGTCCATGAAATAACTCCCAATGGAGCGTTTTTCCTACGTGCATGATCCTGCCCTGTGCAATCACATTTGAGGATCACAGCTCTTGTACCCACCTGATGCCCTGACTGGGGGATTTCTGTGCTGTGGTTCAGAGACTCAACTTGAACCATCTCAGTACAGCAAACACCACATGCTGACACATTGTTCTCTAAAGCTACTTATTTGGCATCAAAAGAAGGGGGCTTAGCAAAAAAAACACCCTTCTAGCCTTACTAAATACAATGTGTTTTACAAAATTTTCCAAAAACGCATTTGTCCAAATTATCCATATTTTTACTGTCAAATTTCCTGTGATGATTTAGATCTCAATCCTGCAGACAGTTAAGAAATGTGAGAAACTGTCTCTGTGAGCAGCACTTAGAGCTGCCACCACAGGACCAGCAAAGGGAATTTTTAACACTGAACACTGTTCAGAGCTATAGAATGGGGACTTTATTTCTCCATGGGAAAAATGAAATTAATTAGAAGATACAAATTATAGCATCACCATATTGTTGGCAGATAAGATACACTATCAACACTGCTAGGGGGGACAGTGGTCATTGCAAACACTTACTGGTGGTGGTGTGAAAAAATTGAATGATTGGATCTTTGAAATTAGAGTGTTTGAAAGGATCCTGAACATTTCTTAAAGATCTTGTCACTGCAATTCCGTGTAGCATGATAGAAGTGATAAAACACAATCTCCTAATGGCAAAGCAATGACAATCAGCCAGTTTTCCAAATCCCCTGGAATGCCCTGGTTGGATAAATGAGTGCTAATGCAATGCTGAACTACTCCACATTTGTGAATTACGGTTTGCAAGATTTCAAAAATGTATTTATTTTGGTGGCTGTAGTTAGTTCTTTCAGATAGTTTAAGAAAATAGAGAATTCTATATATTTTCATTCATGGTGCAGATGCTAAACACTTCCATTTAACATCACAGTTACCAGCAGTCAAGTTGCCTGTAACAGGATGACCTTCACTTTAATTTTAACTAAAGCTTGTCTTTCAGTTCTCAAATTATTATCAAGCTGTTTTTAATGAAATCATAGGGAAAAAAAAACAAATTCATAATCTGAGGGGGATAGCAGTGCAACAGAGATGCTTCTTGGGATCAAATCCTGTTTTGGTACCTATTTACAAGACCCAGCCATAATTATTTGGGTACAACCACCGCCACCAAGGCAATGCATTTTTGAATGTGTTTGTACCTCTTCACTCCTTGAAGCCCTTGTTGTGACATGAAATTTGATTTTGTGAATGCTCCAACTGCATCCAAATGACCAACGTTTATGTAAGGCAGATTTTGTTTGTCGGTAGAGGAGGACAAGTTCTTTAAAAAAGTCCTAACATCTATGGATACACACCAAAAAAAAATCTTTCTTCTTTATCCCCCTTTAAGGCCTGAGTGTTGGGAATATGTTCTATGTCTTTTCTGATGACGGGATCACAGTCCTTCAGCCAAACGAATGTGAAATACGGAGACATATCAGGCCTGAAGAGAGGATTTTCACAAGTTATGTAAGTCCTGAACACAGCAGCTACAGCTGACAGCTGGGAAACTTTCTCTTAATCTCTTCAAAAGTTGTTATTGCTAAAGGACCTGTTTGCCACGGGGATGTTGGAGCTTGGTGGGCTTCATGCAGCATCCCTGAGGTATAGCATCTTCTCTTGAAAATCAGGGGATCCACGTAAGTTCTAAGGCTGACATGGAGGATTTACTGCAGAGAATTTGACTAGTTATCACAAAAGCAGAGATTTTCATTTGTCCTTTTGATCTGTTTACTTTTCCATGCCCCAAATTTGTAACTGGGCTTTAGGGAATGTACAGAAGTCAATAGCGGAGAAATGTGCACATCGTTCACTGGTGCTCCTTTTATTGATGGCTCCATAGGCAAAGTGAGCTACCATGGGCCACTTTCTGCCCTTTGGAAGTGGTTTGCCATGTTAAACTGCAACAGAGAGGCAAATAAGAATGCCCAGAAAGTGGTTGTGCCATGAAGATCCTCTGTGTCTTCTACACTGAGAGAGAGACTGCACTGTCTGTGTTTGCTGTTGGCACTTTTCTGTCTGCTCTAATTTTACCTAACCCTTCCTTTAGGAGTTACAAGGAAAATTTTTTCAGGTGTCAGAAATGTCAAGCACTGGCTTGTAGGCAGTGGAGCTCAACATGGCCAGTGGGATAACACGTGCCTGGAGGCGCTGTGAGGTCAGTGTTCTCAGTGACCTGTTATGTACTCCTGCACAGGAACATACAGCAGGCATATCCTCATGAAACTGTCAGGTCTTAAAAAAACCACAGGTGCTGAAATACATCCAGAAATGCTTTTTTAGTTACTCCTTTACTTTCTAATTTTTTAAAAGGAGAAGTTGACAATGTGGCTAAAGAATGTGACTCTTCTGAAAGAACGGGCTCAGCCTTGGTTTCAGTTTTGGGAGGAATCAAAGGCTAGAATCGCTGTCATGAGCCCTGCAGGCTGGGTCCAGCTCTGCATCTTATGAGTGTATAGGAAGTATTTTCTAAATCTTAATAAATTTGTACTTGATACTGAGGTTTTTTTTCCACTAGATTTTAATATACCTTAGAAGAACTCCAGACTGATGCTCACCCCAAGGCTAGTCTTTACCATGGACTTAATGCTATTAAGCCACACCTAAGCTTTACTAAGACAGAAATCCTGTGTTTCTTTTCTGAAAAACTGTAAATAATGAAGGGGTGGTCCTGGAGAAGTAGATCAAAAAGAACAAAACAGAGAGGACACTTAAGGAAATAATGTCAACACATTGGTGTGTATAAGAGGGAGTTTTAACATCACTTGGCTGCTCTTCAGAGACACACCTATGGGGGATTCCTACAGATCTCCAAGGACCCTTCCCTTGGTCTGGGGACAACTGACATTTTTTCCCTTTTACTATCTTGGGTGTTTGCTACATAGACAGTGACACCAGCCCAACTTTAGGAGTGGATCTACAAAAAAGGTTGCTTCATTTGCTCATAGAGGGCCCAGAAGCAGGTGGAGCAGCTGCAGCTGAGCCCTGTAGCAGAAAGACTGGTAACCTTTCCCTGCTCCCCTTGGCTTGGGTGGATGCTGTGTTGTGAGAGCTGAGGATGAGGAAAGCAGTGTGAAGGCTGGCAGGTGCCCGACTACGTGAATGGCTGCTGGAAGCCCAAGTCTGGGCTTTTGTATTGTCTTCTAGCTTTTAGCATGGATTCCCAGCCTGGCTGGAGGAACAGAAAGGAAAATGCAGCCAAAATATTGAGTCTTTTATCTTTAACCCTTACATATGGTCTCCACCAAGACACTCAGCCAGCAGAGCTGTGCTGCTTAGATGTGGCAGCTTTCTATCCATAATTATTGCACATGGTGTAGGTCCCTTCTAGCTCAGGATATTCTATTCTATTCTATTCTATTCTATTCTATTCTATTCTATTCTATTCTATTCTATTCTATTCTGTTCCTCCAGGACAGGCACAATGTTTTTGTTGTACCTCCTCTTTCCCTGAACAAGCGCTGATGCATTTCCAATCACATTTCCCTTAGGTAGGTTGGGCCATTATTTAATTTTACCCAACATAAGGTCTAAAATCAACAGTTGTGCTCACTGAAATTTTTATGTGTTCATTCTCGTTTTACCCCATTTCCTCCCCACAGCCTGGCCCACACAAATGCTCTTTCAAATAAAGTATTTTGACACAAGGAAGAGCGATGAGGAGTGATGCAGAGACCAAAAGTGACTCTTACTGGTTGAGACCAAAAGTGATTCTTCAAACTCCTATGCAGAAAATGAAGACTTTATGAAAAATATGAAGCAGTGACTCAATTAATGTAAATCACTGTTTTTTCAAAGCACAGAGTGATAGTTCTGTTGCTAATAAATGCTGACAGCACTGCAAGTCTTGATGAACCACAGCATGCTTCAAAAAATCAATCCATAGGCTCTGTGGTTATTTAAATTCAATATAAGTTTGCAGGAGGTCCAATTGTTTAATGTCATTGCATAGAGCCAGGCTGAAGTGTGGTACCTGATAAATTAATTATTTCATATTTTCCAGGAAAGAAAGGGGAGAAATATCATCCTAATGGAATCCCCAGGGATTTTTTCCTGCAGTTTACAAGGCTAAGCTTCTTGCTGCTCCAGGCCCTGAACTTGTAAAAATTAAACCTTTCTTTTTTTAACCCCTCAGGAGGAGATCTGTCCTAGAGTGGAAGGTGAAGACACTCAGTCCTGCCTCTGGGCTTCAGCAGTCAATGTCAGAGACAAGTACATTTATGTGACACAGCCAAAGCAGAACAGAGTAATGATAATTGATATCCAGACTCAAAAAGCCATACAGGTACTTACAATTGAACACATTATTCACTGATGCAAAAGACTTGATATAGGGCAAAAAAATCAGATTTTTGCCCAGTGGATCTGCTGGGCAAAGATCTGCTGCTCAATAAAGAGCTGGGCCTATGTTGCTTTCACCAGTAGCATCACATGGAAGTCACTGTTCTGTGACCTCAGTGGCAGGAATAAACTCCTCTGTGGGCTGGAGATCACAGTCTCAGGACTGCCTCTGCAGCCAAGCTTACAGTGAGTCTGGTAAAATAACACTGGGATGAATTCCTGGCTCACCTGGGTTATAAGCAGTTTGGAAAGAATGCTTATAAATGGAAAGAGCTGGTGTGGGTACAATTCAGGCAGAAACTGGCCCTTGCTCTACTGGCTATAAGTAACAGCATTAGATGGAGTGATGTCTACCCAGAAAATGGCACCAAACAGCCAAATTTTTCAACTGCTGCTGATCCCCCACTTGATTTGAAGGCAGAGCTGCACAGGGAACATAACAGTGGTGCATGAGAATGCCTGCAGTGAACTGGTGTAATATTTGTCATGTTCATTGGAGTCACTGTGTAAATAACTCTCTCTGGGTTTTTTTAAGTCCTTGGATGTGGACCCATTACCAACCAAATTACATTATGACAAGTCCCACGACCAAGTGTGGGTACTCAGCTGGGGAGACATGAGGAAATCATCACCCACACTACAGGTAAGTCCTTACACTTTGGAGTCTTTACTCTTCCTGGTGACTGGTAGGTTGGAGGTAATTAGCCACATTTACTGGTCTGGATATAAAGCTGCTGTTTCATTTGCAAATCCAGTGTGTTTTATTCATCCCTCCTCTGTCCATCCTCACATATTTTTCCTGCTGTTTAATTTGTTTTTGAGCAATGACTGTGCCACTGGCTGACAGCAGGGCTGCTTTGTGCCAAGGTCTGTTTTGTTTTAAGAGTGGTGACAGAGCCGAGTGCCAAAAAGTTACACAGCAAGGGCTGGCAGCTGGCTGTGAGCAGGACAAGACTGCTGTGCTGTGCAACACTGGTGAGGCACCTTGAATCCTGGGTTCAGTTTTGGGCTCTCACTACAAGACAGACCTCGAGGTGCTGGGATGTGTCCAGAGAAGGGCAACAGAGCTGGGGAGGGGTCTGGAGCACAAGTCTGACAAGGAGCAGCTGAGGGAGGTCGGGGGGACCTTATCAGTCTCTACAATTCCCTGAAGGGAGGTTGGAGCCAGATAGCAGTCAGTCTCTTCTCCCGTGTAAGTGATAGGACAAGAGGAAATGGCTTAAAGTTGTGCCAGGGGAGGTTGAGGTTGGTATTAGGAAAAATTTCTTCACTGATAACTTTGTCAAGCCCTGGAACAGGATGCCAAGGGCAATGGTGGAGTCACTGTCCCTAGAAGGGTTGAAGAGACCTGTAGATGTGGCACCTGGGGATACAGTTCAGTGCTGGGCTTGGCAGCGCTGGGGAAATAGTTGGACCCGATGATCTTAGAAGGCTTTTCCATCCCTAACAATTCTGCGATTCTGTGATTCTGTGAGTCAATCACAGTAAAATGCCAGAAGGAGCTCTCTAGGTCACAAAGAAAGAAAACCAAACCAAGAGAAGTAAAACCTCAGGGACAAATTGTGTTATTAAGTGTTAGTGATTCCAGTGCAGGGGTGCCAGTGAAATCCATGGAACTCCTCCATGCTCAGCACCACCAGACCCACAGTGACACTGGGACACAGCACTGCACATGTGTTTGGACAGCCAAATTAGCTTCCACTCTGGATCACCTTGGCAGACTTACTCTTCTGTTGACAGTACAGAGAACATGGAGAATTCCCATCTAGTGGGGCATTTTTCTGCTGCTGTATGTTGTATGACAGAGTTGACACCAGTTGATGGATCTGATTTGATCCATCCAGATATCCCATTCTCTGGTGGGTGTTTTCTGGCACTTGCTGCCCAACCTTTCTGGAAAGAGGTGTCACGTGAATACTCCTTCTGCCAGAAGTGTTTGCTGCTAAGTCTACATTAAAACATTCCCCAGCAGGCAGAGAAGAAGGGGGGCTGTGCTTTCTGACCTAAAAACCAACAAATTGGAGGCTACATTAATTGTGGGGTTACCCAAGGCTTCTACTGGAGATACTGTTCCATGAAGATGGAATGGGCCATCCCCACCATCCACATGCTCCATCCAGTGCTGATTGTCAATAATAAATGGACCAGCTACTCATCACAGGCAATTTCAGGAAAAGATGCCAAAACCAAAATGGAGGCATATAAAGGAAGGTTTCCAGGGCAGCAGCACCAGGTTGTCTCACCTGGGGATGTGAGTTTCCTGTACAGGGTATAAGGAGACAAAATGGGCTCTTTTTACCATTTCTGACTTAATTTCTTCCATCCAGCTGTGAGAAGTTTCTGTAATTAAAGGAGAGATGGCACAAGCCTGTCATTATTAAGGAGAACACACCATCTGCACAGTTGGAAACTTGTTAGAAGGTTCCAGGTCTCAGATAGTCCTTTCTGTTATCTTTATGATGTGCAGTTACACACATAGAGATGAGATTAGCATCATCAGCAGCAAATCCTTTCTTTTTTCTGACCTTCTTTCCCAAAAGGTGGGCAGTGACAAATACGGCAAAGTTCCTTCTTAAAACCTGCAGTCTTTGGTTGCAATAAAATACCTTATTTTAATGAAGATGCTGCTTCAGAGGTTGATCTAAATTTCCATTCCTCTGAAGTCAGAGATTTATCAAACTGCCTGTGCAATCAGCTAAGGAGATGCTGTTGTTTGGCCATTACTGGCTTGTTGGAAGCAAATGTCTGGCCTCCTGAAAGCACTGTGCTAGGGTGGGCATCCTTCTTGAGCAATCTAATTGGAAGAAATCTAAGTGGCATGACCAGAACAGCTGTCTGAAATAAACCTTTAGGGATTTAGCATGTCTTTCATGAGTTATGTAGCTATAAATTCAAAGCAACAACTGCTGCAGATTAGAGCAGCAGAAGGTCCTAATGAATGGACTAAAGTCATCTTAAATCCAGCAAACAATTTGAGTATTTAACATTTTAATTTTTGAAAATTTTTCCCTTCTGGATCAATGGAGGATCTGAGTTCCCCTGTCCATGGAGATCTGTGCTGTGCTGGAGGACAGGACCAGGGGACAGCCAAAGGGCACTTCTCCACTCCTCCCTGGACTTTATATCAATGGATGAACAGTTTTTCTCCTTCAAAGTGATAATTAACTGCTGTGAGTTAGTGTTTGATCCTTCAGGGTGGTAAATTATCACTGTGGGTTAAAGTGAGATTAATAAATATGACCACAAAGTAAATGTTTACTTTAGACAGTGAGGGATAAATTATTATGGTCCTACTGTTGTCATACTGCTTCAGCTCCTGCTTGGCTGCTCCTTCTCGAGATGTAAACAACTTACAAAAGTCAAGTTGTGTACTTACCTTACAAATGTCATGCCTCAAATACTATTTGCTAGCACACCTTTTCAAGACAACTACACCAAACAGTGTTTTGAAATCATTAATCAGTTGAGTCTACTACAGCCTGGAAAGAGCCACTCAGTACCGTGCACCTCTCTAATCTGTATTTACCTTTCTGCCTCACTCAGTGCTTATCCTGTGCTCAACCTTGTGTGTATTTATTGTAGGTGATTCCAGATGCAAGCACTGGAGAGGATCCACATGTTATCCACACACCCTTTGAAGGAGTGGATGATTTTTTTATACCACCTACAAATCTTATTATTAATCACGTTAGGTGAGACATTATTTTAATGAATAATAATGGTGACCATGCTGCTCCTTTCTCATAACCTTAAAGCACTTTAGAGATATGAATTAAGAAATGAATGAGTGAATGAGTGAATGAATGAATGAGGGAATGAATAAATGAATTTGTGATGAATCTTAACTACATTTATCCCCATTTTCACACATGAAGTGGAGAAATAGTTGAGGAAATTGCCAGTAGTTATTCAGCTAATCAGTAAAACAGCAAGAAACAATCCTGGACTTCCCTTAGACCATGCACAGGCATTCAAACCTCACCTTAGTCAGCCATCCCTCCTTGCAGCTTATGACACGCTGTCCTAGCATCCTTGTGCCAGGAATTTGATGGCCCAAAAATCACCTTCATTGCCACAAAACTGTTACAGATCTGAGCAGAAATCTGTGTTAAGGATACATTGCTTGATGTGGTAAAAGTGTCCTCTGCCTGAAGCATAAGAAATGGTTCTTTCACATGTTTCCAACTTGTTCAAGTATTGGATCTCTGTGTGAGCTTTATGGCTGGAGCAGAAAAATTGTATGCACTGCAGATAGAAAAACAAACCTCCATGAACTATCAGTTTTGAATGTTAACGTGATGTAGTGGTTAATGAGGTTGTGTAACTAACGTACTAATAACCTGGAGTAATACTGGCTGCTTCCCAGCAGGCACAGGAAACTTCCCATTAACATTATCAAAATTGATGATAACTGCACAGCAATTTATACTATTATTTCCGTGTTATAACAACTGTTTAACCTTCTTCTGTTCTCTATATAGTTTAACTAAGTTAAACACTCAGAAAACATAATGTAACTCTTTACAGTCATCTTTGGTTTCCTGCAGGAAACACCAAGAGAAAAGGGGTTACACTTAAATGATTATGTGTTGAGTCTTTTCCAAAAAAAATAATTTTGCCTGCTGAAACACAAAATAATGATGCATGCCTCAAGGCTGTCATTTGTAATTTCTCTCTACTTCGTATTTCCACTTTTCTTCCACAATTTCATTATGGCTAATAGTAGTGGTAGGACATAGATAGCTCTGCTGAATGTTAAAGCCTGAGCTGAAAAGGTGAGAACTGGATTCAAAGATGGGAAGGTGGAACAGTTGCACATTTTTGTTTGTTTAATTGCCCTTTTGCTTCAGTGTGATTAGTTGGCTGAAATAATAAATTTTCTGTATGCAAAGCTGCAGATGCTGTCCCTGATTTCCTCTTGCTTTTGTTCAGGGCCAGATCTTTGTCCGTTCCCTCTCACCCTCAGCACAGAAAAAAAAAATAATTGCTTGCAGGTTAATGAGACTCATTGAGATGATTTTCTAAATTCTCCACTCAGAAACAATAAATGGCAGTACCAGCCTTTCCCAGGGAGGTGAACATTTAAGCAATTTCTTCCACTAGCCAAATAATGTTTGTATGCAAATACTCCTGCATATGTATTTCAGCTGCCTCTTATTTTAGATGGATATCTAGAAATTTATCCATTTTTATTAGTTCCAAGAGTAGACTGTTGTCTATTAAAAACTCTGTAAGTGCAAGGTTTGCTTTGAGATTTTTAGATCACAGATTTCATGCAAGGGCTGAGCCTCTTCTGCAACTGTGGGCACATAAAATATATCCTGAACCACTTCTTTAAATGGAAGTTTATGATAAAAATAATTTCTTAAGTTCTTCAGGCATTTGGCCAAGTATTAAGGAAGTCTTGAGTCAAAAAAAAAAAAAAAAAGCTGTAAGGGAAAGCACTTTTTAAAGTGTACTTAAAATTCATTCATCCAGGAGAAATACAAGTGTCACATCCAATTTCCACACACACAGTGCGCTACGACTCTCCACTGCAGATACTTTGTGAAGTCTCTAATGGATGTGAGTATAATGGGGAAATGAAGGCTTAGCCCAGTGATTTTCATGGGATCACACAGTACACCGACTCATTCTTCAGAAGTGAAATCATTGCTGAGTGTCTCACTGACAGATGGATTAAGAATAAAGAAATAAACCTAGTGTTTCAAGCAAAATAGGTATTTTCTGCACAGAAGCACATTGTCCTCCACATTTCACAAGGCAGTTTTGCATCTTCTGAGGAAGTGATACCACACTAAGCGCTCACTTCATTTCCCTCTCTGCACTGAATGGGTGAAAACATAGTTGATGTAAAATTAGTTTTGTAAGTCAGTGTCAGTGAATCCAGTGGAACACAAGCAGGCTGTTTCTAAGGGCTCCCTCTCAAATTAAGCAGAAACCTTTCTTGGCTATTCTTGACCTTTTCTTGTCTTCAGCAAAGGTCAGATGTGCTGCAGTATATATCTTTTACAGAACATTTATCCTCTGCTCACTGTTTTTTGCCCTGTCTTGAGACAGAAAATGAAGACCCCTTATCTTCAGGGCACCCTGGTTATGTTCCTCAAGAAATGTTTTACACCTTCCCCGGGCTGGCAGGATGGGTTTTAAGAGTCTGCTCTGCACCACAGCCTTGCCATCTCCTCCAGGGATTCCCAGGCACCACGGGTACCAAACACACACCACAGCTTCCCTCTGGTGCTGTCAGTTAAGAGATGGGATTAGATATGATCTTCATTCAGTGGTTATAAATTACATTGTACACAGCTATGTTTATTATATATAGTTACTCTCTGACCCCAATCTGGCATCAATATGCTTTATTTTGAATGCTTTCTTATTTTGAGATGGAGTGCTTGTGTATATATTGAATTTCCTTACTGTAATCTCAGACAGATTAAACACAAACCTGGTCAGTGCTAGCCTACTGAACACCCAAACTTTGATATCACTTCTATAGAAATTGGTCTTCCCAGTAAAAATTTTGGCTCTCAAACATTCAAACAGCTAAGCACATGTTCAAATTTCTGTGATCAGGTTGCTAATTTGAACTGAAATATATCCCTCCTTCTGGGATTTTTAGAAGCACTAAAACAAAGACATTTCTTACAAAAAGCGACAGCATTATTGTGCACGCTTCCAAAACCAACAGAGTAAAAGGTTCCCAATTCTGCTGACTTTCGTCTCTGTTCAAGCATGTCACCATGTCTCCAGAGGTGACTTCAGTGCCTTGTTTTCCGTTTCAGGTTTGGCTTCATTTTTAACCGCTCAAAACACGCGGTTCACAAGATTGACCTGGAGACTGTGACCCACATCAAGACCATCCACCTGAAAGCCTACGGCTGCGTGCCTCAGGCCATGGCGTACACTCACCTGGGTGGCTACTACTTGGTGCAGTGCAGGAGGAACCGCTCGGCAGCCGCCTCGCTGCAGCTCGTCATCGACAGCGTCACCGACGCCGTCGTGGGCCCCAACGGCCGCGTGTCGGGCACGCCCCACGTGTCGCCGGACGGGCGGTACCTGGTCAGCGCGGACCAGGGCAGCGGCAGGATCACAGTCCAGGCTCTCACTGTCCGAGGGGAAATCAAGCTGGTTTATGACTTAAAAACAAACATACACGTGTCTGATCTGACATTTCAGCCCTCCTTCACTGAAGGCAATCAGTACTATATATATGCTACTTCACATTTGCAAACAGATGTGCTTTTTGTAGAGCTGTCAACGGGGAGAATGAATCTACTGAAGAATTTAAAGGACCCCATCATGTCCAAAGACTGGCCCTGGAGCAGCTACAACAGAATTATGAAAGACAGTGGATTATTTGGACAGTATCTCATTACACCAGCTAAAGATTCCTTGTTTGTTATAAATGGGAGGCAAAATACGTTACGCTGTGAGGTTTCAGGTATAAGGAGGGGTAACACAGTGGTCTGGGTTGGGGAGGTATGAAGGGGCAGTAGCAGTGGAGCCTTCAGCAAGCAAGGACCAGTTGGACCTTTACACTGCAGGAAATGAGCAGTAGCATTGTATATTTTTACACTGGGAAAACAAAAAGACAAAAAAACGCTGTATAGGCTTCATGGTACAACTCTGGTCTACTTGCAAGTTTTATAATATAAGGTATGCTCTGCTAATAGGAAGTGGTTTTGAAGGGATATTTTTTATTTGTGGGTATGATTTGTGGTTATGAGAAAAATGCTGGGAAGCGAATAATATCTCCACTGAGATATCATACAAGCCACGAAACCTAGTAATTCTGTAGAACAAAACAGATTTTGACTTTCCATACTGAGGAGCTTTTATGTTATGTCCAAGCATCAGTTTTCTTCCCTCTATCCCTTCCCTGTTGGCTGCACTGACTACCCCACCCCAGCACAGGGAGACGGCAGCAGCGAGGACTATTCACCTCTGAACATTCACTTTGGATGATGAGGGAAAGTAAACATCAGAGCAGTTTTCAACCCAGAGAAACCTAGGAGAGCGATTTAATGAAAACTGATCAGTTTTCTCTGCAGGATGGCTTTGAGAGGATTCGCTGATGTGATTTCAGAAGGAGGCATCACAGAAATAGTAACTGTCAGCTCGCTTGCTTCTGCACTTCATTTTGCTCTTGGTCCTACTGAAGGCAATGGGATGAGTCCCCCCTCTTCCAGTGCATATTTGTGTGATTGTATTTGAGAAATTTGCCATGAAATATCCAGGCCATTACCCATCCAGGCCTGCATAAAAGCTGGAAAATACTGAGAGGGGGTTCAGAGTTTATGTAAACAATTTTGTTGAGAAGGTGGCATTAGTCTTTCAACGGCTCATGAGTGTGGTCAGTTCAGGAACAATATGCAAAATCAACTCTTTAGGGGTAGAGAATTAGTTATGGTTATTCCTATAGGAGACAGCAACAGTTCTAGAAATCATTGGTTTCCCTCATCAAATATTTAGGAGCATTGGAATCACTTGGTTCTTCATAAAATAACAGTTAAAATAGCAGAGGTTATTTTTAATAGAAAACTCACTCATTTTCTAGTCATTGCCTTAATTTGCCTATTTCTTTTCAGAACAACCAGGAAACAATTTTTCTTTATGTTTTTTTTTTTTTTCTTTCTGTTTATAGTACACTTGTTCATAGTCAATTATCTTTTAGTTATGAGCAAAGACATTCATGTAAAAGCAGCTGAATTATCCAAGAATGCAACAGCTGGCATTGAGAAATTTCAGTCGAGTTCCCATAAAAACATACAGCCATTTATTTGCACACTTGCAAGATATAAAAAACTTTTCTATTTGCATTTTTCTAACTTTCTATATCCATCACCATGAAGTAACGAGGGCAAAAGCAGCTGTGGCAGCAGAGCCAGGCAAGAAGTGGTGCCATCCAAGCAGTTGTAACCATCTCTTGGAAAATGGGGTCTTGAAATGGGTGAAACCTCTCTGCAGGTAAAATATCAGTAGCATTGGATCCACCCATTGACCTCTGGACAGACCCAGCTTGGTTTGCCAAGGACCTTGTTGCCCAGAGTCTGTAAAAAGCTGCCCTTGAACACGTGGAGTGATAGGTAGTGGTGTCATAATTATTTCCCTCCACAGATGCTTTAAGTCACCCATTCCACAACATACACAGAGGGATTTTGAGCAAGAAGGATGCAGAATAACACTGGCAATCTTTGCTTTAAATGTTTAGCTTTATCAGAAGAGGAGGATTTTAGCATGGCTGTAGACCTGAGGTATTTTACACCATTTCAGTTCTATAGAGAATATAAAAATCTGTTCCGACAGACAAAGACGGGGAGCTGAATCCTATGAATTCATTAACCATGGAGTCCTTGAAGTTGTCCTTCAACATCCATGTGCTGAATCCTACATTTCTTTCACTTATGAGCCATAGGAGTTAGAAGAGACTCTTCCATCATTGCAACACAGACATGTGAAACAGATGGGCATAGCCTTCCTTCAGCAATGCATGGTGTCCATGATTTTGTATTCATCCCATTAGGAAACATATCCCATGTCAAAGAAAGGAGAAGACCAGCTTTGTAAGTACCTTTAAATATGCACAGCTCCTTTCTTGAACAAAGCTGTATCCATACATTGCAGCCATCCTAAATGTGTTTTACCAAGGCCAAACACTGCTCTCGTGTTACCTTTTATGACTTCTTGACTATTTTATTATGCCTATGGTAAGTTTTCCCTGTAGAGATGTTCATTGTGTCATAGATCAAGCAAATACTACTTTTTTAAGAATATTAAAAACAAAAAAACAAACCTGTATATATATGTTCAGGTAAATATTCTTGAGGCTGGTTTATATATAGGCTGTGAAAAATGTGTAACAGACCTCACTTTTCCTGTTTGTCGCAAAGTATTGGAATAACATTCACTTGAAAAAATCCCACTTGGACCTTCCAAAGATGTTCCCTTTGTTCCCTCTCCAGCCCAAGTTCCAGTGATGTGTTTTTCTAAAGTATCCTAATGGTTATATATCATACTTAGAAAATGAAATATAATTTAGATTGTCCGCACTACTTGTGAACAGTTCCAATGACAGTCAAATCTGACATTAAAGTGCTGCACATTTGTTACTCTGATATTTTTTTTTACAACACAGAAATTTTGTATATACTCAAAAAAATGTTTCAACTCATATTTGCCTTTTAACTCTATCAAAAAGAGACTACATTTCTTTGTGGGCAATTTCTTTCACTATCCTTTTGGTTCTCCACCAATTCACACTTAATTCCTAGTTACTAAATTATTAATTAATCATGGTGATTAATCAAAATTGATCTAAATTGAATTAGTGATCTTTTCATTATCTTATACACTCATATGTCAGTAGGATGTTCTGACACTAGAATCATGGGAAAAATTATCCTTGGTTGCCCACTAAGACTCCAATGTCAAGATCATATGTATTTGCCATTCATCACTGAGGTTAAGCAGCAGTAGGATAGAAATGCTGTTGTGTCTTAGTATTTCCCTCAGTATTTCCACTTTCTGACTGGACGTGCCTGTTCAGAAAACATCCACTTTTAAACTGGAAGCAAAACTCTCAAGTCTCTCATTTGGAATCTGTGATGGTTAACATATTATTATCATTAAATACTTTATTTTTTTTTATTCCACTAAAAAAAAAATCAACAGAAATACCAATATATTTTGGTGGGCTTGTCTGCAGAGTGGGTGGGAGATGGGAACTGGCAGGGTGGGTTGGTCCCCCCTGCAAAAGAGACTTCATGAGGGGCTATTGAAAAACACTCTGCCTTGAAGGCTTTGGGCCATTTTGCTGCATTGACCTCCTTGAACACAGCTTTGCCCAAGAGGATCACCAGTCCTGATGACCTGTTGACAGGTACTTATTTACTTGATTTATGCCATGATTAGTTCTTAATTGCCAGAGTGCCTGGTAGTGCACTGGGTGGTGTGTAAAGCAGATAAAACAGGTCAAGATCTCAATTCTGTAAGGAGATAATGGCTAATTCCCTGTATGACCCTACAGAAGGTCAACAAGATGAACAGGAACACAGAAACAGAGGCTGGGGAGACAGGTGTGCATTACCTGCGTATTCATAAGAGATGTGGGCATGCCATAATGCCTTTGTATTTTTTTCCCTAAGATCACCTTTGTCCCTCCCTGTGCAAGGCTTTGTGACTGTCTCTCAGGTGTAGCTGTCACCCTTCACTGACCCCCCAGGACCCAGGGATTTCCCTTTCTGCCATGTACCCTCATAACTCACTGCCTCACTCTCCAGTAATTGCTTTCTTAGAAAACCTGGAGGTAAACCCTGCTTTTCTTAAGGGAATGCATTATGCAAGGCAAGCAGCAGCACTGGCCTTCTGTATGGGAGTCCCATCTGAAACCAGCGCCCATCACCTGACTCACTGCTTTGTGCATTTTCTCATGGGCCAAAAAAAAAAAAACAAAACACACCTGAAGTCCGTGTATAGCAAACAGAGATCAATCTTAAAACTGGCTCTTCCAGTACTGCTGTTTGCTCACTGGAGCTCATTTCCCACAGCCTGGCAGGCTCCCCTCCAACCTACAGAAGTGCACCCCTCTGCCAGTCACAATCTTCCACAGCAGGTACCAGCAGCTGCTGTTTCTAGAGCTAATCATCAGAGAATAGTTTGGGTTGGAGGAGACTTTAAGTTCATCTCATTCCAAGGTCTGCCATGGGCAGGGACCCTTCCACTAGACCAGGCTGCTCCAAGCCCAGTCCAGCCCAGCGTTGAATGCTGCCAGGAATGAAGTATCCACAATTTCACACCTCCCTTCCCCTTTGTGCAGCTGTAGCACAAGGCACTTCAGACATGATGTGGGCACAGTTCCTGCCCATCACTGTGGTGTCCCACTCACTTGGCTGCTGCCAACTTCCCCCGACCACTTTTGCAAGAAGGGATTTTTATTTATATTCTTTTCCTTGTTAACTTTTTGAAGTAGACTGAAATAAAACACAGGGACGTCTCTCTATCTGGAGACCAGGAAGACTCATGTGTTTCTTTAATACACAAGGTGGTGTGATGGTGTGTGGTGTTGAAGACCAGACAAATTCCCAGCCAAGCACTGCAAGGCCAGGAATGGACTGCTCCTCTCTGCTAGTGGAGGGAAAACATACCTGAAATGTCACTCTCTTTTAACCTGCCTCCAAGAAGAGGGTTGGGGGTTTGCTTGGTTGGTTTATTAATACTTGTTTCTAAAAGAATAAAATAGCAAGCCTATAAAGATTTTTTTAATAAGCCTGAAAACAGAGAAGAATGACAGTCAGGCAGGAATCTTACATCTGTGCACGTGTGCTAGAAATCAGGATGCCCCAAAAATGCAAAGGCGCTGATCTGGGGTCATGCACGAGTGATGGGGATTGAGCTGAGCCTGGGCTGGGCCCATGCAAATACAGACCTGACATTTTATTTTTTTTATCCCATGCAATGTGGACTGGCTTAATGCATTGGCCAGAATACCCTCAGTTCTGGCTGCCCAGTACAGTGCAGTGAGATTTAGAGCCTGTACAAGCAGAGCAGGATGGTTTGGGCAGGACCAGTGCCACTTGTTAAGTTCTTGGCCCAAACTATTCTCTGCACCAGCTGAATTAATGCCCATTACTCAGTTCTGTGGCAGCAAAAGGTCATCACCATGCAGCCCAGAGGGAAGATGTAGTGGTGCCTTCACGCTGCTGTTAATGGCCCTCGGCGCCTTGGCACAGGATGCTCAGGTGACTTACAGTCCTCACAGACATGACAGAGCTACTAAAGAAGCTCTCTATCTTTGGGAGTTTTTCCCTTGTGATTTTATTTGTCCCTTATTCCAGAAAATCGTGAAAAAAGGTGGAAACTCCTCTGAGTGGCACAAAAGGCTCTTGCATGTCTTATCTTGAGTTTAGGAAATACAGGGATTGTGGGTCATATTTTCCAAATGCTTGTAGCTCTAAACAAAATGCATGAAAAAGAAAAATAATTTCCAGTTCACAATACTAACTTTAGAAGAAAACAAAAATAAAGAAAAATAAAAAGAGTCCTGGTATGGTGCTCCTAGCAAGCAAATTGCCACATCCCAGAGGCTTGTTTGATTAAGCACTTCAGCACTTCACTAACCCTTGGCAGTCTATAGTGTCTTTGACAGTTTTCCAAAGCCATCAGATGAAGGCAGTGAGCACAGCAAGAGCAGAGAGCCAGCTGTGCCTCGTAAACAAGACAAGCACTAAATCAAACGAGCAGCATCCCAATTTCCAAAGGTCAGACCACTGGCATTTCCAGAAGCGTAGCTCCAGTTCCCAGGTCAGCACAGGTTTCTGTCACTGTGTCACACGGGTGATGCCAGCCATGGCTTGGTGGCCACGTCACTGCTGTGCCATCAGATCCCAGGCCAGGAGCTGTGTGCTCTTAAGTTACTCTTCATTTAAAAGAGAGTGTAACCACAGCTGGCACTGCAATCACCTGCAGTCACAGCAGAGCTGGGTGTGGAGTTTCCTGGAGAGGAGTTTACTGCAAGGAGTACTGCAGAGTTTTTTGTGTTTTATTTAAGGCTACAGTAAACGCAGTGTTAATGGGCTTTCAGAAGCTGGAGTTTCTGTGGAGGAAAGTTCATCATTTCTTCAGAGGATTTGCTTTGAGGCCTGGCAAAGCCTGAGTTGAGCTGAGCTGAGTCAGGCAGGAGAACCAGGCTGGCATCTCCTTTTTCTTTGTCTTTGCATTGGCTAGGAATTTGGGGTGGTAGGGGTTTTTGAACAACTGTATTATTTCCTACTTTTAGTCCTATCCTATTTGGCATAGCTGCTCCTGCAGGCCAGTACCTCCTGTACCTGTCAAAGCTGTTCTGAGCATGAACGATGAATTTTCTTCAGCTGGACATCAGCCCTGTTTTGCAGACAGTTCCATATGAGCTTCTCTGCTATGTTCCTCTGTATTTGGAGTGTTGCACTGGGTTTCACTCTTAGTTCCACATTGACTCCAATATAATTACTTTAAATTACAGTGTCAAAAATTCTGACGTCTGATGAGCTGATGGGCCACAAAGAGAGGCTAACTACTGGCTAATTATCATAGAATCATAGTATGATTTGGGTGCAAAGGGACCTCAAAGCTCATCTCATTCCAGCCCTCTGCCATGGGCAGGCACACCTTCCACTACACCAGGTTGCTTCAAGCTCTGTCCAGCCCGGCCCTGATGGGGCACCCAAAATTTCTCTGGCAGCCCTCTCCCCACACCTTTCTTTCTGATGTGCAATGGCCCATCTCCTGCCAGACAGCTCAGCTTCAGCTTGATCTCTTTCTCCAGACCATCAGCACATCATCCAGTGTAGACAGCATCGCGTGCTGTGGCAAGAACAGCTGAATTCGTGCAGGAAGATGCTCCACACTGACTCAGACAGCAAATGCCAGCCAGTCTTGCTCCCTCAGCACTTTTCCACTTCCCAAGCTTGCTCAGCACAAAGTCAGCTCCGTGTAAAACACAGCTTCAGCTTTGAAGCTGGCTGGTTCTGGCGTCCTACCATTGGCACACAGGATGCCAGCTTTGTCCCACAGCCAAAATTTCTAAGTATTTTCTCTCTGTAAACTTATTTCAGTCCACTAGACACATTGGCTTCTTTATGATTTGTTAAGTATATTTTATTCCTCAATGCAAGGCATTTTCTCAAGCCTAAAAACTCCTTATGTGATTTTTTTATAATTTATTTTTCTTCATTTTTCCATAATTTGTGTTTTAATGGAGGAATGGGATGAATTTACATGACATTGCGTTTTCTTCCCTCACATGTGGACCACACTGGCAAAAACCCCACTGGTAGCAATTTCTAACACCAATAGGGCAGATAAAACATCAAGCCCAACCATTTCCCCACCCTGCCACCACTAAACCGTGTCCCTAAGTGCCACATCTACACATCTGTTAAATCCCTCCAGGGATGATGTCTCCACCACTGCCCTGGGCAGCCTGTTCCAGGGCTTGAGAACCCTTTCCATGAAGAAATTTTCCCTCATATCCAATCTAAACTTCCCCTGGTGCAACCAGCTATCACCACACCTGGCACTGGTCCCTCCACAGCTCATTCTGGTGTCAGAACTTCTTCTAAAAGCAGTAGAGTTGAACTAGGCGAGCTCCCAGTGTTCTCAAGCACATTGTGCTGCTTCTTTATGGGTTTATATTTAAGATTAGCTGGACATGTCTGTGTAATTTATAATTATAATTTTGGCTTGGGAAAAATTAGTCTGTTTTTACATGGAGCCATTGAAATGCTGAGACACAGATTGCTAATTATCAATATGTCTAATATGATCTTTGTAATAGTCCTAAGACAAAAATGTCCTGCTTTTGACAAGCACTACTTTGCTGAAACAAATTCCATTTAATTAAGACATGAAATCTGGACTGAAAGACAGCCTAGCTTGTCAACACTACTAACTGCAGCAGATACTCCTAGAGGTTAAGTTTTGCATTAAGGCTAAATTGTAGAGGCCAGGAGCTTTCGGAAAATTTTCTTAAACTTGCTTGTATAACAAGGTTAAGCTGGCTCATTTTCTTGAACAGTATTTTACTTTAGAAGCTTAAATCAATGTTGATGAAAACACTCAATTTGACAGCTTTGGAGGCTAAAATCCTCTCTGTAACCTAAAAACTCCTTTCACCAGCGCAGGCAGTCCTGTGTGCCCTGCCCCAAGGTCTGGAGAGACCAGAGGTGCATGTGGGAGCACAGGGACTGTGTCAGCAGGACCATCACCACTCCTTTTTAACCTCCAACCTGTTATGAGTGCTTCTCATAACAGGTTGGAGGTTAAAAAGCCATCCCTCCTTGAACCACATCAGCAGAAGTCCTGGGCTTCATCCCAGGGATGTGGAGGTTGCTGTTCACCGCTCATCAGGTGAGGCTCGTTAATGCGCGGAGGGCTTGTGTGCAAAGGCAGCAACTCAAGGTCTGCAGCATCCCATATGGCAGTAAAATTATTCAAGGAGAAATTATGCAGATAGTCAACAAGTTCAAGCTGCAATGAGTTATGCTGAAAACATCAGCAGAAGTAGCAGTCAATTTGTGTTAACGGTCAATGAGCGCAGTTCACTTCTTTTCTCCTGTTTGAGGCCCTGGGGGCTCAGGGATGCTGTAACAAACTCCCCATAGCTACAGCTCTTACATCAGTCTGTGACAGCACTGGTAAATTAGCAGGAAAAAATGTCTGAGAATAACAGCCATCACGCAAAGGACACAGCACTTCATCCACTGGCAGCTCATCCACTAGTTTTCCAGACACAGCAGAGGGCAAGTGTGGGAGGAAAAAGGACAGCAGGGAAGGTGCTGGCTTTACTGCAGTTACAGCTACAGGTTGACTCCCACCGTGCTACAGGGGGGAATTGCTTCCAACAAACAGGGAGCAGGGTTAGATCAGTTATTAGAAAGAAATAACCACCTGTGAGGGTGGCAAGGCACTGGCATAGGTTGCCCAGAGAAGCTGGGAATGCACCATCCCTGCGGGGACTGAAAAAGCACGTAGATGTGGCACCTGGGGACATGGTTTAGTGGTGGTCTTAGCAGTGTTGGGGTAATGGTTGGACTGGATGATCTTAGAAGTCTTTTTCAACCTAAATGATCCTGTGATTCTATGACTCTGAATAAAGCACAGGTTTTAGAAACTATATATATACAGGTTCGTGTCAAAAATCCTTAACGTCACCAAAGCAGAAGGGAGGCTGATACAGTCATCACACAACATCATGCAATGGTACAGAATCAGTCTGTGTTTATTTAAATCTTTGCAGCAATAAAATCAAACCCACTGGCTGTGGCGTCCAAGTATTTCTTTGAGTCAGCCAAGCAAATCCCTGAATTATCATCTGCAGCAAACAGAAAACAGACACACTATTAAGCCAGGCTGTAAATATCACTGAAAAGCACACCTTGACTGATAAATCAGGGGCTGTGGTGGCAATGGTGTTAATGCAAACTGGCCCTTGAGAAAAAGCACATTATTGCTCATGAGGGGCAAATAATGTATTTGTGGTGTTGCAGGAGACAGGCAGCTAAGGAATGCTCGTTGTGTAGCACCACTTGCTCATGAAACCCCTCAGACCATTGCCAAGAACCTCCTAGCTGATGGATGGAATTTGCAAATGGAAAGATTTCCACTTCTTTTCACACCTCCTTGGGAAGGCTGGGATGGTCTAGAGCATGCTGTGAGTTTGCTGAAAACACAAGGTCAGAAAAAGCTGTGGGTCACCCAGCCCTGGTCCGGGCTGCCAGTTCCCAGATCATCAATAAAGTGAACATGGCATCTTCAGGAGTTTGCAGTCCTTTCTCCTCAGAAAAAAAAATATTTGCTCAATGAAACTTATGAGTCTCTGGAGCTGTGTCAGGAGCTGGAAGCTGAGGGAGCACGTGAGCTACAGCACCACGGGGGAAAGCTGGGTTCCTGCACTGCCTGAGGCACATGGGGGTCCGAAAGACACATCAGTCAGCAGGAAGGGGGTGGGTATGTGTGTGACTGAAACACAAAGGTGCTCCATAGGTCCATAGGAAAATTGGTTCCACTTCAGTAGAGTGAGTCTCACCACAGTGATGTGATGTTTAAACACATGAAAAGGAATAGGGAAAATTAAGGAAAGTTTACTATAGAATTCACTGAATTTAATAGAATATACATTGCTGTCAACTGTAGTAATGTTGGCATTCCAATTCATTAGAAGCCCAGACAAATTAGATGTTTGTATTCATTTAAAATAATTTCTCCTCTTTGACCTAGCCTAATTTATCATATTATGTCTTTCTGCAGTGCTTGGGCGAGCTGCTGTTTAAATGAACCCAAAAGAATATACAAGTAAAATATTAAGTAGTTGTCAGTAACAACAAGGCTCATTAAAATCCAGGACCACAGTTTCCATGCAGCTATTTTGGCGAAGCAAAACACAAAATATTCTCCTACAAATGTAGGATTTGTGTTCCTTGCTGTATTAAAGCCAAAATACCTTGTGACAGTGTTTTCACAAATAAAACATGAATTTGAACTGCAGTCACTGCAAAGAAAAAGATGCAGCAAAGAGGAAGTGTTGTGTCTCAATATATGATCCTTATTCAAACAATATTTACCCTTTTTTTCCTAATAAAAACCTCCCATGTTTCTGCCATTTTATATATACATTTTCAGATTTTCATGTGGCTTTTATGAGCAGCTACATTTTGGTTGTGAAAAGAAGCTGGATAATCAGCAAGCATCACCCAAGCATTCAAATATTCAATTTAGGAAATTTTTGTTTATGTGAGCCCTGAGTCCAACACAGAATAGCATTTATGCACTCACTCAGAGTTACAGGTAACCCATGAGTAAGCTCCTCTCATAACTGCATTATTCATTTCTCCATCATCAGAAATAGATCGTGTCAGTGAAGGCTACATAAATTATATTTATCCAGCAGGCTTAACCAAAGAGATAAGAATCTTGCTGAGGATATATTAATGTGGTTGTCAGATGGGGAGAAGGATAAGGAGAAAATACAGGACTTCCCCAACATCTGGAGCAAATCAGGTGCAGAATGGAATAAACCGGTAAAGACAATGCAAATATTAGCTGCAGCTAACATAACCTCAAAAGATCCATTCCAGAATGCTCCTCTGGTAGGCTCCAGCAAAAGCCATTACTGTAGCTTAATAATAAAACAGACAGAGAGATGATAGATTAGATAGATAGATAGATAGATAGATAGATAGATAGATAGATAGATAGATAGATGATAGATAGATAGATAGTTAATTGATAATTAAGTGGGTCTCCAAAATGATATGGATTGCCATTACATTTAGCAGGCAGGACATGGCATGAAGCAGAAAATGTTCTTTGTTTCTTCTACAGTACCAAAGTCTGTGGTGAGGCATTTTTGCTGTTTCAGCTCTTCCTTATTAAAAGATTTTATAGACGACTTAATTTAAATGTACACTTCTGCAGCTCCTGGCCATGGTTTCCCAGGTGTGCAGGTTGACTCATAATGTCACAGCTACCATCTGCTGACTGTCTGGGGTGTTCAGGGAGATCTTTCTGTGTGGTCTGATTTGATTTCTGCCTGAAATCCATGCTCCTTCCTTTGGATGACATCCAGAAAACACCTGCGATTTTTCATTTTGAAGTACTGTTTCCAGCTTGCTACATGCTGGCTGGAGAGCTGAGAGATCCTTGGGGAAATGAGTGACATCAGCATGAGCCATTTGTCATAATGACTCAGAAATTGCAGGATAAGGTGTACATGTTAGCATGACAATAGGAAGAGGAGTCACTTGTTTTCCCCATGGAGAAAGTGGGACTTTCTGCCCCAAACCGAGCCCCCTCTCAACCCACACTGATCATGGTTTGTGGAGCAACCCCAGTGATGGACCCAGCCTCCTTCACCCCAATTCAAGAGCCAGGAGCTGAGAGCAGGAGAGAGGTGGCACTTTTTCAGCTTGAAAGCAGAAAGGTCTGTTATGTGTGGAGAGGAGAATTAGTTAAATATTAGTAAATAAACACAATTTTAGCCATCAGATAAGCCTACAAAGGCTGGACTCAGAGCATTTCTTTTGCTCTGTGCTGCAAAGTCTCTTCAGGGACCCAGCAGGAGACAGACTTTGTGATAAGGGGCACATCAGAGATGTCACAGCAAAGGGCTCTCTGGGGCCAGCTGGGCTGCTGGGAGCAGCAGGACTCTGCCTGGTGACCAGAGAGAGGGACAGGGATGCACAGCAAAATAAAATAAATATAAATAAAGTAAGTACATAAATAAAAACCACAGCCCAGTGAATTCTCCCTGGTCAGGCTGTTGCAGCCCATCTCTATGTAAGCAGCCCATATGTCTGTGTGTGAGTACAAGTTTCTCATTCACTAGCAGCTCAGAGTTCAGAAAGGGACCTCTGCCATGCTGCCTTGTAATATAATAATATATGTGTAATATCTGAAGATCAAGACCGTTTCTCTATTAAATTAGATAACAAATAATTAGATAATTTTAATTTACTCTATGAATCTTCTAGAGAGTAAACTGCTTACAGGCAGCTAATGCAATAAACTTACTTTATAAGTAGAGAGCAACATCTGTTACCATGAAGAGTCTGCAGCAGGCATTAGGATTCTGCGCACACCCAGCTGTAGTTAGAGTAAATGTATCATTAAGTTGGTATCCTTTCCTATTCAAAGCACACTTTTCAAGATTTATGTACTGCAGACAATGAGATAGCAGGAGAATCAACTTGTGCTCAACTTGTCTGGCATTCAGCCCCTGTCCCATGGAAAGATAATTGTAATAAAAAAGGTAAGACAGAGCATGGAAGTTAGGTCACTTCTACATGTGGCAAAGGAAATACAGCTCCAACTCCACACCCATCCAAAGGAATGGCAAAACAGAAGGTGTTCTGAAAGGGTATCCTTGAGGTCACCAAATCAAGCACTAAAAATCAAACCTCTTCATCAGTCTTCCTCCCGTACTCACTGCTCTCAGGGATGCAATTACAGGGAGCATCCCAAGCCTGTAGGCAAAAACATGAGTTAATATGACTTCTAAAAATTCTTCAATGTCTTAACTGAGTATGTGAGAACTGCAGTTTTTCCAGAGAATTGTAAACTTAATGAACTAGGCAAATAGGAATGACAGAAAGGGATGTTCTTTGAAAAAGGGTCTACTCTGCTGTGGGTGTGACATTACAATTCCAGATCTAAACGGTGCTAGGAAAGATCAATTAATACATTTTCAGCTGGGCAAAAGAATGCATTAAAGGGCACCTTTTTCAAAGTTACCATGACAACCCATTGTGTCCAGAAGTGACCAGTGATTTCTTAGGTGCCCTCATGGCTTGAATGGGACAGAACCTGGTTTTGGGTGGATGGATGCCTTATTGCCATTGACAGAGCTTGCCTAGATTTCTAACTGAACTGGCAGCACAATATAAAAATAAAACCAAATCAGCCGAGCAACACAATTGTACATTTTAGCAGTAATAGAAAACCACATTGTCCCTTCAGGCAGATGAGCACAGCACTAAAGATATCGCCTGATGTCATTTATGTGCAAGTTGCATTTTTATTATAAATTAATCTACCATGTCACTCACACATGCAAACCCTGTCAATGGTCATCACACACCAGGAAAATGAGACCTACTTGCTTCTCGATTTTGCAGTTGCTGATTTCTCCTATTTAAGAGGAACCCAACAAGATAGGATTAATGGGCAGAAGTTTGGTAATAATAGTGGGAAAGAGGGACAGCACCAAGCAGGAGCACGAGGCTGCATCACCCATGTTTTTGCTGTGTGTGAAACTGGAAGGTCCTTGGCAGGTTAATTGGGAAGAATCTTATACCTGAGCTTTCAATGCCATCACGGGCTCTTAAAATCTCCCTTTCCTTCTTTGTAGCCTCTGGGGAAAGTCCCAGTGGGGGTCACTGAGTGTATGGATGGTTTGTGTCAACACCTTCAACTTTGTGCCTATGTCTTCTGCCCAAGAAGATTAAAGGCTTTGGGAAGGATGAACTTGAACATTGTGAAGCAAAGATAAATAAATCAACACAGGAAC
The DNA here is from genome assembly GCF_017590055.1 of Onychostruthus taczanowskii. Classification (NCBI taxonomy): domain Eukaryota; kingdom Metazoa; phylum Chordata; class Aves; order Passeriformes; family Passeridae; genus Onychostruthus; species Onychostruthus taczanowskii. The sequence goes on from NW_024498573.1 coordinate 10,363,925, forward strand.
CACATCACAGCCAGCTACACAACAAAGCTCCCTCCTCAGATGTATTGGTGGGAAAATCCAGCAGACACTTGATTTACCCTTCAGTACAGAACTTCTAGAGAGTTACCCTTCATGTTGAGCTCTAGATGATGCAATCCAAGTTTAGCTCTAAATAATGCAATCCAAGTTCTTGGGCTGCTGGAAGGAGTCACCTGCTCTGTGTAAGGACACAGAGATCCTGACATGATGGATGGCCAAGAAATGACCATGACAATGCTAGTACAAGGTCACTGTGATTGCTCTACACCAACATGGGAGCCAGCTGCATCTTAAACATGCAGCACAAGGGCCTGTGATGGCCAGGGGACCTGGGAATAATGCACTGAAACCTTAAAAGTTGTAGCCCTGATTATGGACCAGAGCCCTTGGTAATATTTAAATATTATACCCAGAAATGAGCTATAAAAAGACTATTTTTACCTCAGGAAGATTATTCCATGCTAGACCAGAATTAGTAAAAATTCCTAGGGTTTTCAGCACCAAGGAGCCAATCCCTGTGTATTTTACCCCCTTTTCCTGGTGGATGGGAAGAGCCTGTGGTGTCCTGTATTCTTCTCCAGGCAGGTGCCCACAGAGGCAGATGGGGGAAATGTATAAGATTCACTTTGACTCTGACTATGAATTTTCAAAGTAAAATTTGGTTCATGTCTTAATGTGGAGCTGAAGGTCAGCATTTGTCAATGTGCTTTTTTTAATCTCATTGTTCTCATCAGGCTATTTTTAATCTCATTGTTTTTAGAATCATTGAATAGTTTGGGTTGGAAGGGACCTTGAAGATCATCTCATTCCAACATCCCCACTGGGAACAGGGACACTTTCCACTAGACCAGGTTGCTCCAAACCCCATCCAATCTGGTCTCAAACACTTCCAGGCATGAGGCACCCACAGCTTCTCTGAGTAAAACACACCTCTTCCCCAGAAAAGTGAGCCAAGAAAAATTCACAAAAAGCTTACAACTGCAAACACTGTGAGGGATGGCAGCCACCTCTGTTACTGAGTACTAGCCTTATGCACAGATGGTGAGCTGTACTTCTCTTGTGTGATCCGGGAAGAGCCTCAGGGAGAGGGAACCTGAGTCATTTTGGGAGAAAATGTGCATCCACAGCCGTAAGCACTGGCATGTCAGTACTGACATTGCACTTGAACTTGTCCAGCTTTAGATAGTCCACATACTAACCCTGTGATCACAATGATCTGACTGAAAATTGATTTGTCTCTGGGGTTTCACACTCCAGATTTGGCCCCATTATCTGTGTCTGGGTCAAGTGGTGTGTGGAAATACATGAAATATTATATATATATATATATATACACATAGAAATACATGTCTCAAAGCAGCTTTCAGCCTCATGGGCCTTTCAGAACAGTCCATATGATTCATGTATGTGCAGAAAACCCTGTTTGAGCTGAGACACAAACTACTCTGTGGGGGGATGAAGGAAGCAGCTTAAGACGCACTGAAAATTTGATAACTGGATTAGGCACAAGAAAGAATTTCCTGAGGGGGATAGAATCCACATCTTCTCTACTGAGAAAGATTTCTAGACCAATCTCATTTATCATGCATTCATTTGTTGAGTAAATATTCATAATATATAAGTGCTAGTGTCACTTTAATATTCTGATTAGTATGGTACATCATTTCATCTGTCTAGATAATGGTGAAAGTCATACTAATCGAAGTAATGTTGTGTGTCAAATGATACAGAGCTGATTTACTTAAGACTTGAATGTCTGCTCCAATTAACTTCCAAAATACATTGCACTGAAGTTCCTTCTTCTGTTGTTTGGTTTTGGGTTTTTTATGAAATAGAATACCTAAAAAGTATGAGTTGCAAAGCAAGTCCACCAAAGTTCTCTTATATTACCTCTCAACATATCTACTGACCTTCAGTCAGCCATTTCCGAAGAAGCCTGCAAAACTCCTAAGCTCCTGTAACAAATTCATATTTATTTGCAAAAACAAGCTCAGAGAGCTGCCTAGTTCAGATCTCAGGCTTTTCTGTACACTGTTCAATTGTTACAGCAAGCCCTTAAGAGAGAGGGAAATTGTACATAGAATAAAAGATGTGAGAGATATAAAGTTCATATGGTTGACTGAAATCAGATCATTGTATATAAATTGTTTTTTTAATGCTGTTGTGTGTGTTTATAATCCATCATTACAAGGCACACCAAAAAGCACCACTCAGGTGGGTTACCATGGAAAGTCTGACCTTATTAATGCCTGCTCTATCTTGTCATTTGCACTAACCCTACTAGAAGATGTTGTACCAGCCACCCCAATATTATTGCACTCAGAAGTGTATTTGAAAAGTAGTTTACATGACAATCAAACATCCATTTCAGGCGAAGTGAATGCAATGAATAACAAAATACAAAGAAATGTTAGCTGGCCCTAACAGTAAAAACAGAATTGCTTTGGCCACATCAGTTTTGAATTAATTGAAATAGAACAAAATATTCAATGGCTGCATGGATATTACTTGAGAATAAATGGGGGGGAGCATGAAAGTCTGTAATGCCAGTTAATTTTATTTTTAAATAGCAAAATTACTAGTTCAGGTGCCTGCTTTTATTTCAAGCCTATAAAAATTAACTGTTATAGGACTGTAGGAAACCAGTCTGATTCAAAGCACTTCAGCCCAAGGTATAACCCCAAGGTATAATGCTCAAACCTAAACCTATTCACACTCATACCACATGAGCTGAGCACTTGTTCATACTGCAGTGATTTTTAAGGGGAATTTAGATACAGGCTTTATCACTCTGCTGAATCAGCTCTTAGCAGATCTTCCAGTCTACAGTGTCAAATCCCAAGAAAGGATTTATGCAGTATCTACAATGTCCAAGTGCAAAGAAAGGACTAGGGGATAAGGTATCTGGATCCTGTGGGGCTTGTCTGGGAGCCACCACCACCCCGTGCCCTCAGCCCCAGCCCTGGGTGCTCTGCTGCTGCTGCTGCCCAGCTGCTCCTCAGCATTTAGTACCTCTTTAAATTCTTCTGTTGATCCAGAGGATCCTGAGAAAGAACAAGTAAATATTTAATCTACTGTCTGAGTTTTAACAGGTAGTTCTGGGGAGAGCTATTGAATTTTTATTACGAAAGATGATTTGTGCTCCGAATACCAGAATGTGGTTCTCACACAGGGATGTTCAGAGAAGCAGACTCTCCCCAAAAATACTCAAATACAACATTTCAACTAGGTTTTTAATGACTCTTTTCTGAATGAGGAGACTTTGTCAGTATTCATGCAGTGGACTGGTCGGGGAAGCTGCAACAGCATCACTGCCTTTTCAAAGCCAGGAATGAAGCTGCTTTGCACCGTTCAGTCACCAACAGCAATATCAAACACAGTTGAATCAATAGTGGCTGACAGTGCTGGAATAGCTTTGGCCATGCAGCCGTGCTCCAAGCACAGGCTCTGTCAGAGCCTCGGATATCAGCACGGCCCCGACTGGGCTGCGCTCCCCTGGCCACATTAACCTTCCAAAGGACAGAGGAGAAGGGACTCCAGCCTGAACTTCCTTATTTTTAATTAAGTTAATTCTGCAGGTTACTTTAATTGAGTAATTTGTATTTAATTTCCTGTTCAAGGGGGAGAAAGGATCAGGAGAAACAGATGTTGCCCCCTGCAGTCTGTAGAACAAAGAGAGCCATGAAAACTCATCTGTCCATCTGACTGCTTTTTTTATTAATTAACACAGATGCTGGGAAGGTGGAGAGAACTGAGGCAAAACGTTAACTTCTGCTTTGGTTTTTTTCCCCATTCTGCTTTGTAATAGCTAAAATAAGATGGAAAATGAGGTAGTAGAAACCTGCTTTCTCTTTCAGTCTTTGAATACACAGCAGACATCTGGTTTGTCTTTTTTTCTGACAGCAGAGAGAGAAATGCAATTAGGAACTTTTTGCAATCACACACTGATTTTTTTAAAAGATTTTTTAAATGTTTAAGTAAAGATGTATTTATTTGCTTCATATGTAAAGGATTCGTGTTTCTGTTTCTTGTAGAAGTTCAAAGTCATAACAGCTAAAAAAGGTGCAGAAAATATTAATACAGATTGACATAGATATAAGTTTTGGCCAGGCTATTTGAAAACTTGTCAAACAGTGTAGTATTGTGATGTATCCTCTTTGTAGCTCTGGAGGGGTTGCAAATGCAAAAATTGCCTTGGGTTGCGAAGCAGAAGGAACAGGAATGCTTCTGCATGAGAAAGGGAGGAAAGAGAGGGGAAATTCTTCAGATCAGTTTGGTTTTAGCCATTTTGTCAGATTTGTCAAGCACAATAATATTCAAAAGATGTAGAATTCTGTAGAAACATATATAGAGGTTACAGGGGGAATGGCCTCTTCTGAACATGGAAATCTATTAATGTATTTCTACAGCCCTCTGGCCATGATCAAATGAGTTTAAGATACAAATGGGATTGTGGTAGCTGTCCTTTTATTTCAAGTCCAGTCACTGTGTAATGAGGGCAGCTGAGAGCCTGAAGGCTCAGCCTAGAGGGACCATTGAGGGCTGATCCTGAGGCAGAGAATCCTCAGACATCATTTTGGGTCAGCTCTGTGTCACTCTCCCAGCTTTGCTCGGAGCTCCCCCGCTGTTATTTCTTCACCAACTCTGCCATGTCTGGTTTAGAGACTGCTATCAGCAAATTTGGCTGAGACCCTCAAGATCACAAAATCACGAAATCACTTGGTTGGAAAAGAATGTTAGAATCATCAAATCCAACCACTAATATCTCTTCACTGAACCATTTTCACTGAGAAATATTCTGACTGCACTTTTCCAGCTGGAGGGCATGTCAATCCTACACCTTGTCTATGTAAAAATCTTTTTATCTACTTGGATTTCACCAGTCTGAGAGCAGAGTGAGCTATACTTACCCCCAGCTCCAGGGGATCAGGGATGCTCAGACCCAGAGGTTTGCAGTGGATTTTCTGGTGAGAAAGAGGAGAATACACCTGGAGGAGCAGTCTGCAGACATTAATGGGAAGGAGAAAAGTCATAACCTTGCCCAGGGAAAGTGTGCAAGCATCATATTTTTAAGGAAGTCAGTGTTCTGCTGGAAGAAAATGATGCTGTTTTCTTCAATAAAAAATGTATTTCAAATTACTAAAATATGTGAACCATTCTCTTATATATTACTAGCTTCAAACCATAAAAATTTATAGCTGAAGCCAACTCCACATCAAGCTGATGCTGGTAAAGGAGACTAGACCATGACTTGTTATGTAAATAAGCCCATAAAATCTTGAGATTTTACATGAAAATCAGATCTGCAACAACCACTGTGCCTTAGCTCTCTGGATTGTTTAATTTGTATGTACATGATTATGCAGTGTTATTATACAGAGAAGGCAGTTTACAAACCTTTAAGTGATCAATCAGTTAAATAAATAAAGCATCTCTGGTGATGCTGTACTAACTCTTTAGGCAGTGCCTCATCCTTCTGTCATTAACATAATCAGCTTGAATAATGTTTTCACAGCAATTACCACCAGTGGGTCAATGTCTGCTATTAGCAACCCTTCCTCCATGGATCATGAACATAATAAAGGATGACAGCCCCAGAAGACACCGGGTGCCAGAAGACTTTCTCTAGAACTAGTGCCAGGCTGCTTTAATGTGGCACATATAGGGACAATAGATTGTCAAGGATCACTCTGTGCAACAATGATTTGCAGTCTCAGTGGGAGTTTTCTTGTTTTGAGAAGTTCAGCAAGTGTTATAAATCTGTAAATTATATCAGATGTAAGAGGAAACCACATATACAAAAGTGGTTTGGCACAAATAAAAGTTGTCCCTGCGCAGAAACGGCTTTTTCAATCTGGATTTTCTTTCCCAGAGTTGTTACCTCTTGGCATTAGGTCACATGGGGTAGAGCTGGCAGCAACATTCAGGCTTTAAAGCAATTTCTTGCAGAAGAAATGCCAGTAAAATGTTTTAGAAAAAGCAGTACTTGGCCACTGAACTTAATTAAAAGCAATGTGCTTTAAACCTAACACGCAAGGTTACCTGAGGATTCTGGAGGCTAATTGCAATTGTTACTGCATTGCACTCCAAACTCAGATTTTTCATGCCTTGTATGCTATAAATCCTGCAAAGTCAGGTTAGAGAACTCTACATGTAACACATGCATCTTGCTAATTCAAATATAGCAAAGTGATCTACAGACACTCAACAGCTTCCAATAGCTGGAAAATGTGCATCCTAGATTGGTGGAACTGACACTGCAGACTTCATGCCAGACCCCGGGGGCATGAGGGCAAGTGTGGGAGCAGAGCCCCTCTGTCAGTCCCAAGGAGCACTGCAGAGTTCTCACTGACCCAGCACAAAGGTGTCAGAGCAAGAGGGTGACTGGAAAATGTAATGCTGCAAAGTTCTCCATTGCCAGTAAAGCAGACAATTTTCTCATAAATACATTGATGGGGTGTTAATTTTCTTATGCAAAACACATGTGCAGATAAATCCGTCCATCCACAGAAGTAAAAAACAAAAAATAAAACCAGCTCCACAGGTAGAGGTTACCCTTACATCCAGCCTAGTGGTTCACATTGGTGACTGGGTGCTTTGCAATAATTTCCTCCTTTCTTTCCAGCATCAGCCCTTGTAGAGTGAAGCCATCAGCTTCTCCAGATTTGGAAAGGGATCTGGGGCTTTCTACAGGTGAAAAGACTGCAAGAGCCAGCTCAGCCTGCTTGGTGGGCAATACTTCCTTGGTAGCAATGTCAGATTTCCTGAAACGTGATTTTACTGAATAAGCTGAGGAAATAAACAAAACAATAAAAAAAGACAAGATCCTACAAGCACATGGGTAAAATCTGAAGTCTTGATTTGAAAATAGATTTTGCCTTATTTTTAAAATACTTTCCTACTGGCATTTTGAAGTAACAACCATGCAAGTTTCATGTTTGGTATTATAATATACAGCAGTAAATTACTGTATTTAGTCTGCAGAATTTAACATGATTGGTGTGATCAGGAATTTGAAAAGCAAACCCCACCTCTGTCTCCTCTTCTTGGAAACATTTCAGCTATTCCCAGTTTCAATTATTTTCAATTCCACCAGTGTGATCAGTATGTTTAAAATTCAATCAGCCTTCTCATTTAAAATATTTCATGTGTGTGTCACACTAACAATCAACAGTCCCGAATTTAACATCTGTTCATAATAGCAAAGAGGTTTAATTTGAGAAATGAAAAAAATTATATAACGTAATTACTAGGCATTCAATCACAATGAATAATGTGTTTGCTACCAGCATTCTGTTCTGTCAGCAAAAACTCTGAAGAGGCAGAGCAGCAGAAAAGTGGAATTGCTGCACACTGGGGGAAAACATCAAAATACTGAAATGGGAGAAAGATGCTGTTGTGCCTTCCCCGTGGGTCACGCCAGGGAGCACAGGGTGGCTGCTGGGAGATGCACGCTCGCCAGCTTGTGAGTACCAGTGATGCTCTGCTGTCTTCATCTCTTCACCATCCCTCTGCCCTGCTGGACTTCTGCAAACAGGATGGATCTGTCACCACATGTGGGTACAGTGGGTGATGCTGTGCCCAGCCTGGTTTGTGTCTGTGTCCCCCACAACCATGTCCGAAAAACCACTAGTAGATATCAATTTTACAAACTTAAAATAGTATTTGTTTCCTCTGGTTTGTTTCCTGTTACTCAGGTTGAATACTAGGAAATATTTAATCACAGAAAGAGTGGTTAAGCATTGGAACAGACTCTGCAGGGAAGTGGTGGAGTGGAGTCACCATCCCTGGAAATGTTCAAAAAGTGAGTAGATGTGGCACATGCTCTCTCCTGCAAACATTACTGACACCATTTTCACTGAAAACAAAACAAAATTCAGTGCTTCCAAAACAATGGATTATACCCAGAAAAAAATACATATTTTATAAAAGCATCTTCAGAGGACTCACTATATATTGAAGAAAAAGAGAAAATTAGATAAGAAAATTTCATAGAATTAAAGAATATTTTGAGTTTCATCAAGTCCAACTCTTAAGTGAATGGCCTATATGGAGATTAAACCCACAACCTTGGTGATTTTATCACAAGGCTCTGTTTGGGACACCTTCCAAATTATTGCCATTCTACTGGTGTCAGATTAAAGCAGAGAACTGTCAGGTTGATTTGAAGTATCTAGAAGTAACTTTTTTTTCCCCAAAATGTTGTTTTGTTGCATTTAACACAAGTATCTTTTGTTCATCCCTTAGAAATACAGAAATGAGATCACATTTTACTTTAATCCTAAGAATTAGGGCTTAGAAGGTGACATGAGAGTGACTGGATTCTCTCTGGGACTGAACACTTTTGGTAATTCTCACTCAATAAGCATCCATCTTTGATATTAATATAAATGTTTATATATTAGCACTAATAAACTGAATCCCCTGGAATGCTGTCATCAGGCAAGGCTGTCCCTGGCCCAGCTCTTGTCTCCAAGTACACCTGGAAATGGAGGTAGCCACCAGTGTAGAGATACTGACATTTTTCCAATACTGCTTGGACCTATATTTTAGCACATTTTCAGGCACAGGAAAACAAATGGAAATAAAGCAGCAAATATTTTGAAAAATTGTGATGTAGAAAATACATATTTACTTATTTTTTTCCTCAGAAGTAGAAATGTACTTCACTACTCACATTTTTGGGCAATGCGCCATTCGGTTCATAATTTAGATGTATGATTTTGTACTTTGGATCTGCTCAGTTAGATGCACAACACAATTTTAATTATTTCAAAATGATATAAATGGAATAATAAATCTAGTGTTTGATGTAACATGGCTGCCTGACCCAAAGAAATATGTGGGTAATTATCATGTTTCCCAAGTGGATTTTTTGTTTCTCAAATCAGTCACTAATTAGCAGCCACACTCCCAATGATCACTCAGGGTAACTATGATGTTTTGCTGCATTGTTTCGGACAAGAATATAATAATCCTCTTAATGAAAATAAATGTACAGATTTTTTTTCTCCTAGGCCAAAATGCAAATGTAGTTGGTCTGATGGTTATGAGCATAATAATCAGAAATTACTTAAAAATACAAAGGTTAGGAACTTGCAGTACTTATTTTCTAAACAAGAAAGCTTGGTATCAACCCTGGGCACAGGCAGTGTGGGCAAACTCAGGAGAGACCACCACATTCTCTTCCCTGTGGAAAACCAGGGTACCCAGCCTGAGCTGCTCCACACTGCAGAGAGATATTGTGGGTTTATTTGTCAATAATTAATCCGTTATCTTTGAATTAATGTTATCTTTGAAAGTGTCTGCAATTCCATTATCATTGCAAAACACTTAACAAGGTCACGACAAAGGGAGGTAAATGTAGATCAGTCTAGCAATAAAAGGGTCTAGGCATGAATGAGGACTTTTGGTTAGAAGAGATCAGTAGATCAGTGTACCTTAGGGATGTTTTTAAAACTTTTCTGTATAATAATTCCTGTGTGCTACACCACCATTCCAAATCCCATTTTCACATTGTAGCTCAACCTTCTAACATCCAATGCAAGGCAGTAATGTCCTCTTCAAAGGCCAACGACCTAAATTAATAATAACCAGCAGTAATAATGTTGATTTATCTTCTCTGGAGTTATATTTTTCACATGTGTCCAGTAAAACTTTGAGCAGTCTCCTCAATCTGGACACTTTTACTCTTGATGCCGTTACCCAAGTGCAGGCTTCAGCTGCTCTCAGGGCTCTAATCCACGTTTTGTCTTTGACTGCTCTGGGAAAATTAAATAAAAAATAGGTTGCTGAGGCATTAAAAAGGATAAAAAGAGCCAAGAAGAAGACATGAAACAAAAGCTCTGCTCCAAATCCTGCTTCATTTCATAAATCCTTGATTATATGTGGAGAGGGGGACATAACCTCAAAAAAATTTCCTCAGATTTTTATGGTATTTCAGATAAAAACAAACATTCCTTCTCACTTTCCTTTTAGTCTGAATTTTGCTTTTTTATTTACTGCATGTGCTTTTTAAAAAATAATACTGCTTTACCTGCATACTATGGCATTTTTTCATTCTTTAATTGCATTATATAAATTTGTGTGTAAACACAAAAAAAAAAGGGAAAGAACTGCTCTGCACACAGCCCTGCCTCTATCCTGGGCTTCCTCTATGGTTAAATTGAAAATGTTAAAAAATGCACAATGAAAATAAATATACATTAGGCAATTACCTTCAAATAACTGCCATTTATGTATGAGTGTGTGTATATGCATGTATATGTGTGTATAAAAACACACACACACACACACACATATATGTGTGTGTGCAAATGACAAGATATACAAAGAATAATGTATCCGAACTACAGTCCACTTTTAGTGGAAAGCATTTCCAAATCATAACAAGCCAATCACTTACATAAAACCTGGAGATATTTTCTACTGTGACAACCTGGAGCTGTTTGCAATGGCACAGGTAATTCCCTCTGGAGAGCTGCACCACCAGAACCAGCACAGACCTTCCCAGTCTGGCTGCTTAACCCAGGGAAGAACTAACCAAGGGTTATGAAAAAGATCATTATGGCTAAGGTTGTTTTGCTGGAATTTCATAGGATGCCTCATCCCTGGAAGTGTCCAGCTTGGATGGTTCTTACAGAAACCCGGTCTAGCAGAAGGTGTCCCTATCCATGGCAGGGGGACTGGAACAAAATAAGCTTGAAGTGCCTTCCAACCCAAACCATTCTGTGATTCTATTAAATACATTATTATAAATGCCTCCTAAAACAAATTCCCCTTTTTTCTTTTAGGTTTACTGCTTGTCTCTAAGGGTGTAGAGCATGATCTAATTACAGTAGCGATTACCAGCTGTTTTAACGACTGTTTTAAAGACAGTGGGCAGAAATAAAAAGGTTAATTTTGTAACTATTGACCGTGAGCTGGTTTCCTGAAGATTCCTCTGTGAAGCTGTCCCTGGCTGGCAGTGAAGGCTGTGAGCTCCTGCAGCCTGTCCCCACTCAGCCTGGACCTTAAAACCAAACTGCTGCCCTGGCCTAATGCCACCAGTGCTGCAGAGGATGACATTGCCCCAGCACATATTCCACATCTCTCTGCTATTCCACATCTTTTTTGAGTGCTTTCAGGTAGCTGTGAGTTGTGCTGATCTTCCTCTTATCAGCAGTTGCCAGGACTTTGGATGGTAACTTTGAATTAGCACAACGAGTAATTCCACCAGTCCTTTGGAATAGTTTTCAGCAATAGCTGCTGTATGAAATTATTCATTTCTCATTGCTGTCAGCAGTTCTTTTATTTACCATGATTTTTCTAAGCTTTATTCCCAGCCTTAATATTGCCCTTTGACTCACTGGTTCCATTCTATCCTTTCCACAGCACCCAGAAACCCCCATTGCTCTGCAGTGTGGCTGCTGTGTGACAGCAGGTAGCTCTGCTCTCACTCCCCAGCTCCTGGGCTTCAGGCCAGTTCTGATTTTTGCATGTCTGTGTACACCCTGGAGTACTGACCCATGGGAGCAGCTGATCATCCCTGCAGGACTGCAGGAAAATGCCTCCAGGGTGTAAAGGAGAGATTGGAAATTTGGACATACACAAAATCATAGAATCATGGAATCACCTGGGTTGGAAGAGTTCCACAAGGATGGTTGAGTCAAGTTCCTGGCCCAGCACAGAACCCCAAGAAGTCCACCCTGTGCCTGAGAGCATTGTCCAAATGCTCCTTGAATTCTGTCAGGCTTGGTCCTGTGACCACTGGGGAGCCTGTTCCCAATTCTCAGCTCCCTCTGGGAGAAGAGGGTTTTCCTAATATCCAGCCTGAAGCTTCCCTGGCACAGCTTCATGCCATTGCCTCAGGAACACGAATGTCATACAGACAAAATTAAAACCTTTACAACTGCAAATGCAATCTAGGGAACTCAGCTTGGTTCTTCCTGCCCCTCAGGGCATCCTGTCTCAGCTGGTGCAAGGAGCCCTGGTCAGAGAGACAATTCCAGCAGCATTGATTGCTGCAAGCAAACCCACATATCTACACCACCATTTGAAGGAGTTTATCAAACACATTCACATTCAGCTCCCACCTCACCTGTGCTCCATGATTGTGCCAGTGCTTTTACAAGATGTCACACCAGGGCCTTTGGGGATGACAAGCACCAGCACTTGCCCCTGCCTGCTCCCCTCCCAGGTGGAAAACATGGAAACAGAGGGCAGAGACCACAACAGCATCGGCTCGTCTTTCACAGTGACATATTTTGATGGGAATGTCTGGTTCTTTAATTATTTCCTCATTATATATGATACAGCATCACTTGTGTGCAAAATATTTCAACTAATGTTTGCTATGGAGAATGCAAGTGAAGGTGCTTCATTAATGTGCTTGCCTTGAAAAGCAATCAACACAATGAACACACCCCACATGATCAGGAAAAAACAAATTGAATCATTTCAGCAGATTTTATTTATCCACTTTCCATCCAGGTGCACAGAAAACACCTTTCATATTAAATCCCAACTACATAGTGGACATAAATTTATAAAAAGGTATTAAATTGTTTCTATTTATAAAATAATTGTCAATGAAATTATAGATTCCTGGCTTGGATTGACTGCAAATTCACCATCCTGTGACTTGATTAAAATGCATTATGAAGGGAAGATGGCAGGAAGGCAACCTGCATTTCAAGACAGAAAAAAGCATCCAGCTTGCCCTGCTGAATGTCCTTTGAGCAGAGTCATTGCTTTAGCAGACAACTGCATCTTTGCTGCATTCTCAGATAAGCCCATCTCCAGAATGCCATATTTTCCATTCCACATTTCCATTTAAAATTCCTGTTTCACATGTTTTTCTGAGACCACTTACTTTCAATCAGGATCTTAATGCAAATATTTAAAGCTTAAGACAGAACCAGGAACAGCTAGTTTGAGAATTAATAAAGCAGTAGAACCCTTTTATCTTCCCAAGCTACCATTTCACATTTGATTCAGCACAGTAAGTGTTGGTGCACAGGCCCCAGTCTGCCTCCTCATTAATGAAAATAAGGACAACAAGAGCAAACAGCTGAAATAAATGTCACACAAAAATGCAATTTTTAGTGAATGAAAACACTCCCCAGTGCTCAGCCAGAGTGGACTGTGAGCACCAGGGAGGGCTGAGCTGAAGGTGAGGGCTGCAGTGACCCCCAGCTTGCCCAGAGACCAGGGGCACATGGGAAAGTGGGATGGGGCAGAGAAGCACAGGAATAGCACCACCACCAAATACATTCAAATTTGTGTGTGTGTATATACTTCATATTCAAATAATTTGTATAAATAAAATTATAAATAATTATAATTATAATTATAAAATAATTTGTTACCATATGGATAGATAATCTTCCTGGAATCTGTAAATATAACATTTCAGATATATAAGAATTTCAAGAGAATATTCTTGTGCTGTAATTTCCATTTCTCCCTCCCTTGCAGAGATAATGGCAAATGCCCTTAATATCCCTTTATGGGGATAACCAGAGATATGTACCATAGCAAATCTACCTCTAATAAAATGAAATGTTTGAATTGAATTAAATGAGATTCTGTTGATATCTTTTGCTGGAAAATCAACCTCTTTATTCTTAAATTGACCTATCCTTTAGTCTCTGAACACCTAATTGTTAATTCCTCAGTGTCTGCTAATAGGTTTGAAATAAAAGGAACATGAATGGTAATTGGAATGGTTTAAATTCCTTCACATTGATTTTTTTTAAGTCCCTACTGGCTTCTTGACCCTAGCTGTGCCAGTGCACTCTGTGTGTGTGTGTGTGAGTGTGAGAGTGCTCTGCAGATACCTGCACACACACGTGCTGTGGAATTTGTACCCATAAATAGACCAGACCCAGCTTGGAAATGGCAAAATCACAATGACATTCATTGAGCCAGTGCTACATTTCTATTTGGTGACTGTATTCTCCAGGTCTGTCAAAAAAAATGTCAAAATATTGCATTTTCTTGGGATTAAACACTTAAAAATCTTGCAGTCTATTTTTTGCTGGCCTATATGTGATTGTAGCATGACAGGGGTTGTATTATAAGAGATGGGAAGCTGAACCACCTGAGCTTATTCTGAGGGTGTGATTTGGGGTTGGTAGCATCTATAACAAGTGTCCACTCCTGTACTTAATCTTCTTATGTTTTAACCCCTAGTGCCAAAATGTCACTTGCTTCTGAGCTGTGACAAGATCCAACAAAGAGCAGTATCTTTGCCATGTCACTATCCCTCCCCTTCAACCCAATCAGATCTTGCTAAGTAAATAATTAGAAAAATGACTTTAACATTCCAGTCATACCCATCTCCTCATCTGGATTCAGTAATGCCACCTAGGTGAAATTTATGCTCAGTGTAATAAATCCAGAGAGTTTCCTTCCAGGATTAATTCTCCACCTGATATTTTGATTTGGTGTTAATTCTGCTTCCTCTTTTCATCCTGCTGTTTTGTCGTTGGGGTTGACCACAGGGCCAGTGGTAAACAAGCCTGTGCATTGGAGCTGCCCATGGGGGTGGCTGCCCACTCCTGTGCCCTGCTCACTGTTCAGCCCTGGCATCACTGCCCTTCCCCAGACAACACCAGGTCAGGCATCACACCACTACAGATGCAATTTCTTTTCTCTTTCCAATACTTGAAGTGTTGCCTCTAAGATGGAGCTTCCAGTCTATTCTCTCCTGTGTTCATTCCCTGCATAGCATATTTTAATTCAGATTTTAAATAGGTACCTCTTCACAGAAAGACAGAAATCATGTATTACACAGGCTCCCAGCAACACTGGTACCTCTCAGACTCACACACACACAGACACAGTGGGTTTATCTCTGTGCAATGATGCATGAGAAATATTTCTCTGCTCAAATGAAGAGATACAGCTGAAAACCAAAAGATATAAAAAAGGTAGCTCTTCTAACACCCAGTGAGATAACGACAGTGTCATTCATGCTCACAGATATATTGGAAGGATTTGAAAAAAATCCCACAATTTGTCTCTTCTTCTGACAAACAGGATGCTCATCATCAGTTGCAGCTGTGGGTGTGCCATGACTGTGGATCCAGACTTCAGCACCATGTGCAGAGGGCCAGTTACCCCAGTGTGACATTGCACCTTCAGAGTGAAAACAGCTTCTCTGTATTTCTTGCTGTAGAGCACAATCAGCTGCAAAAACCTTAATTGTTCCATATTGATCATTTTGGTGATAATTTCCAGAAAGCCTTTTAAAAAAAAAAGCACTCCTGTACTTTCTAAGCATTATCCTCCACGTACACTACAGATCTTTCTAGCCATGGCTCCAGCCATGAATCCAATATTAACTGAAGGTGGAGGCAATCCCTGTTTTAAATGCCCTTTTTTAACACTGGTCTTAGCAGTCACTAGGCCAATGTGCAGTTTGACATCTCACACTGTGCATCACTGTAGCAAAACAGGATGGGACAAGTCAGTCCCCTCCATCTAGGATTCATGAGGCAGATGGATGGACCATTGCTGTTTAGTCATTTCTGGGCAAAACTTTGTTATAAATGTTCCACAGCAACAGGGGAGAACAGCTTTCAGACATGGATCTCTACATCTCTTCAGCCATACTCAGCAGCTTGTGAGGTGAGAAAATAGACATATTTTAAACTGATCCCAGACCATGGGCTTCAGGAAATATCTTTTTTCCCAGGAAATCATAGAATCATTGAATGGTTTGGATTGGAAGAGTCCTTAAAGCTCACCAGTTACACCCCCCGCCCGCCATGAACAGGGACATCTTCCACTATCCCAGGTTGCTCCAAGCCCTGCTCAACTTGGCCTTGGACACTTCCAGTGATGGGGCAGGCACAACTTCTCTGGGCAGCCTGTGCCAGGGCCTCTCCACCCTCACAGGGAAGAATTTCTTCTCCATAGCTAACTTAAATCTCTCCTTTGTCACTGTGAAGCCATTCCCCCTTGTGCTGTCACTACATGTCCTTGTTAAAAAAATGCAGTGATGGTTCTCTGGTGGTGCTGAGATCCTGGTGGGGTCTCATTTCCCCCTCCCAGTGCCAGCACACAGCTCTGAGCTGGCCCTGTGTGTTCATATATCATCCAGATAATTTTGACACCGAACCCAAGGTGAGTTCAGTCCCACACCGAAGCCACACATAATGTATGGTGCATCACACCTTGAAGGATAAAATCTTGATCCCCATTGGTTTTAACTGAAAATACTGTGAGTGGGTCTCCTGCATCATGCTGAATTAGTTATTGCAGGTCTGCAGCCAAAGCTTTTCTGTAATCAAGCAAGGTTTAAAGTAACCAAATTAGTGTCTCCATCACTGGAAGGACTTACTGAAAATAAGAACATTTTTGTGCACTCAATTTTGTCGCACTCAAGGCATGCCAGATAATTTTTATCAAATGATCAGCAGGCAGTAATATTTTGATTCTCTGATGCTACTGAAATAAAGACATCACAAAAAGAACACTGTGAGATTTTTATCTTGAGAAAATCTAATACAATATGCCACTTCAAATTTTAGTTAAGTGGTCTTACATCATAAAGAAGGTATTTTGCTCTGCGTGGCAGAAGCAATCTTGCAGGTACAACCTTCCCCAGTGGCACTTCACTCTTACCTTTTTAAATATAGCGTTATAAGACAAATATTATTAGCACAAAGAGCTTTAAAATCGTGAAAGTTTAGAATCTTGAGGAATACAGCAGCCCCTAAAGACACTAAACATCACCAGGACGAAAAGCAGAACAGACCTTCCTTGCTGTGTCAACAAGTATTTTAAATCCTTGTTGAAAAGCTGCACGATTGCATTATGAGGAAAAGTATCTGAAGAAGTAAATACTCTCTGATTTCCCCTGGTACAAGGGCATGCTGCCTGCGAGTTGCTGAGACATTTCAAAATTACTTTGCAATTCAGGCAGGAGCTGATGAACAGCCATGACATGTAATGAGGAAAAAAAATCACCAATTTGAGAACTGGAAAACCTTCTGGTGGGAAAATAGTCTTTTCCTGATATTTTACAAATGATCCCTCACAATGAGGGAGTTAAAGAAGATGGCCCAGGACACACATGCAGCTTGTAGCAGTACCTTTCTGTTGCTGAGAGATTATCTATATCAAGAAAAAAATATTAAAGTAACAATTCTCTGGACTCTAGGGAGGAACACTTCATCTCACTTTACTTGGAAAGAGAAATCTTCTCTTATTTCATAGCTCAATTAGAGAGAGTGGTCAGAGACACAATGGTAAGAAGGACAGAGGGAAAGGAAGGGGAAGGGAAAGGTCACAGTGCTCATGGGATGAATCCATGTCTTGGTACTAAAGAGTTCTTCCAGATGGGTATTTTGTCACAGACTTTCCTTCCTGCTTGTAATGAGAGAAAATAAAGTTGTAGCTGACCAGTTAATACTGCTGGGGCAGGGATACCATTACAGAAATAAAATCTGGTCCATCAAAAAAAAAAACCAAAAAAAAAACCAACCTGATGGCCAACCAAAACCTAATACCAATGGGTATTGCTGTCAAAAACAGCTATTAGAGGTAAAAAGGAATGGAGATTTATGTTGTTAATCACTTTGCTAACTGTCCTTCACTGCTCTACAGTGGGGCAGCAATACTGCTCCTTGCAAAACTTACATGGAAGCAACTAACTTTACCTGAATCATCATTTTTTGTGTGTTAGCTGCCCTTAATATAAGAAAATTAAATTAAGTTAAATAAAACATCTAACACAGCAGAATAAGAATCAATTTTGCTTTAAAATGATTACAGAAACCTGGTACTGAGCTTATATAAGCAAAACTATTACCAAGTTCTGCACTTTTCCTTCTCAGCCCCACCCCCTGTGAGGATTTGTGCCTCCCTACCTACTCACAGTCCCATAGCTGGGCCAGGGTGATGGATCCAGGTCCCTGCAGTGCCCAGAGTACCAGGGACAGACACAGACCTGCCCAGGAAACCTGGGAGCATTCATGCCTGTGAGACATTTCTGAAGCCAAACATATGCAGCAAATTTTGCTTCCAAGGGTTATGGTCAGTCAAGGAATGAGGGGTTACCAGGAGCCCAGCACATCCCTTCTGCACTCAAAGGAATATCTTGACATGAAACAGCATAAGAAAATCTATACAGATCTGAGAAATTATTTAAAACTTAACCAATGTTTTTAAAAGCAACTTTTCTTGGTAGATAATTCACACATAATAAGTAAGATGGGATTTGTCAAACAAATTGTGCACTCAACAGAAGCTGCTGAAGCTCCATAGGTTACCAAGCCGTTTTTAGGCTCCTAAGGATGCCTTATGAATATTTCTCTAAGCTGCCAGCTTTCCAAGCAGCTGTACTAGAGCATTGTCCCACTAGAAGAGAGATGAAATTACACAGCGTGTTTAGATAATAAGGATTGGGATCATTTATATGAAACAAACAAGACAAATATTTAAACAAATAAACAGTCTGTGGCTATATGAAAAGATGATGACTGCATAATGAATTCTTAGCAGGCGCTGCAAATTCCTGTATGGTTTGAGCCCATGTTTTCAGAGTGTGACATTTTAAAAAAGGAGAAAAAAATACTGGGGGCAAGGCTGAGAAGTTTGTCTGTCATGATGTTGGTGCCTTGGCACTGCAAGCAGCCAAGATGACTTGATGGGTGCTTGGGCAGGCTCCTTCCCTGTTCCTCATCATTGTCCAGGCACCTGCAGCCCACACTTCTCACCAGAAGGGAAAGGCTCCCACATCCTGAGGAGCTCAGAGGCCACGTGCTGAAGCACACCCAGCATTGCAGCTAGAATATCTCCTCTCCTATCTTTCTCATCCTCCTGAAATACTGAGATTAATGACTTTGCAAAGTCTGCCCAAGCACTCTCCTCTAAAAATTCCACTTGAAGACTCCCCTTTTCCTCAGCCACTTCCACATGACCCGGTCACTGGGACAGTAAGCCCTATTTTGATCTGAAATTCTTCATTTTAATAATGCCATATGTTACATTTGACAGTCTCTAACTGATCCTCTGACTTCTATGGGGCAAAAACTTCTGGCAGTGTTATCAGCTTTGCCTTTTTGATTAACTGCTCTGACTGGCAGTGAAATCCCCAGTAGAAGTGGATGCTCCTGGGGGAATTTTTCAAAGGTTAGATCCTCTCATGCTGATGCAACGTTTTTGTCACTATTCCAGAAGACAGATTAATCACTTAGGCCTATATCCTCATCACAGTAGGGGAAAAAAAAAGTCAGTCAGGTGCTTAAAAAAGGTTCAAGCATTTAAATACACTTCACAGATTTAGTCCCTGGTAATCAAGCACTGGAAGAGGGGGAACAGCAAAGGCGGGAAATGAGACAGAGGAACAGAGAGACGTTCATTATAACACCAAAGAGAATGAAGCAATATGGCATCAGGAATGGAAAACCTCACTGGTGAGAGATAGGAGACCATTCTTCTCCTTAAGAAGGAAGTAGAGACTAGGACAGAGTACTGCCCCTTGTGGAGTAAAAAGTCATAATTCACAGCTTTTGAGGACACTGGAGCTAAAGCCTTAGTCACTCACAGATGGGTTCTATATGTTATACTTCCAAAGAGGGCCATAACTTATCCAAAACACATAATACTGTACTGTATTCCTATTGCCAAGGAAAAACACATAGACCAAAAAAAAAAAAAATTCACACTGTCCAGTAACCTTGAATTTTCTCCATGTCATCACTAGGCCTGAGGCTGAAATCTGTCACATGTAGTGAAATCTCGTTGATTCAAACCTTAAGTAACATCCCTGAGATGGACAGGGAAGGAATAGATGTCTTGAAACAGATTCTCTTTGCCAAACACATCTTTCCACCTTAGGTTATAGTGTCCAAAAGGTGTTTGTCCTTCTTACCTCCTGCTGTAAAAGGGCAACCCATCCTTTCCTTCACTCCCTGCTCCACAAGGTCAGGTGGGAGAGTCCATCTCCTTCCTCCAGTTCCCTTCCAACCCATCTCTGGGTCATGCTCAAGGTCTGCTGTGCACAGCAGCCCCAGCCTCCCTGGCTCTTTGAGGGCAGCCTACTCCCCCAACAAGTTTATCTTTCATCGTACTGAATGATGCCAGCTCAGAAACTGTGAGAATGTGTATTTTGGCAGGTAAACTATATTTTCTTGTTGCTGAGTTGCTGGGAGCTCACCTAGCTCCCAGATTGTTTACATCCCTGTGACAGAGTCCTGTTCATCATGAAATCAATATCAGGTCTGATGATTATGGTCAAATGACTCAGCTCTTTAGGCAAGAGTCGGTTGTTGGAAAGCACTGATGTTACTTCAGGCCTCCATGTGAATTCCAGATCAATGGGCAGAGCTGCTCTCATGGCTCTGCAGGCTGCACTGGTTCAAGGCCATGTACAATTCCTTAAATACCATTGCTTTATTCACCCCTAATCTCCTGTTTTGTTGCATGACTCTTTGTTCAAATTACATTTGGCTGAGAAAACCTATCCCAGTTCATGCACAAAAAAGCTCAAGGTGGCATCTTGTAGTGAGCTAAACTGCAGAATTGCTAAGGTTGGAAAAGACCTCCACGATCATGAAATCCAACCTTTGACCTAACACTCCATGTCCACTAAATCATACTGCAAAGTGGAAAGAAAAGAAAACTGAAAGGAAAAGGAAAGGAAAATGAAAATGAAAATGAAAATGAAA